>NC_092402.1:10594226-10894226 GCF_030028105.1 Mobula birostris
TCCTATAGTTGGGGAGTCTAGGATCAGAGGACACAGTTAGAGTGGATGTGGAGAGGATGTTTCTGGCAGTGGGGGAGTCTAGGACCAGAGGGCACAGATAGAGTGGATGTGGAGAGGATGTTTCCTTTATTGGGGGAGTCTGGGACCAGAGGGCACAGATAGACTGGAGGTGGAGATGATGTTTCCTTTATTGGGGGAGTCTGGGACCAGAGGGCACAGATAGACTGGAGGTGGAGATAATGTTTCCTATGTTGGGGGAGTCTAGGACCAGAGGGCACAGATGGAGTGGATGCAGAGAGGATGTTTCGTATAATGGGGTAGTATAGGACCAGAGGGCCGAGATAGAGTGGATGTGGAGAGGATCTTTCCATTATTGGGTGAGTCTAGGACCAGAGGACGCGGATAGATGGGATGTGGAGAGGATGCTTCTTATGGTGGGAGAGTCTATGACCAGAGGATACAGATATAGTGGATGTGGAGATGATATTTCCTATGCTGGGGGAGTCTAGGACCAGGGGGCACAGATAGAGTGGATGTAGAGAGGATGTCTCCTATAGTGGGGGTGTCTAGGACCAGAGGGCACAGATAGAGTGGAGGTGGAGAGGATGTTTCCTATAGTGGGTTAGTCAAGTCCAGAGGACACGGATAGATGGGATGTGGAGAGGATGTTTCTTATGGTGGGAGAGTCTATGACCAGAGGATACAGATATAGTGGACGTGGAGATGATGTTTCCTATCCTGGGGGAGTCTAGGACCAGGGGGCACAGATAGAGTGGATGTAGAGAGGATGTCTCCTATATTGCGGGTGTCTAGGACCATAGCGCACAGATAGAGTGGAGGTGGAGAGGATGTTTCCTATAGTGCGGGAGTCTAGGACAAGAGGGCACAGACAGAGTGGGTGTGGAGAGGATGTTTCAGATAGTGGGGGAGTCTAGGATCAGAGGAGATAGACAGAGTGGGGTGGAGAGGATGTTTCTGACAGTCAGTGAGTCTCGGAGAAGAGGAACACATCGAGTGGATGTGGAGAGGATGTTTCCTATTTTGGGGGAGTCTAGGACCAGAGGACACAGATAGAGTGGATGTGGAGAGGATGTTTCCTATGGTGGGGGAGTCTAGGACCAGAGGACACACATAGAGTGGATGTGGAGAGACTGTTTCCTATAGTGGGTTTGTCAAGTCCAGAGGACACGGATAGATGGGATGTGGAGAGGATGTTTCTAATAGTGGGGTGGAAAGGACCAGAGGGCACTGATATAGTGGATGCGGAGATGATGTTTCCTATGGTGGGGGAGTCTAGGACCAGAGGGCGCAGATAGCGTGGATGTGGAGAGGATGTTTCCTATGGTAGGGGAGTCTTGGACCTGAGGACACAGATAGAGTGGATGTGGAGAGGATGTTTCCTCTTGTGAGGGAGTCTGGGATCAGCGGACACAGATAGCGTGGATGTGGAGAGTATGTTTCCTATAGTGGGGGAGTCTAGGCCCAGAGGGCACAGATAGAGTGGATGTGGAGAGGATGTTTCCTATAGTGGGTTACTCAAGTCCAGAGGAGACGGATAGATGTGATGTGGAGAGGATGTTTCTAATGGTGGGGGAGTACAGGACCAGAGGACACCCATAGATGGGATGTGGAGAGGATGTTTCTTATGGAAGGGGAGTCTAGGACCAAAGGGCAAAAGTAGAGTGGATGTGGAGAGGATGTTTCCTATAGTGGGTGAGTCTAGGTTGAGAGGACACAGATAGAGTGGATGTGGAGAGGATGTTTCCTATAGTGGGGTGTCTAGGATCAGAGGGCACAGACAGAGTAGTTGTGGAGAGATGTTTCCGATAGTGGGGGAGTCTAGGACCAGAGGACACAGACAGAGTGCGGTGGAGAGGATGTTTCCGATAGTGAGGGAGTCTAGAACGAGAGGGCACACATAGAGTGGATGTGGAGAGGATGTTTCCTATTGTGGGGGCGTCTCGGACCAGAGGACACAGATAGAGTGGATGTGGAGAGGATGTTTCCAATACAGCGGCAGTATAGGACCAGAGGACACAGATAGAGTGGATGTGGAGAGGATGTTTCCTATAGTGGGGGAGTCTAGGCCCAGAGGGCACAGATAGAGTGGATGTGGAGAGGATGTTTCCTATAGTGGGTAAGTGAAGTCCAGAGGACACGGATGGATGTTTCCTATAGTGGGTTTGTCAAGTCCAGAGGACACGGATAGATGGAATGTGGAGAGGTTGTTTCTAATGGTGGGGGATTATAGGACCAGAGGGCACAGATATAGTGGATGTAGAGTGGATGTTTCCTAAAGTGGGGGAGTCTAGGACCAGAGGACACAGATAGAGTGGATGTGGAGGGGTTGTTTCCTTTAGTGGGGGAGCCTGGGACCAGAGGGCACAGATAGCGTGGAGGTGGAGAGGATGTTTCCTATAGAGGGGGAGTCTAGGACCAGAGGACACAGATAGAGTGGATGTGGAGAGGGTGTTTCCTACAGTGGGGGAGTCTAGGACCAGAGGACACAGATAGAGTGGATGTGGAGAGGATGTTTCCTATTGTGGGGTAGTCTAGGACCATGGGACACAGATAGAATGGTTGTGGAGAGGATGTTTCCTATGGTGGGGGAGCCTCAGACCAGTGGACACAGATAGAGTGGATGTGGAGAAGATGTTTCCTACAGTGGGTTATTCAAGTCCAGAGGACACGGATAGATGGGATGTGGAGAGGATGTTTCTAATGGTGGGGGAGTATAGGACCAGAGGGCACAGATAGAGTGGATGCGGAGATGATGTTTCCTATGGTGTGGGACTCTAGGACCAGAGGACACCCATAGATGGGATGTGGAGAGGATGTTTCTTATGGTAGGGGAGTCTAGGACCAGAGGGTACAAGTAGAGTGGGTGTGGAGAGATGTTTCCGATAGTGGGGGAGTCTAGGACCAGAGGGCACAGACAGAGTGGATGTGGAGAGGATGTTTCCTATTGTGGGGGAGTCTAGGACCAGAGGACACAGATAGCGTGGATGTGGAGAGTATGTTTCCTATAGTGGGGGAGTCTAGGCCCAGAGGGCACAGATAGAGTGGATATGGAGAGGATGTTTCCTATAGCGGGTTAGTCAAGTCCAGAGGACACGGATAGATGGGATGTGGAGAGGATGCTTCTAATTGTGGGGGAGTATAGGACCAGAGGGCACAGATATATTGGATATAGAGTGGATGTTTCCTATAGTAGGGGAGTCTGGGACCAGATGACACAGATAGAGTGGATATGGAGAGGATGTTTTCTTTAGTGGTGGAGTCTGGGACCAGAGGGCACAGATAGAGTGGATGTGGAGAGGATGTTTCCTGTAGTGGGTGAGTCTAGGACCAGAGCGCACAGATAGAGTGGATGTGGAGATATTGTTTCCTATAGTTGGGGAGTCTAGGATCAGAGGACACAGTTAGAGTGGATGTGGAGAGGATGTTTCTGGCAGTGGGGGAGTCGAGGACCAGAGGGCACAGATAGAGTGGATGTAGAGAGGATGTTTCCTATAATGGGGGAGTCTAGGACAAGAGGACACGGATAGATGGGATGTGGAGAGAATGTTTCTTATGGTGGGGGAGTCTAGGACCAGAGGACGCAGATAGAGTGGATGTGGTGATAATGTTTCCTATCTTGGGGGAGCCTAGGACCAGAGGGCACAGATGGAGTGCATGTCGAGAGGATGTTTCGTATAATGGGGTAGTCTAGGACCAAAGGGCAGAGATAGAGTGGATGTGGAGAGGATGTTTTCTATATTTGGGGAGTCTAGGACCAGAGGACACAGATAGAGTGGATGTGGAGAGGATGTTTCCCATTGTTGGGGAGTCTAGGACCAGAGGGCACAGATAGAGTGGAGGTGGAGAGGATGTTTCCTATAGTCGGGGAGTCTAGGACAAGAGGGCACAGATAGAGTGGATGTGGAGAGTATGTTTCCTATAGTGGGGGAGTCTAGGTCCAGAGGACATAGATAGAGTGGATGTGGAGAGGATGTTTCCTATAGTGCGGGAGTCTACGACCAGAGCACACAGACAGAGTGGGTGTGGAGACGATGTTCCCGATATTGCGGGAGTCTAGGACCAGAGGACACAGATAGAGTGGATGTGGAGAGGATGTTTCTAATGGTGGGGGAGTATAGGACCAGAGCGCACAGAAAAAGTGGATGTACAGAGGGTGTTTCCTATAGTGGGGTAGTCTGGGACCAGACGACACAGATAGAGTGGATGTGGAGAGGATGTTTCCTTTATTGGGGGAGTCTGGGACCAGAGGGCACAGATAGACTGGAGGTGGAGATAATGTTTCCTATGTTGGGGGAGTCTAGGACCAGAGGGCACAGATGGAGTGGATGCAGAGAGGATGTTTCGTATAATGGGGTAGTACAGGACCAGAGGGCCGAGATAGAGTGGATGTGGAGAGGATCTTTCCATTATTGGGTGAGTCTAGGACCAGAGGACGCGGATAGATGGGATGTGGAGAGGATGCTTCTTATGGTGGGGAGTCTATGACCAGAGGATACAGATATAGTGGATGTGGAGATGATATTTCCTATGCTGGGGGAGTCTAGGACCAGGGGGCACAGATAGAGTGGATGTAGAGAGGATGTCTCCTATAGTGGGGGTGTCTAGGACCAGAGGGCACAGATAGAGTGGAGGTGGAGAGGATGTTTCCTATAGTGGGTTAGTCAAGTCCAGAGGACACGGATAGATGGGATGTGGAGAGGATGTTTCTTATGGTGGGAGAGTCTATGACCAGAGGATACAGATATAGTGGACGTGGAGATGATGTTTCCTATCCTGGGGGAGTCTAGGACCAGGGGGCACAGATAGAGTGGATGTAGAGAGGATGTCTCCTATATTGCGGGTGTCTAGGACCATAGCGCACAGATAGAGTGGAGGTGGAGAGGATGTTTCCTATAGTGCGGGAGTCTAGGACAAGAGGGCACAGACAGAGTGGGTGTGGAGAGGATGTTTCAGATAGTGGGGGAGTCTAGGATCAGAGGAGATAGACAGAGTGGGGTGGAGAGGATGTTTCTGACAGTCAGTGAGTCTCGGAGAAGAGGAACACATCGAGTGGATGTGGAGAGGATGTTTCCTATTTTGGGGGAGTCTAGGACCAGAGGACACAGATAGAGTGGATGTGGAGAGGATGTTTCCTATGGTTGGGGAGTCTAGGACCAGAGGACACACATAGAGTGGATGTGGAGAGACTGTTTCCTATAGTGGGTTTGTCAAGTCCAGAGGACACGGATAGATGGGATGTGGAGAGGATGTTTCTAATAGTGGGGTGGAAAGGACCAGAGGGCACTGATATAGTGGATGCGGAGATGATGTTTCCTATGGTGGGGGAGTCTAGGACCAGAGGGCGCAGATAGAGTGGATGTGGAGAGGATGTTTCCTATGGTAGGGGAGTCTAGGACCTGAGGACACAGATAGAGTGGATGTGGAGAGGATGTTTCCTCTTGTGAGGGAGTCTGGGATCAGCGGACACAGATAGCGTGGATGTGGAGAGTATGTTTCCTATAGTGGGGGAGTCTAGGCCCAGAGGGCACAGATAGAGTGGATGTGGAGAGGATGTTTCCTATAGTGGGTTACTCAAGTCCAGAGGACACGGATAGATGTGATGTGGAGAGGATGTTTCTAATGGTGGGGGAGTACAGGACCAGAGGACACCCATAGATGGGATGTGGAGAGGATGTTTCTTATGGAAGGGGAGTCTCGGACCAAAGGGCAAAAGTAGAGTGGATGTGGAGAGGATGTTTCCTATAGTGGGTGAGTCTAGGTTGAGAGGACACAGATAGAGTGGATGTGGAGAGGATGTTTCCTATAGTGGGGTGTCTAGGATCAGAGGGCACAGACAGAGTGGTTGTGGAGAGATGTTTCCGATAGTGGGGGAGTCTAGGACCAGAGGACACAGACAGAGTGCGGTGGAGAGGATGTTTCCGATAGTGAGGGATTCTAGAACGAGAGGGCACACATAGAGTGGATGTGGAGAGGATGTTTCCTATTGTGGGGGCGTCTCGGACCAGAGGACACAGATAGAGTGGATGTGGAGAGGATGTTTCCAATACAGCGGCAGTATAGGACCAGAGGACACAGATAGAGTGGATGTGGAGAGGATGTTTCCTATAGTGGGGGAGTCTAGGCCCAGAGGGCACAGATAGAGTGGATGTGGAGAGGATGTTTCCTATAGTGGGTAAGTGAAGTCCAGAGGACACGAATGGATGTTTCCTATAGTGGGTTTGTCAAGTCCAGAGGACACGGATAGATGGAATGTGGAGAGGTTGTTTCTAATGGTGGGGGATTATAGGACCAGAGGGCACAGATATAGTGGATGTAGAGTGGATGTTTCCTAAAGTGGGGGAGTCTAGGACCAGAGGACACAGATAGAGTGGATGTGGAGGGGTTGTTTCCTTTAGTGGGGGAGCCTGGGACCAGAGGGCACAGATAGAGTGGAGGTGGAGAGGATGTTTCCTATAGAGGGGGAGTCTAGGACCAGAGGACACAGATAGAGTGGATGTGGAGAGGGTGTTTCCTACAGTGGGGGAGTCTAGGACCAGAGGACACAGATAGAGTGGATGTGGAGACGATGTTTCCTATCGTGGGGGAGTCTAGGCCCAGAGGGCACAGATAGAGTGGATGTGGAGAGGATGTTTCCTATAGTGGGTTAGTCAAGTCTAGAGGACACGGACAGATGGGATGTGGAGAGGTTGTTTCTAATCGTGGGGTAGTATAGGACCAGAGGGCACAGATATAGTGGATGTAGAGTGGATGTTTCCTAAAGTGGGGGAGTCTAGGACCAGAGGACACAGATAGAGTGGAAGTGGAGGGGTTGTTTCCTTTAGTGGGGGAGCCTGGGACCAGAGGGCACAGATAGAGTGGATGTGGAGAGGATGTTTCCTATATTTGGGGAGTCTAGGACCAGAGGACACAGATAGAGTGGATGTGGAGAGGATGTTTCCTGTAGTGGGGTAGTCTAGGACCAGAGGGCACAGATAGACTGGATGTGGAGAGACTGTTTCCTATAGTGGGTTTGTCAAGTCCAGAGGACACGGATAGATGGGATGTGGAGAGGATGTTTCTAATGGTGGGGTGGAAAGGACCAGAGGGCACTGATAGAGTGGATGCGGAGATGATGTTTCCTGTGGTGGGGGAGTCTAGGACCAGAGGGCACAGATAGGGTGGATGTGGAGAGGTTGTATCAATTAGTGGAGGAGCCTGGGACCAGAGGGCACAGATATAGTGGATGTGGAGAGGGTGTTTCCTACACTGGGGGAGTCTAGGACCAGAGGACACAGATAGAGTGGATGTGGAGAGGATGTTTCCTATAGTGGGTGAGTCTAGGACCGGAGGACAAAGGTAGAGTTGATGCGGAGATGATGTTTCCTATGTTCGGGGAGTCTAGGACCAGAGGGCACAGATGACGTGGATATAGAGAGGATGTTTCGTATAATGGGGTAGTCTAGGACCAGAGGACACAGATAGAGTGGAGGTAGAGATGATGTTTCCTATGTTCGGGGTGTCTAGCACCAGAGGGCACAGATGACGTGGATGTGGAGAGGATATTTCCTATATAGGGGGAGTCTAGGACCAGAGGACACAGATAGAGTGGATGTGGAGAGAATGTTTCCTATAGTGGGTTTGCCATGTCCAGAGGATATGGATAGATGGGATGTGGAGAGTATGTTTCTAATGGTGGGGTGTATAGGACCAGAGGACACAGATAGTGTGGATGCGGAGATGATGTTTCCTATGGTGCGGGACTCTAGGACCAGAGGACACCCATAGATGGGATGTGGAGAGGATGTTTCTTATGGTAGGGGAGTCTAGGACCAAAGGGCACAAGTAGAGTGGATGTGGAGAGGATGTTTCCTATAGTGGGGGAGTCTAGGATCAGAGGGCACAGACAGAGTGGTTATGGAGAGATGTTTCCGATAGTCGGGGAGTCTAGGACAAGAGGGCACAGATAGAGTGGATTTGGAGAGGATGTTTCCTATTGTGGGGTAGTCTAGGACCAGAGGACACAGATAGCGTGGATGTGGAGAGTATGTTTCCTATAGTGAGGGAGTTTAGGTCCAGAGAGCACAGATAGAATGGATATGGAGAGGATGTTTCCGATAGTGGGTCAGTCAAGTCCAGAGGACACGGATAGATGGGATGTGGAGAGGATGTTTCCTATAGTGGGGGAGTCTAGTACCATAGGACGCAGATAGTGAGGATTTGGAGAGGATGTTTCCTATAGTGGGGGAGTCTAGGACCAGAGGGCACAGATAGAGTGGATGTGGAGAGGGAGCATCCTACATTGGGGGAGTCTAGGACCAGAGGACACAGACAGAGTGGATGTGGAGAGGATGTTTCCTATAGTGGGTGAGTCTAGGACCAGAGGGCACAGATAGAGTGGATGTGGAGAGGATGTTTCCTATAGTTGGGGAGTCTAGGACCAGAGGACACGGATACAGTGGATGTGGAGAGGATGTTTCCTGTAGTGGGGAGTCTAGGACCAGAGGGCACAGATAGACTGAATGTGGAGAGAATGTTTCTTATGGTGGGGGAGTCTAGGACCAGAGGACAAAGGTAGAGTGGATGTGGAGATGATGTTTCCTATGTTCGGGGAGTCTAGGACCAGAGGGCACAGATGACATGGATGTAGAGAGGATGTTTCGTATAATGGGGTAGTCTAGGACCAGAGAACACAGATAGAGTGGATGTGGAGATGATGTTTCCTATGTTCGGGGTGTCTAGGACCAGAGGGCACAGATGACGTGGATGAGGAGAGGATATTTCCTATACAGGGGGAGTCTAGGACCAGAGGACACAGATAGAGCGGATCTGGAGAGAATGTTTCCTATAGTGGGTTTGTCATGTCCAGAGGACACGGATAGATGGGATGTGGAGAGTATGTTTCTAATGGTGGTGTGTATAGGACCAGAGGACACAGATAGAGTGGATGCGGAGATGATGTTTCCTATGGTGCGGGACTCTTGGACCAGAGGACACCCATAGATGGGATGTGGAGAGGATGCTTCTTATGGTAGGGGAGTCTAGGACCAAAGGACACAAGTAGAGTGGATGTGGAGAGGATGTTTCCTATAGTGGGTGAGTCTAGGTCGAGAGGACACAGATAGAGTGGATGTGGAGAGGATGTTTCCTACAGTGGGGGAGTCTAGGATCAGAGGGCACAGACAGAGTGGTTATGGAGAGATGTTTCCGATAGTGGGGGAGTCTAGGACCAGAGGACACAGACAGAGTGAGGTGTAGTGGATGTTTCCGATAGTGAGGGAGTCTAGGACAAGAGGGCACACATAGAGTGGATGTGGAGAGGATGTTTCCTATTGTGCGACAGTCTACGACCAGAGGACACAGCCAGAGTGGGTGTTGAGAGGATGATTCCGATAGTGGGGGAGTCTAGGACCGGAGGACACAGACAGAGTGGGGGTGGAGAGGATGTTTCCGATATTGAGGGATTATACAACAAGAGGGCACACATGGAGTGGATGTGGAGAGGATGTTTCCTATTGTGGTGGAGTCTAGGACAAGAGGACACAGATAGAGTGGATGTGGAGAAGGTGTTTCCTATCGTGGGGCACTCTCGGACCAGAGGACACAGATAGAGTGGATGTGGAGAGGATGTTTCCTATAGTGGTGGAGTCTAGGACCAGAGGACACAGATAGAGTGGATGTGGAGAGGATGTTTCCTATAGTGGTGGAGTCTAGGACCTGAGGACACAGATAGAGTGGATGTGGAGAGGATGCTTCCTATAGTGGGGGAATCTAGGACAAGAGGGCACAGATAGAGTGGATGTGGAGAGGATGTTTCCTGTAGTGGGGTAGTCTAGGACCAGAGGGCACAGATAGAGTGGATGTGGAGAGGATGTTTCCTATAGTGGGGGAGTCTAGGACCAGAAGACACAGATAGGGTGGATGTGGAGGGGTTGTATCCTTTAGTGGAGCAGCCTGGGACCAGAGGGCACAGATAGAGTGGAGGTGGAGAGGATGTTTCCTAAAGTGGGGGAGTCTAGGACCAGAGGACACAGACAGAGTGGATGTGGAGAGGGTGTTTCCTACACTGGGGGAGTCTAGGACCAGAGGACACAGATAGAGTGGATGTGGAGAGGATGTTTCCTATAGTGGGTGAGTCTAGGACCAGAGGGCACAGATAGAGTGGATGTGGAGAGGATGTTTCCTATAGTTGGGGAGTCTAGGACCAGAGGACACAGATAGACTGGATGTGGAGAGAAAGTTTCTTATGGTGGGGGAGTCTAGGACCAGAGGACAAAGGTAGAGTGGATGTGGAGATGATGTTTCCTATGTTCGGGGAGTCTCGGACCAGAGGGCAAAGATGACATGGATGTAGAGAGGATTTTTCATATAATGGGGTAGTCTAGGACCAGAGAACAGAGATAGAGTGGATGTGGAGATGATGTTTCCTATGTTCGGGGTGTCTAGGACCAGAGGGCACAGATGACGTGGATGTGGAGAGGATATTTCCTATATAGGGAGAGTCTTGGACCAGAGGACACAGATAGAGTGAATGTGGAGAGAATGTTTCCTATAGTGGTTTTGTCATGTCCAGAGGACACGGATAGATGGGATGTGGAGAGTATGTTTCTAATGGTGGTGGGTATAGGACCAGAGGACACAGATAGAGTGGATGCGGAGATGATGTTTCCTATGGTGCGGGACTCTAGGACCAAAGGACACCCGTAGGTGGGATGTGGAGAGGATGTTTCTTATGGTAGGGGGAGTCTAGGACCAAAGGACACAAGTAGAGTGGATGTGGAGAGGATGTTTCCTATAGTGGGTGAGTCTAGGTCGAGAGGACACAGATAGAGTGGATGTGGAGAGGATGTTTCCTATAGTGGGGGAGTCTAGGATCAGAGGGCACAGACAGAGTGGTTATGGAGAGATGTTTCCGATAGTGGGGGAGTCTAGGAACAGAGGACACAGACAGAGTGAGGTGTAGTGGATGCTTCCGATAGTGAGGGAGTCTAGGACAAGAGGGCACACATAGAGTGGATGTGGAGAGGATGTTTCCTATAGTGGGTGAGTCTCGGACCAGAGGGCACAGATAGAGTGGATGTGGAGAGGATGTTTCCTATAGTGGGGGAGTCTAGGACCAGAGGACACAGATAGAGTGGATGTGGAGAGGATGTTTCCTATAGTGGGTAAGTGAAGTCCAGAGGACACGGATGGATGTTTCCTATAGTGGGTTTGTCAAGTCCAGAGGACACGGATAGATGGAATGTGGAGAAGTTGTTTCTAATGGTGGGGGATTATAGGACCAGAGGGCACAGATATAGTGGATGTAGAGTGGATGTTTCCTAAAGTGGGGGAGTCTAGGACCAGAGGACACAGATAGAGTGGATGTGGAGGGGTTGTTTCCTTTAGTGGGGGAGCCTGGGACCAGAGGGCACAGATAGAGTGGAGATGGAGAGGATGTTTCCTATAGAGGGGGAGTCTAGGACCAGCGGACACAGATAGAGTGGATGTGGAGGGGTTGTTTCCTTTAGTGGGGGAGCCTGGGACCAGAGGGCACAGATAGAGTGGAGATGGAGAGGATGTTTCCTATAGAGGGGGAGTCTAGGACCAGCGGACACAGATAGAGTGGATGTGGAGAGGGTGTTTCCTACAGTGGGGGAGTCTAGGACCATAGGATACAGATAGAGTGGATGTGGAGAGGATGTTTCCTATAGTGGGGGAGTCTAGGCCCAGAGGGCACAGATAGAGTGAATGTGGAGAGGATGTTTCCTATAGTGGGTTAGTCAAGTCCAGAGGACACGGACAGATGGGATGTGGAGAGGTTGTTTCTAATCGTGGGGTAGTATAGGACCAGAGGGCACAGATATAGTGGATGTAGAGTGGATGTTTCCTAAAGTGGGGGAGTCTAGGACCAGAGGACACAGATAGAGTGGAAGTGGAGGGGTTGTTTCCTTTAGTGGGGGAGCCTGGGACCAGAGGGCACAGATAGAGTGGAGGTGGAGAGGATGTTTCCTATAGTGGGGGAGTCTAGGACCAGAGGACACAGATAGAGTGGATGTGGAGAGGATGTTTCCTATATTTGGGGAGTCTAGGACCAGAGGACACAGATAGAGTGGATGTGGAGAGGATGTTTCCTGTAGTGGGGTAGTCTAGGACCAGAGGGCACAGATAGACTGGATGTGGAGAGTATCGTTCTTCTGGTGGGGGAGTCTAGGACCAGAGGACACAGATAGAGTGGATGTGGAGAGACTGTTTCCTATAGTGGGTTTGTCAAGTCCAGAGGACACGGATAGATGGGATGTGGAGAGGATGTTTCTAATGGTGGGGTGGAAAGGACCAGAGGGCACTGATAGAGTGGATGCGGAGATGATGTTTCCTATGGTGGGGAAGTCTAGGACCAGAGGGCACAGATAGAGTGGATGTGGACAGGATGTTTCCTATAGTGGTGGAGTCTAGGACCAGAGGACGCGGATAGATGGGATGTGGAGAGGATGTTTCTTATGGTGGGAGAGTCTATGACCAGAGGATACAGATATAGTGGATGTGGAGAGGTTGTTTCCAATAGTGGGGGAGTCTAGGACCAGAAGACACAGATAGGGTGGATGTGGAGAGGTTGTATCAATTAGTGGAGGAGCCTGGGACCAGAGGGCACAGATATAGTGGATGTGGAGAGGGTGTTTCCTACACTGGGGGAGTCTAGGACCAGAGGACACAGATAGAGTGGATGTGGAGAGGATGCTTCCTATAGTGGGTGAGTCTAGGACCGGAGGGCACAGATAGAGTGTATGTGGAGAGGATGTTTCCTATAGTTGGGGAGTCTAGGACCAGAGGACAAAGGTAGAGTTGATGCGGAGATGATGTTTCCTATGTTCGGGGAGTCTAGGACCAGAGGGCACAGATGACGTGGATATAGAGAGGATGTTTCGTATAATGGGGTAGTCTAGGACCAGAGGACACAGATAGAGTGGAGGTGGAGATGATGTTTCCTATGTTCGGGGTGTCTAGCACCAGAGGGCACAGATGACGTGGATGTGGAGAGGATATTTCCTATATAGGGGGAGTCTAGGACCAGAGGACACAGATAGAGTGGATGTGGAGAGAATGTTTCCTATAGTGGGTTTCTCATGTCCAGAGGATATGGATAGATGGGATGTGGAGAGTATGTTTCTAATGGTGGGGTGTATAGGACCAGAGGACACAGATAGTGTGGATGCGGAGATGATGTTTCCTATGGTGCGGGACTCTAGGACCAGAGGACACCCATAGATGGGATGTGGAGAGGATGTTTCTTATGGTAGGGGAGTCTAGGACCAAAGGGCACAAGTAGAGTGGATGTGGAGAGGATGTTTCCTATAGTGGGGGAGTCTAGGATCAGAGGGCACAGACAGAGTGGTTATGGAGAGATGTTTCCGATAGTCGGGGAGTCTAGGACAAGAGGGCACAGATAGAGTGGATTTGGAGAGGATGTTTCCTATTGTGGGGTAGTCTAGGACCAGAGGACACAGATAGCGTGGATGTGGAGAGTATGTTTCCTATAGTGAGTGAGTTTAGGTCCAGAGAGCACAGATAGAATGGATATGGAGAGGATGTTTCCGATAGTGGGTCAGTCAAGTCCAGAGGACACGGATAGAGTGGATGTGGAGAGGATGTTTCCTATAGTGGTGGAGTCTAGGACCTGAGGACACAGATAGAGTGGATGTGGAGAGGATGCTTCCTATAGTGGGGGAATCTAGGACAAGAGGGCACAGATAGAGTGGATGTGGAGAGGATGTTTCCTATAGTGGGGGAGTCTAGGCCCAGAGGGCACAGATAGAGTGGATGTGGAGGGGTTGTATCCTTTAGTGGAGGAGCCTGGGACCAGAGGGCACAGATAGAGTGGAGGTGGAGAGGATGTTTCCTAAAGTGGGGGAGTCTAGGACCAGAGGACACAGACAGAGTGGATGTGGAGAGGGTGTTTCCTACACTGGGGGAGTCTAGGACCAGAGGACACAGATAGAGTGGATGTGGAGAGGATGTTTCCTATAGTGGGTGAGTCTAGGACCAGAGGGCACAGATAGAGTGGATGTGGAGAGGATGTTTCCTATAGTTGGGGAGTCTAGGACCAGAGGACACAGATAGACTGGATGTGGAGAGAAAGTTTCTTATGGTGGGGGAGTCTAGGACCAGAGGACAAAGGTAGAGTGGATGTGGAGATGATGTTTCCTATGTTCGGGGAGTCTCGGACCAGAGGGCACAGATGACATGGATGTAGAGAGGATTTTTCATATAATGGGGTAGTCTAGGACCAGAGAACAGAGATAGAGTGGATGTGGAGATGATGTTTCCTATGTTCGGGGTGTCTAGGACCAGAGGGCACAGATGACGTGGATGTGGAGAGGATATTTCCTATATAGGGAGAGTCTTGGACCAGAGGACACAGATAGAGTGAATGTGGAGAGAATGTTTCCTATAGTGGTTTTGTCATGTCCAGAGGACACGGATAGATGGGATGTGGAGAGTATGTTTCTAATGGTGGTGTGTATAGGACCAGAGGACACAGATAGAGTGGATGCGGAGATGATGTTTCCTATGGTGCGGGACTCTAGGACCAAAGGACACCCATAGATGGGATGTGGAGAGGATGTTTCTTATGGTAGGGGAGTCTAGGACCAAAGGACACAAGTAGAGTGGATGTGGAGAGGATGTTTCCTATAGTGGGTGAGTCTAGGTCGAGAGGACACAGATAGAGTGGATGTGGAGAGGATGTTTCCTATAGTGGGGGAGTCTAGGATCAGAGGGCACAGACAGAGTGGTTATGGAGCGATGTTTCCGATAGTGGGGGAGTCTAGGAACAGAGGACACAGACAGAGTGAGGTGTAGTGGATGTTTCCGATAGTGAGGGAGTCTAGGACAAGAGGGCACACATAGAGTGGATGTGGAGAGGATGTTTCCTATAGTGGGTGAGTCTCGGACCAGAGGGCACAGATAGAGTGGATGTGGAGAGGATGTTTCCTATTGTGGGGGAGTCTAGGACCAGAGGACACAGATAGAGTGGATGTGGAGAGGATGTTTCCTATTGTGGGGGAGTCTAGGACCAGAGGACACAGATAGAGTGGATGTGGAGAGGATGTTTCCTATAGTGGGTAAGTGAAGTCCAGAGGACACGGATGGATGTTTCCTATAGTGGGTTTGTCAAGTCCAGAGGACACGGATAGATGGAATGTGGAGAGGTTGTTTCTAATGGTGGGGGATTATAGGACCAGAGGGCACAGATAGAGTGGATGTGGAGAGGGTGTTTCCTACAGTGGGGGAGTCTAGGAACCAGAGGACACAGATAGAGTGGATGTGGGAGAGGATGTTTCCTATAGTGGGGGAGTCTAGGCCCAGAGGGCACAGATATAGTGGATGTAGAGTGGATGTTTCCTAAAGTGGGGGAGTCTAGGACCAGAGGACACAGATAGAGTGGAAGTGGAGGGGTTGTTTCCTTTAGTGGGGGAGCCTGGGACCAGAGGGCACAGATAGAGTGGAGGTGGAGAGGATGTTTCCTATAGTGGGGGAGTCTAGGACCAGAGGACACAGATAGAGTGGATGTGGAGAGGATGTTTCCTATATTTGGGGAGTCTAGGACCAGAGGACACAGATAGACTGGATGTGGAGAGGATGTTTCCTGTAGTGGGGTAGTCTAGGACCAGAGGGCACAGATAGACTGGATGTGGAGAGTATCTTTCTTCTGGTGGGGGAGTCTAGGACCAGAGGACACAGATAGAGTGGATGTGGAGAGACTGTTTCCTATAGTGGGTTTGTCAAGTCCAGAGGACACGGATAGATGGGATGTGGAGAGGATGTTTCTAATGGTGGGGTGGAAAGGACCAGAGGGCACTGATAGAGTGGATGCGGAGATGATGTTTCCTATGGTGGGGGAGTCTAGGACCAGAGGACGCGGATAGATGGGATGTGGAGAGGATGTTTCTTATGGTGGAGAGTCTATGACCAGAGGATACAGATATAGTGGATGTGGAGATGATGTTTCCTATAGTGGGGGAGTCTAGGCCCAGAGGGCACAGATAGAGTGGATGTGGAGAGGATGTTTCCTATAGTGGGGGAGTCTAGGCCAGAGGGCACAGATAGAGTGGATGTGGAGAGGATGTTTCCTATAGTGGGTTACTCAAGTCCAGAGGACACGGATAGATGGGATGTGGAGAGGTTGTTTCTAATGGTGTGGGAGTATAGGACCAGAAGGCACAGATATAGTGTATGTATAGTGGATGTTTCCAATAGTGGGGGAGTCTAGGACCAGAAGACACAGATAGGGTGGATGTGGAGAGGTTGTATCAATTAGTGGAGGAGCCTGGGACCAGAGGGCACAGATATAGTGGATGTGGAGAGGGTGTTTCCTACACTGGGGGAGTCTAGGACCAGAGGACACAGATAGAGTGGATGTGGAGAGGATGCTTCCTATAGTGGGTGAGTCTAGGACCGGAGGGCACAGATAGAGTGTATGTGGAGAGGATGTTTCCTATAGTTGGGGAGTCTAGGACCAAAGGACAAAGGTAGAGTTGATGCGGAGATGATGTTTCCTATGTTCGGGGAGTCTAGGACCAGAGGGCACAGATGACGTGGATATAGAGAGGATGTTTCGTATAATGGGGTAGTCTAGGACCAGAGGACACAGATAGAGTGGAGGTGGAGATGATGTTTCCTCTGTTCGGGGTGTCTAGCACCAGAGGGCACAGATGACGTGGATGTGGAGAGGATATTTCCTATATAGGGGGAGTCTAGGACCAGAGGACACAGATAGAGTGGATGTGGAGAGAATGTTTCCTATAGTGGGTTTGTCATGTCCAGAGGATATGGATAGATGGGATGTGGACAGTATGTTTCTAATGGTGGGGTGTATAGGACCAGAGGACACAGATAGTGTGGATGCGGAGATGATATTTCCTATGGTGCGGGACTCTAGGACCAGAGGACACCCATAGATGGGATGTGGAGAGGATGTTTCTTATGGTAGGGGAGTCTAGGACCAAAGGGCACAAGTAGAGTGGATGTGGAGAGGATGTTTCCTATAGTGGGTGAGTCTAGGATCAGAGGGCACAGACAGAGTGGTTATGGAGAGATGTTTCCGATAGTCGGGGAGTCTAGGACAAGAGGGCACAGATAGAGTGGATTTGGAGAGGATGTTTCCTATTGTGGGGTAGTCTAGGACCAGAGGACACAGATAGCGTGGATGTGGAGAGTATGTTTCCTATAGTGAGGGAGTTTAGGTCCAGAGAGCACAGATAGAATGGATATGGAGAGGATGTTTCCGATAGTGGGTCAGTCAAGTCCAGAGGACACGGATAGATGGGATGTGGAGAGGATGTTTCCTATAGTGGGGGAGTCTAGTACCATAGGACGCAGATAGTGAGGATTTGGAGAGGATGTTTCCTATAGTGGGGGAGTCTAGGACCAGAGGGGCACAGATAGAGTGGATGTGGAGAGAGAGCATCCTACATTGGGGGAGTCTAGGACCAGAGGACACAGACAGAGTGGATGTGGAGAGGATGTTTCCTATAGTGGGTGAGTCTAGGACCAGAGGGCACAGATAGAGTGGATGTGGAGAGGATGTTTCCTATAGTTGGGGAGTCTCGGACCAGAGGACACGGATACAGTGGATGTGGAGAGGATGTTTCCTGTAGTGGGGAGTCTAGGACCAGAGGGCACAGATAGACTGAATGTGGAGAGAATGTTTCTTATGGTGAGGGAGTCTAGGACCAGAGGACAAAGGTAGAGTGGATGGGGAGATGATGTTTCCTATGTTCGGGGAGTCTAGGACCAGAGGGCACAGATGACATGGATGTAGAGAGGATGTTTCGTATAATGGGGTAGTCTAGGACCAGAGAACACAGATAGAGTGGATGTGGAGATGATGTTTCCTATGTTCGGGGTGTCTAGGACCAGAGGGCACAGATGACGTGGATGAGGAGAGGATATTTCCTATACAGGGGGAGTCTAGGACCAGAGGACACAGATAGAGCGGATCTGGAGAGAATGTTTCCTATAGTGGGTTTGTCATGTCCAGAGGACACGGATAGATGGGATGTGGAGAGTATGTTTCTAATGGTGGTGTGTATAGGACCAGAGGACACAGATAGAGTGGATGCGGAGATGATGTTTCCTATGGTGCGGGACTCTAGGACCAGAGGACACCCATAGATGGGATGTGGAGAGGATGCTTCTTATGGTAGGGGAGTCTAGGACCAAAGGACACAAGTAGAGTGGATGTGGAGAGGATGTTTCCTATAGTGGGTGAGTCTAGGTCGAGAGGACACAGATAGAGTGGATGTGGAGAGGATGTTTCCTACAGTGGGGGAGTCTAGGATCAGAGGGCACAGACAGAGTGGTTATGGAGAGATGTTTCCGATAGTGGGGGAGTCTAGGACCAGAGGACACAGACAGAGTGAGGTGTAGTGGATGTTTCCGATAGTGAGGGAGTCTAGGACAAGAGGGCACACATAGAGTGGATGTGGAGAGGATGTTTCCTATTGTGCGACAGTCTACGACCAGAGGACACAGCCAGAGTGGGTGTTGAGAGGATGATTCCGATAGTGGGGGAGTCTAGGACCGGAGGACACAGACAGAGTGGGGGTGGAGAGGATGTTTCCGATATTGAGGGATTATACAACAAGAGGGCACACATGGAGTGGATGTGGAGAGGATGTTTCCTATTGTGGTGGAGTCTAGGACAAGAGGACACAGATAGAGTGGATGTGGAGAAGGTGTTTCCTATCGTGGGGCACTCTCGCACCAGAGGACAAAGATAGAGTGGATGTGGAGAGGATGTTTCCTATAGTGGTGGAGTCTAGGACCAGAGGACACAGATAGAGTGGATGTGGAGAGGATGTTTCCTATAGTGGTGGAGTTTAGGACCTGAGGACACAGATAGAGTGGATGTGGAGAGGATGCTTCCTATAGTGGGGGAATCTAGGACAAGAGGGCACAGATAGAGTGGATGTGGAGAGGATGTTTCCTCTTGTGAGGGAGTCTGGGATCAGCGGACACAGATAGCGTGGATGTGGGAGAGTATGTTTCCTATAGTTGGGGAGTCAAGGCCCAGAGGGCACAGATAGAGTGGATGTGGAGAGATGTTTCCTATAGTGGGGGAGTCTAGGACCAGAGGACACAGATAGAGTGGACGTGGAGAGGATGTTTCCTGTAGTGGGGTAGTCTAGGACCAGAGGGCACAGATAGAGTGGATGTGGAGAGGATGTTTCCTATAGTGGGTAAGTCATGTCCAGAGGACACGGATAGATGGGATGTGGAGAGGTTGCTTCTAATGGTGGGGGAGTATAGGGCCAGAAGGCACAGATACAGTGGATGTAGAGTGGATGTTTCCAATAGTGGGGGAGTCTAGGACCAGAGGGCACAGATAGAGTGGATGTGGAGAGGATGTTTCCTATAGTTGGGGAGTCTAGGACCAGAGGACACAGATAGACTGGATGTGGAGAGAAAGTTTCTTATGGTGGGGGAGTCTAGGACCAGAGGACAAAGGTAGAGTGGATGTGGAGATGATGTTTCCTATGTTCGGGGTGTCTAGGACCAGAGGGCACAGATGACGTGGATGTGGAGAGGATATTTCCTATATAGGGGGAGTCTTGGACCAGAGGACACAGATAGAGTGAATGTGGAGAGAATGTTTCCTATAGTGGTTTTGTCATGTCCAGAGGACACGGATAGATGGGATGTGGAGAGTATGTTTCTAATGGTGGTGGGTATAGGACCAGAGGACACAGATAGAGTGGATGCGGAGATGATGTTTCCTATGGTGCGGGACTCTAGGACCAAAGGACACCCATAGATGGGATGTGGAGAGGACGTTTCTTATGGTAGGGGAGTCTAGGACCAAAGGACACAAGTAGAGTGGATGTGGAGAGGATGTTTCCTATAGTGGGTGAGTCTAGGTCGAGAGGACACAGATAGAGTGGATGTGGAGAGGATGTTTCCTATAGTGGGGGGAGTCTAGGATCAGAGGGCACAGACAGAGTGGTTATGGAGAGATGTTTCCGATAGTGGGGGAGTCTAGGAACAGAGGACACAGACAGAGTGAGGTGTAGTGGATGTTTCCGATAGTGAGGGAGTCTAGGACAAGGGGGCACACATAGAGTGGATGTGGAGAGGATGTTTCCTATAGTGGGTGAGTCTCGGACCAGAGGGCACAGATAGAGTGGATGTGGAGAGGATGTTTCCTATTGTGGGGGAGTCTAGGACCAGAGGACACAGATAGAGTGGATGTGGAGAGGATGATTCCTATTGTGCGGCAGTCTACGACCTGAGGACACAGCCAGAGTGGGTGTTGAGAGGATGATTCCGATAGTGGGGGAGTCTAGGACCGGAGGACACAGACAGAGTGGGGTGGAGAGGATGTTTCCGATAGTGAGGGATTATAGAACAAGAGGGCACACATGGAGTGGATGTGGAGAGGATGTTTCCTATTGTGGGGGAGTCCAGGACCAGAGGACACAGATAGAGTGGATGTGGAGAAGGTGTTTCCTATCGTGGCGCACTCTCGGACCAGAGGACACAGATAGAGTGGATGTGGAGAGGATCTTTCCTATATTGGGTGAGTCTAGGACCAGAGGACACTGATAGAGTGGATGTGGAGAGGATGCTTCCTATAGTGGGTGAGTCTAGGACCAGAGGGCACAGATAGAGTGGATTTGGAGAGGATGCTTCCTATATTCAGTGAGTCTAGGAACAGAGGACACAGATAGAGTGGATGTGGAGAGGATGTTTCATACAGTGTGGGAGTCTAGGACCAGAGGGCACAGATAGAGTGGATGTGGAGAGGATGTTTCCTATAGTGGGGGACTCTAGGACCAGAGGACACAGATAGATGGGATGTGGAGAGGATGCTTCTTATGGTGGGAGAGTCTATGACCTGAGGATACAGATATAGTGGATGTGAAGATGATGTTTCCTAAGCTGGGGGAGTCTAGGACCAGAAGGCACAGATAGAATGGATGTAGAGAGGATGTCTCCTATATTGGGGGTGTCTAGGACCAGAGGGCACAGATAGAGTGGAGGTCGAGAGGATGATTCCTATAGTCGGAGAGTCTAGGACAAGAGGGCACAGATAGAGTGGATATGGAGAGGATGTTTCCTTTAGTGGGGGAGCCTGGGACTAGAGGGCACAGATAGAGTGGAGGTGGAGAGGATGTTTCCGATAGTGGGTTAGTGAAGTCCAGAGGACACGGATAGTTGGGATGTGGAGAGGATGTTTCCTATAGTGGGGGACTCTAGTACCATAGGACGCAGATAGAGAGGATTTGGAGAGGGTGCTTCCTACAGTGGGGGAGTCTAGGACCAGAGGACACAGACAGAGTGGATGTGGAGAGGGTGTTTCCTACAGTGGGGGAGTCTAGGACCAGAGGACACAGATAGAGTGGATGTGGAGAGGATGTTTCCTGTAGTGGGGGCGTCTAGGACCAGAGGACACAGATAGAGTGGATGTGGAGAGGGTGTTTCCTACAGTGGGGGAGTCTAGGACCAGAGGACACAGATAGAGTGGATGTGGAGAGGATGTTTCCTATAGTTGGGGAGTCTAGGACCAGAGGACACAGATAGAGTGGATGTGGAGAGGATGTTTCCTGTTGTTGGGGTGTCTGGGACCAGAGGGTACAGATAGAGTGGATGTGGAGAGAATGTTTCCTATAATGGGGGAGTCTAGGACCAGAGGACACGGATTGATGGGATTTGGAGAGGATGTTTCTTATGGTGGGGGAGTCTAGGACCAGAGGACACAGGTAGAGTGGATGTGGAGATGATGTTTCCTATGTTCGGGGAGTCGAGGACCAGAGGGCACAGATAACGTGGATGTAGAGAGGATGTTTCGTATAATGGGGTCATCTAGGACCAGAGGGCAGAGATAGAGCGGATGTGGAGAGGATATTTCCTGTATAGGGGGAGTCTTGGACCAGAGGACACAGATAGAGTGGATGTGGAGAGGATGTTTCCTACAGTGGGTTAGTCAAGTCCAGAGGACACGGATAGATGGGATGTGGAGAGGATGTTTCCTATAGTGGGGGACTCTAGTACCATAGGACGCAGATAGAGAGGATTTGGAGAGGATGTTTCCTACAGTGGGGGAGTCTAGGACCAGAGGGCACAGATAGAGTGGATGTGGAGAGGGTGCTTCCTACAGTGGGGTAGTCTAGGACCAGAGGGCTGAGATAGAGTGGATGTGGAGAGGATGTTTCTAATGGTGGGGGAGTATAGGACCAGAGCGCACAGAAAAAGTGGATGCACAGACGATGTTTCCTTTAGTGGGGTAGTCTAGGACCAGAGGACACAGATAGAGTGGATGTGGAGAGGATGTTTCCTTTATTGGGGGAGTCTGGGACCAGAGGGCACAGATAGATTGGAGGTGGAGATAATGTTTCCTATGTTGGGGAGTCTAGGACCAGAGGGCACAGATGGACTGGATGCAGAGAGGATGTTTCCTATAATGGGGTAGTCTAGGACCAGAGGGCCGAGATAGAGTGGATGTGGAGAGGATGTTTCCTGTAGTGGGTGAGTCTAGGACCAGAGCGCACGGATTGAGTGGATGTGGAGAGGATGTTTCCTATGCTGGGGGAGTCTAGGACCAGAAGGCACAGAGAGAGTGGATTTGGAGAGGATGCTTCCTATATTCGGTGACTCTAGGAACAGAGGACACAGATAGAGTGGATGTGGAGAGGATGTTTCCTGTAGTGGGTGAGTCTAGGACCAGAGCGCACAGATAGAGTGGATGTGGAGAGGATGTTTCCTGCAGTGGGGAGTCTAGGACCAGAGGGCACAGATAGAGTGGATGTGGAGAGGATGTTTCCTATAGTGGGGGACTCTAGGACCAGAGGACACGGATAGATGGGATGTGGAGAGGATGTTTCTTATGGTGGGAGAGTGTATGACCAGAGGATAGAGATATAGTGGATGTGGAGATGGTGTTTCCTATCCTGGGGGAGTCTAGGACCAGGGGCACAGATAGAGTGGATGTAGAGAGGATGTCTCCTATAGTGGGGGTGTCTAGGACCAGAGGGCACAGATAGAGTGGAGGTGGTGAGGATGTTTCCTATAGTGCGGGAGTCTAGGACAAGAGGGCACAGACAGAGTGGGTGTGGAGAGGATGTTTCAGATAGTGGGGGAGTCTAGGACCAGAGGAGACTGACAGAGTGGTGTGGAGAGGATGTTTCCGACAGTCAGTGAGTCTCGGACAAGAGGAACAAATCGAGTGGATGTGGAGAGGATGTTTCCTATTTTGGCGGAGTCTAGGACCAGAGGACACAGATAGAGTGGATGTGGAGAGGATGTTTCCTATGGTGGGGGAGTCTAGGACCAGAGGGCACAGATAGAGTGGATGTGGAGAGGGTGCTTCCTACAGTGGGGGAGTCTAGGACCAGAGGACACAGACAGAGTGGATGTGGAGAGGGTGTTTCCTACACTGGGGGAGTCTAGGACCAGAGGACACAGATAGAGTGGATGTGGAGAGGATGTTTCCTATAGTGGGTGAGTCTAGGACCAGAGGGCACAGATAGAGTGGATGTGGAGAGGATGTTTCCTATAGTTGGGGAGTCTAGGACCAGAGGGCACAGATAGACTGGATGTGGAGAGAAAGTTTCTTATGGTGGGGGAGTCTAGGACCAGAGGACAAAGGTAGAGTGGATGTGGAGATGATGTTTCCTATGTTCGGGGTGTCTAGGACCAGAGGGCACAGATGACGTGGATGTGGAGAGGATATTTCCTATATAGGGGGAGTCTTGGACCAGAGGACACAGATAGAGTGAATGTGGAGAGAATGTTTCCTATAGTGGTTTTGTCATGTCCAGAGGACACGGATAGATGGGATGTGGAGAGTATGTTTCTAATGGTGGTGGGTATAGGACCAGAGGACACAGATAGAGTGGATGCGGAGATGATGTTTCCTATGGTGCGGGACTCTAGGACCAAAGGACACCCATAGATGGGATGTGGAGAGGACGTTTCTTATGGTAGGGGAGTCTAGGACCAAAGGACACAAGTAGAGTGGATGTGGAGAGGATGTTTCCTATAGTGGGTGAGTCTAGGTCGAGAGGACACAGATAGAGTGGATGTGGAGAGGATGTTTCCTATAGTGGGGGAGTCTAGGATCAGAGGGCACAGACAGAGTGGTTATGGAGAGATGTTTCCGATAGTGGGGGAGTCTAGGAACAGAGGACACAGACAGAGTGAGGTGTAGTGGATGTTTCCGATAGTGAGGGAGTCTAGGACAAGGGGGCACACATAGAGTGGATGTGGAGAGGATGTTTCCTATAGTGGGTGAGTCTCGGACCAGAGGGCACAGATAGAGTGGATGTGGAGAGGATGTTTCCTATTGTGGGGGAGTCTAGGACCAGAGGACACAGATAGAGTGGATGTGGAGAGGATGATTCCTATTGTGCGGCAGTCTACGACCTGAGGACACAGCCAGAGTGGGTGTTGAGAGGATGATTCCGATAGTGGGGGAGTCTAGGACCGGAGGACACAGACAGAGTGGGGTGGAGAGGATGTTTCCGATAGTGAGGGATTATAGAACAAGAGGGCACACATGGAGTGGATGTGGAGAGGATGTTTCCTATTGTGGGGGAGTCCAGGACCAGAGGACACAGATAGAGTGGATGTGGAGAAGGTGTTTCCTATCGTGGCGCACTCTCGGACCAGAGGACACAGATAGAGTGGATGTGGAGAGGATCTTTCCTATATTGGGTGAGTCTAGGACCAGAGGACACTGATAGAGTGGATGTGGAGAGGATGCTTCCTATAGTGGGTGAGTCTAGGACCAGAGGGCACAGATAGAGTGGATTTGGAGAGGATGCTTCCTATATTCAGTGAGTCTAGGAACAGAGGACACAGATAGAGTGGATGTGGAGAGGATGTTTCATACAGTGTGGGAGTCTAGGACCAGAGGGCACAGATAGAGTGGATGTGGAGAGGATGTTTCCTATAGTGGGGGACTCTAGGACCAGAGGACACAGATAGATGGGATGTGGAGAGGATGCTTCTTATGGTGGGAGAGTCTATGACCTGAGGATACAGATATAGTGGATGTGAAGATGATGTTTCCTAAGCTGGGGGAGTCTAGGACCAGAAGGCACAGATAGAATGGATGTAGAGAGGATGTCTCCTATATTGGGGGTGTCTAGGACCAGAGGGCACAGATAGAGTGGAGGTGGAGAGGATGTTTCCGATAGTGGGTTAGTGAAGTCCAGAGGACACGGATAGTTGGGATGTGGAGAGGATGTTTCCTATAGTGGGGGACTCTAGTACCATAGGGCGCAGATAGAGAGGATTTGGAGAGGGTGCTTCCTACAGTGGGGGAGTCTAGGACCAGAGGACACAGACAGAGTGGATGTGGAGAGGGTGTTTCCTACAGTGGGGGAGTCTAGGACCAGAGGACACAGATAGAGTGGATGTGGAGAGGATGTTTCCTGTAGTGGGGGCGTCTAGGACCAGAGGACACAGATAGAGTGGATGTGGAGAGGGTGTTTCCTACAGTGGGGGAGTCTAGGACCAGAGGACACAGATAGAGTGGATGTGGAGAGGATGTATCCTATAGTTGGGGAGTCTAGGACCAGAGGACACAGATAGAGTGGATGTGGAGAGGATGTTTCCTGTTGTTGGGGTGTCTGGGACCAGAGGGTACAGATAGAGTGGATGTGGAGAGAATGTTTCCTATAATGGGGGAGTCTAGGACCAGAGGACACGGATTGATGGGATTTGGAGAGGATGTTTCTTATGGTGGGGGAGTCTAGGACCAGAGGACACAGGTAGAGTGGATGTGGAGATGATGTTTCCTATGTTCGGGGAGTCGAGGACCAGAGGGCACAGATAACGTGGATGTAGAGAGGATGTTTCGTATAATGGGGTCATCTAGGACCAGAGGGCAGAGATAGCGCGGATGTGGAGAGGATATTTCCTGTATAGGGGGAGTCTTGGACCAGAGGACACAGATAGAGTGGATGTGGAGAGGATGTTTCCTACAGTGGGGGACTCTAGTACCATAGGACGCAGATAGAGAGGATTTGGAGAGGATGTTTCCTACAGTGGGGGAGTCTAGGACCAGAGGGCACAGATAGAGTGGATGTGGAGAGGGTGCTTCCTACAGTGGGGTAGTCTAGGACCAGAGGGCTGAGATAGAGTGGATGTGGAGAGGATGTTTCTAATGGTGGGGGAGTATAGGACCAGAGCGCACAGAAAAAGTGGATGCACAGACGATGTTTCCTTTAGTGGGGTAGTCTAGGACCAGAGGACACAGATAGAGTGGATGTGGAGAGGATGTTTCCTTTATTGGGGGAGTCTGGGACCAGAGGGCACAGATAGATTGGAGGTGGAGATAATGTTTCCTATGTTGGGGGAGTCTAGGACCAGAGGGCACAGATGGACTGGATGCAGAGAGGATGTTTCCTATAATGGGGTAGTCTAGGACCAGAGGGCCGAGATAGAGTGGATGTGGAGAGGATGTTTCCTGTAGTGGGTGAGTCTAGGACCAGAGCGCACGGATTGAGTGGATGTGGAGAGGATGTTTCCTATGCTGGGGGAGTCTAGGACCAGAAGGCACAGAGAGAGTGGATTTGGAGAGGATGCTTCCTATATTCGGTGAGTCTAGGAACAGAGGACACAGATAGAGTGGATGTGGAGAGGATGTTTCCTGTAGTGGGTGAGTCTAGGACCAGAGCGCACAGATAGAGTGGATGTGGAGAGGATGTTTCCTGCAGTGGGGAGTCTAGGACCAGAGGGCACAGATAGAGTGGATGTGGAGAGGATGTTTCCTATAGTGGGGGACTCTAGGACCAGAGGACACGGATAGATGGGATGTGGAGAGGATGTTTCTTATGGTGGGAGAGTGTATGACCAGAGGATAGAGATATAGTGGATGTGGAGATGGTGTTTCCTATCCTGGGGGAGTCTAGGACCAGGGGCACAGATAGAGTGGATGTAGAGAGGATGTCTCCTATAGTGGGGGTGTCTAGGACCAGAGGGCACAGATAGAGTGGAGGTGGTGAGGATGTTTCCTATAGTGCGGGAGTCTAGGACAAGAGGGCACAGACAGAGTGGGTGTGGAGAGGATGTTTCAGATAGTGGGGGAGTCTAGGACCAGAGGAGACTGACAGAGTGGTGTGGAGAGGATGTTTCCGACAGTCAGTGAGTCTCGGACAAGAGGAACAAATCGAGTGGATGTGGAGAGGATGTTTCCTATTTTGGCGGAGTCTAGGACCAGAGGACACAGATAGAGTGGATGTGGAGAGGATGTTTCCTATGGTGGGGGAGTCTAGGACCAGAGGGCACAGATAGAGTGGATGTGGAGAGGGTGCTTCCTACAGTGGGGGAGTCTAGGACCAGAGGACACAGACAGAGTGGATGTGGAGAGGGTGTTTCCTGTAGTGGGGAGTCTAGGACCAGAGGGCACAGATAGAGTGGATGTGGAGAGAATGTTTCTTATGGTGGGGGAGTCCACGACCAGAGGACAAAGGTAGAGTGGATGCGGAGAGGATGTTTCCTATGGTGGGGGAGTCTAGGACCAGAGGGCACAGATAGAGTGGATGTGGAGAGGGTGCTTCCTACAGTGGGGGAGTCTAGGACCAGAGGACACAGACAGAGTGGATGTGGAGAGGGTGTTT
Source organism: Mobula birostris (assembly GCF_030028105.1). NCBI lineage: Eukaryota > Metazoa > Chordata > Chondrichthyes > Myliobatiformes > Myliobatidae > Mobula > Mobula birostris. The sequence continues at coordinate 10,621,829 of NC_092402.1, forward strand.
CCTACAGTGGGGGAGTCTAGGACCAGAGGACACAGATAGAGTGGATGTGGAGAGGATGTTTCCTATAGTGGGTGAGTCTAGGACCAGAGGGCACAGATAGAGTGGATGTGGAGAGGATGTTTCCTATAGTTGGGGAGTCCAGGACCAGAGGACACAGATAGAGTGGATGTGGAGAGGATGTTTCCTGTAGTGGGGAGTCTAGGACCAGAGGGCACAGATAGAGTGGATGTGGAGAGAATGTTTCTTATGGTGGGGGAGTCCACGACCAGAGGACAAAGGTAGAGTGGATGCGGAGATGATGTTTCCTATGTTCGGGGAGTCTAGGACCAGAGGGCACAGATGACGTGGATGTAGAGAGGATGTTTCATATAATGGGGTAGTCTAGGACCAGAGAACACAGATAGAGTGGATGTGGAAATGATGTTTCCTATGTTCGGAGTGTCTAGGACCAGAGGGCACAGATGACGTGGATGTGGAGAGGATATTTCCTATATAGGGGGAGTCTAGGACCAGAGGACACAGATAGAGTGGATGTGGAGAGTATGTTTCTAATTGTGGGGTGTATAGGACCAGAGGACAGAGATAGAGTGGATGCGGAGGTGATGTTTCCTATGGTGCGGGACTCTAGGACCAGAGGACACCCATAGATGGGATGTGGAGAGGATGTTTCTTATGGTAGGGGAGTCTAGGACCAAAGGACACAAGTAGAGTGGATGTGGAGAGGATGTTTCCTATAGTGGGTGAGTCTAGGTCGAGAGGACACAGATAGAGTGGATGTGGAGAGGATGTTTCCTATAGTGGGGGAGTCTAGGATCAGAGGGCACAGACAGAGTGGTTATGGAGAGATGTTTCCGATAGTGGGGGAGTCTACAACCAGAGGACACTGATAGAGTGGATGTGGAGAGGATGTTTCCTATTGTGGGGGAGTCTAGGACCAGAGGACACAGACAGAGTGGATGTGGAGAGGATGTTTCCTATGGTGTGGCAGTCTACGACCAGAGGACACAGCCAGAGTGGGTGTTGAGAGGATGATTCCGATAGTGGGGGAGGCTAGGACCGGAGGACACAGACAGAGTGGGGTGGAGAGGATGTTTCCGATAGTGAGGGATTATAGAACAAGAGGGCACACATGGAGTGGATGTGAAGAGGATGTTTCCTATTGTGGGGGAGTCTAGGACCTGAGGACACAGATGGAGTGGATGTGGAGAAGATGTTCCCGATATTGCGGGAGTCTAGGTCCAGAGCACACAGACAGAGTGGGTGTGGAGACGATGTTTCCGAAAGTCGGGGAGTCTAGGACCGGAGGACACAGACAGAGTAGGGTGGAGAGGATGTTTCCGATAGTGAGGGAGTCTAGGACAAGAGAGCACACATAGAGTGCATGTGGAGAGGATGTTTCCTATTGTGGGGGAGTCTAGGACCATGGGACACAGATAGAGTGGTTGTGGAGACAATGTTTCCTATGGTGGGGGAGTCTCGGACCAGTGGACACAGATAGAGTGGATGTGGAGAGGATGTTTCTAATGGTGGGGGAGTATAGGACCAGAGCGCACAGAAAAAGTGGATGCACAGACGATGTTTCCTTTAGTGGGGTAGTCTAGGACCAGAGGACACAGATAGAGTGGATGTGGAGAGGATGTTTCCTTTATTGGGGGAGTCTGGGACCAGAGGGCACAGATAGATTGGAGGCGGAGATAATGTTTCCTATGTTGGGGGAGTCTAGGACCAGAGGGCACAGATGGACTGGATGCAGAGCGGGTGTTTCCTATAATGGGGTAGTCTAGGACCAGAGGGCCGAGATAGAGTGGATGTGGAGAGGATGTTTCCTGTAGTGGGTGAGTCTAGGACCAGAGCGCACGGATTGAGTGGATGTGGAGAGGATGTTTCCTATGCTGGGGGAGTCTAGGACCAGAAGGCACAGAGAGAGTGGATTTGGAGAGGATGCTTCCTATATTCGGTGAGTCTAGGAACAGAGGACACAGATAGAGTGGATGTGGAGAGGATGTTTCCTGCAGTGGGTGAGTCTAGGACCAGAGCGCACAGATAGAGTGGATGTGGAGAGGATGTTTCCTGCAGTGGGGAGTCTAGGACCAGAGGGCACAGATAGAGTGGATGTGGAGAGGATGTTTCCTATAGTGGGGGACTCTAGGACCAGAGGACGCGGATAGATGGGATGTGGAGAGGATGCTTCTTATGGTGGGAGAGTCTATGACCAGAGGATACAGATATAGTGGATGTGGAGATGATGTTTCCTATGCTGGGGGAGTCTAGGACCAGAAGGCACAGATAGAGTGGATGTAGAGAGGATGTCTCCTATAGTGGGGGTGTCTAGGACCAGAGGGCACAGATAGAGTGGAGGTGGAGAGGATGTTTCCTATAGTGGGTTAGTCAATTCCAGAGGACACGGATAGATGGGATGTGGAGAGGATGTTTCTTATGGTGGGAGAGTGTATGACCAGAGGATACAGATATAGTGGATGTGGAGATGGTGTTTCCTATCCTGGTGGAGTCTAGGACCAGCGGCACAGATAGAGTGGATGTAGAGAGGATGTCTCCTATAGTGGGGGTGTCTAGGACCAGAGGGCACAGATAGAGTGGAGGTGGTGAGGATGTTTCCTATAGTGCGGGAGTCTAGGACAAGAGGGCACAGACATAGTGGGTGTGGAGAGGATGTTTCAGATAGTGGGGGAGTCTAGGACCAGAGGAGACAGACAGAGTGGGGTGGAGAGGATGTTTCCGACACTCAGTGAGTCTCGGACAAGAGGAACACATCGAGTGGATGTGGAGAGGATTTTTCCTATTTTGGGGGAGTCTAGGACCAGAGGACACAGACAGAGTGGATGTGGAGAGGATGTTTCCTATGGTGGGGGAGTCTAGGACCAGAGGACACAGATAGAGTGGATGTGGAGAGGATGTTTCCTGTAGTCGGGGAGTCTAGGACCAGAGGGCACAGATAGAGTGGAGGTGGAGAGGAAGTTTCCTGTAGTCGGAGACTCTAGGACAATAGGGCACAGATAGACTGGATGTGGAGAGGATGTTTCCCGTAGTGGGGGCGTCTAGGACCAGAGGACACAGATAGAGTGGATGTGGAGAGTGTGTTTCCTACAGTGGGGGAGTCTAGGACCAGAGGACACAGATAGAGTGGATGTGGAGAGGATGTTTCCTATAGTTGGGGAGTCTAGGACCAGAGGACACAGATAGAGTGGATGTGGAGAGGATGTTTCCTGTTGTTGGGGTGTCTGGGACCAGAGGGTACAGATAGAGTGGATGTGGAGAGAATGTTTCCTATAATGGGGGAGTCTAGGACCAGAGGACACGGATTGATGGGATTTGGAGAGGATGTTTCTTATGGTGGGGGAGTCTAGGACCAGAGGACACAGGTAGAGTGGATGTGGAGATGATGTTTCCTATGTTCGGGGAGTCTAGGACCAGAGGGCACAGATAACGTGGATGTAGAGAGGATGTTTCGTATAATGGGGTCATCTAGGACCAGAGGGCAGAGATAGAGCGGATGTGGAGAGGATATTTCCTGTATAGGGGGAGTCTTGGACCAGAGGACACAGATAGAGTGGATGTGGAGAGGATGTTTCCTACAGTGGGTTAGTCAAGTCCAGAGGATACGGATAGATGGGATGTGGAGAGGATGTTTCCTATAGTGGGGGACTCTAGTACCATAGGACGCAGATAGAGAGGATTTGGAGAGGATGTTTCCTACAGTGGGGGAGTCTAGGACCAGAGGGCACAGATAGAGTGGATGTGGAGAGGGTGCTTCCTACAGTGGGGGAGTCTAGGACCAGAGGACACAGACAGAGTGGATGTGGAGAGGGTGTTTCCTACATTGGGGGAGTCTAGGACCAGAGGACACAGATAGAGTGGATGTGGAGAGGATGTTTCCTATAGTGGGTGAGTCTAGGACCAGAGGGCACAGATAGAGTGGATGTGGAGAGGATGTTTCCTATAGTTGGGGAGTCCAGGACCAGAGGACACAGATAGAGTGGATGTGGAGAGGATGTTTCCTGTAGTGGGGAGTCTAGGACCAGAGGGCACAGATAGAGTGGATGTGGAGAGAATGTTTCTTATGGTGGGGGAGTCCACGACCAGAGGACAAAGGTGGAGTGGATGCGGAGATGATGTTTCCTATGTTCGGGGAGTCTAGGACCAGAGGGCACAGATGACGTGGATGTAGAGAGGATGTTTCATATAATGGGGTAGTCTAGGACCAGAGAACACAGATAGAGTGGATGTGGAGATGATGTTTCCTATGTTCGGAGTGTCTAGGACCAGAGGGCACAGATGACGTGGATGTGGAGAGGATATTTCCTATATAGGGGGAGTCTAGGACCAGAGGACACAGATAGAGTGGATGTGGAGAGTATGTTTCTAATTGTGGGGTGTATAGGACCAGAGGACAGAGATAGAGTGGATGCGGAGGTGATGTTTCCTATGGTGCGGGACTCTAGGACCAGAGGACACCCATAGATGGGATGTGGAGAGGATGTTTCTTATGGTAGGGGAGTCTAGCACCAAAGGACACAAGTAGAGTGGATGTGGAGAGGATGTTTCCTATTGTGGGGGAGTCTAGGACCAGAGGACACAGACAGAGTGGATGTGGAGAGGATGTTTCCTATGGTGTGGCAGTCTACGACCAGAGGACACAGCCAGAGTGGGTGTTGAGAGGATGATTCCGATAGTGGGGGAGGCTAGGACCGGAGGACACAGACAGAGTGGGGTGGAGAGGATGTTTCCGATAGTGAGGGATTATAGAACAAGAGGGCACACATGGAGTGGATGTGAAGAGGATGTTTCCTATTGTGGGGGAGTCTAGGACCTGAGGACACAGATGGAGTGGATGTGGAGAAGATGTTCCCGATATTGCGGGAGTCTAGGTCCAGAGCACACAGACAGAGTGGGTGTGGAGACGATGTTTCCGAAAGTCGGGGAGTCTAGGACCGGAGGACACAGACAGAGTAGGGTTGAGAGGATGTTTCCGATAGTGAGGGAGTCTAGGACAAGAGGGCACACATAGAGTGCATGTGGAGAGGATGTTTCCTATTGTGGGGGAGTCTAGGACCATGGGACACAGATAGAGTGGTTGTGGAGAGGATGTTTCCTATGGTGGGGGAGTCTCGGACCAGTGGACACAGATAGAGTGGATGTGGAGAGGATGTTCCCGATATTGCGGGAGTCTAGGACCAGAGGACACAGATGGAGTGGATGAAGAGAGGATGTTTCCTATAATGGGGTAGTCTAGGACCAGAGGGCCGAGATAGAGTGGATGTGGAGAGGATGTTTCTATTGGTGGGGGAGTATAGGACCAGAGCGCACAGAAAAAGTGGATGCACAGACGATGTTTCCTTTAGTGGGGTAGTCTAGGACCAGAGGACACAGATAGAGTGGATGTGGAGAGGATGTTTCCTTTATTGGGGGAGTCTGGGACCAGAGGGCACAGATAGATTGGAGGTGGAGATAATGTTTCCTATGTTGGGGGAGTCTAGGACCAGAGGGCACAGATGGACTGGATGCAGAGAGGATGTTTCCTATAATGGGGTAGTCTCGGACCAGAGGGCCGAGATAGAGTGGATGTGGAGAGGATGTTTCCTATGCTGGGGGAGTCTAGGACCAGAAGGCACAGAGAGAGTGGATTTGGAGAGGATGCTTCCTATATTCGGTGAGTCTAGGAACAGAGGACACAGATAGAGTGGATGTGGAGAGGATGTTTCCTGTAGTGGGTGAGTCTAGGACCAGAGCGCACAGATAGAGTGGATGTGGAGAGGATGTTTCCTGCAGTGGGGAGTCTAGGACCAGAGGGCACAGATAGAGTGGATGTGGAGAGGATGTTTCCTATAGTGGGGGCTCTAGGACCAGAGGACGCGGATAGATGGGATGTGGAGAGGATGCTTCTTATGGTGGGAGAGTCTATGACCAGAGGATACAGATATAGCGGATGTGCAGATGATGTTTCCTATGCTGGGGGAGTCTAGGACCAGAAGGCACAGATAGAGTGGATGTATAGAGGATGTCTCCTATAGTGGGGGTGTCTAGGACCAGAGGGCACAGATAGAGTGGAGGTGGAGAGGATGTTTCCTATAGTGGGTTAGTCAAGTCCAGAGGACACGGATAGATGGGATGTGGAGAGGATGTTTCTTATGGTGGGAGAGTGTATGACCAGAGGATACAGATATAGTGGATGTGGAGATGGTGTTTCCTATCCTGCGGGAGTCTAGGACCAGGGGCACAGATAGAGTGGATGTAGAGAGGACGTCTCCTATAGTGGGGGTGTCTAGGACCAGAGGGCACAGATAGAGTGGAGGTGGTGAGGATGTTTCCTATAGTGCGGGAGTCTAGGACAAGAGGGCACAGATAGAGTGGGTGTGGAGAGGATGTTTCAGATAGTGGGGGAGTCTAGGACCAGAGGAGACTGACAGAGTGGGGTGGAGAGGATGTTTCCGACAGTCAGTGAGTCTCGGACAAGAGGAACAAATCGAGTGGATGTGGAGAGGATGTTTCCTATTTTGGGGGAGTCTAGGACCAGAGGACACAGATAGAGTGGATGTGGAGAGGATGTTTCCTATGGTGGGGGAGTCTAGGACCAGAGGACACAGATAGAGTGGATGTGGAGAGGATGATTCCTATAGTCGGAGAGTCTAGGACAAGAGGGCACAGATAGAGTGGATATGGAGAGGATGTTTCCTTTAGTGGGGGAGCCTGGGACTAGAGGGCACAGATAGAGTGGAGGTGGAGAGGATGTTTCCGATAGTGGGTTAGTGAAGTCCAGAGGACACGGATAGATGGGATGTGGAGAGGATGTTTCCTATAGTGGGGGACTCTAGTACCATAGGACGCAGATAGAGAGGATTTGGAGAGCATGTTTCCTACAGTGGGGGAGTCTAGGACCAGAGGGCACAGATAGAGTGGATGTGGAGAGGGTGCTTCCTGCAGTGGGGGAGTCTAGGACCAGAGGACACAGACAGAGTGGATGTGGAGAGGGTGTTTCCTACAGTGGGGGAGTCTAGGACCAGAGGACACAGATAGAGTGGATGTGGAGAGGATGTTTCCTGTAGTCGGGGAGTCTAGGACCAGAGGGCACAGATGGAGTGGAGGTGGAGAGGAAGTTTCCTGTAGTCGGAGACTCTAGGACAATAGGGCACAGATAGACTGGATGTGGAGAGGATGTTTCCTGTAGTGGGGGCGTCTTGGACCAGAGGACACAGATAGAGTGGATGTGGAGAGGGTGTTTCCTGCAGTGGGGGAGTCTAGGACCAGAGGACACAGATAGAGTGGATGTGGAGAGGATGTTTCCTATAGTTGGGGAGTCTAGGACCAGAGGACACAGATAGAGTGGATGTGGAGAGGATGTTTCCTGTTGTTGGGGTGTCTGGGACCAGAGGGTACAGATAGAGTGGATGTGGAGAGAATGTTTCCTATAATGGGGGAGTCTAGGACCAGAGGACACGGATTGATGGGATTTGGAGAGGATGTTTCTTATGGTGGGGGAGTCTAGGACCAGAGGACACAGGTAGAGTGGATGTGGAGATGATGTTTCCTATGTTCGGGGAGTCTAGGACCAGAGGGCAGAGATAGAGCGGATGTGGAGAGGATATTTCCTGTATAGGGGGAGTCTTGGACCAGAGGACACAGATAGAGTGGATGTGGAGAGGATGTTTCCTACAGTGGGTTAGTCAAGTCCAGAGGACACGGATAGATGGGATGTGGAGAGGATGTTTCTAATGGTGGGGGAGTATAGGACCAGAGGGCACAGATAGAGTGGATGCGGAGATGATGTTTCCTATGGTGTGGGACTCTAGGACCAGAGGACACCCATAGATGGGATGTGGAGAGGATGTTTCTTATGGTAGGGGAGTCTAGGACCAGAGGGCACAAGCAGAGTGGGTGTGGAGAGATGTTTCCGATAGTGGTGGAGTCCAGGACCAGAGGGCACAGACGGAGTGGATGTGGAGAGGATGTTTCCTATTGTGGGGGAGTCTAGGACCAGAGGACACAGATAGCGTGGATGTGGAGAGTATGTTTCCTACAGTGGGGGAGTCTAGGACCAGAGGACACAGATAGAGTGGATGTGGAGAGGATGTTTCCTTGAGTGGGTGAGTCTAGGACCAGAGCGCACAGATAGAGTGGATGTGGAGAGGTTGTTTCCTATAGTTGGGGAGTCTAGGACCAGAGGACACAGATAGAGTGGATGTGGAGAGGATGTTTCCGGCAGTGGGGGAGTCTAGGACCAGAGGGCACAGATAGAGTGGATGTAGAGAGGATGTTTCCTATAATGGGGGAGTCTAGGACCAGAGGACACGGATAGATGGGATGTGGAGAGGATGTTTCTTATGGTGGGGGAGTCTAGGACCAGAGGACGCAGATAGAGGGGATGTGGAGGTAATGTTTCCTATGTTGGGGGAGCCTAGGACCAGAGGGCACAGATGGAGTGGATGTAGAGAGGATGTTTCGTATAATGGGGTAGTCTAGGACCAGAGGGCAGAGATAGAGTGGATGTGGAGAGGATGTTTTCTATATTTGGGGAGTCTAGGACCAGAGGACACAGATAGAGTGGATGTGGAGAGGATGTTTCCCATTGTGGGGGAGTCTGGGACCAGAGGGCACAGATAGAGTGGCTGTGGAGAGGATGTTTCCTATAGTCGGAGAGTCTAGGACAATAGGGCTCACATAGAGTGGATGTGGAGAGGATGTTTCCTATAGTGGGTGAGTCTAGGACCAGAGGACACGGATACAGTGGATGTGGAGAGGAGGCTTCCTATAGTGTGTGAGTCTAGGACCAGAGGGCACAGATAGAGTGGATTTGGAGAGGATGCCTCCTATATTCGGTGAGTCTAGGAACAGAGGACACAGATAGAGTGGATGTGGAGAGGATGTTTCCTGTTGTTGGGGTGTCTGGGACCAGAGGGCACAGATAGAGTGGATGTGGAGAGAATGTTTCCTATAATGGGGGAGTCTAGGACCAGAGGACACGGATTCATGGGATTTGGAGAGGATGTTTCTTATGGTGGGGGAGTCTAGGACCAGAGGACACAGGTAGAGTGGATGTGGAGATGATGTTTCCTATGTTCGGGGAGTCTAGGACCAGAGGGCACAGATGACGTGGATGTAGAGAGGATGTTTCGTATAATGGGGTCATCTAGGACCAGAGGGCAGAGATAGAGTGGATGTGGAGAGGATATTTCCTGTATAGGGGGAGTCTTGGACCAGAGGACACAGATACAGTGGATGTGGAGAGGATGTTTCCTACAGTGGGTTAGTCAAGTCCAGAGGACACGGATAGATGGGATGTGGAGAGGATGTTTCTAATGGTGGGGGAGTATAGGACCAGAGGGCACAGACAGAGTGGATGTGGAGAGGATGTTTCCTATTGTGGGGGAGTCTAGGACCAGAGGACACAGATGGCGTGGATGTGGAGAGTATGTTTCCTACAGTGGGGATTCTAGGACCAGAGGACACAGATAGAGTGGATGTGGAGAGGATGTTTCCTTGAGTGGGTGAGTCTAGGACCAGAGGACACAGATAGAGTGGATGCGGAGATGATGTTTCCTATGGTGTGGGACTCTAGGACCAGAGGACACCCATAGATGTGATGTGGAGAGGATGTTTCTTATGGTAGGGGGAGTCTAGGACCAGAGGGCACAAGTAGAGTGGGTGTGGAGAGATGTTTCCGATAGTGGGGGAGTCTAGGACCAGAGGGCACAGACAGAGTGGATGTGGAGAGGATGTTTCCTATTGTGGGGGAGTCTAGGACCACAGGACACAGATAGCGTGGATGTGGAGAGTATGTTTCCTATAGTTGGGGAGTCTAGGCCCAGAGAGCACAGATAGAATGGATGTGGAGAGGATGTTTCTTATGGTAGGGGAGTCTAGGACCAGAGGGCACAAGTAGAGTGGGTGTGGAGAGATGTTTCCGATAGTGGGGGAGTCTAGGACCAGAGGGCACAGACAGAGTGGATGTGGAGAGGATGTTTCCTATGTTCGGGGAGTCTAGGACCAGAGGGCACAGATGACGTGGATGTAGTGAGGATGTTTCGTATAATGGGGTCGTCTAGGACCAGAGGGCAGAGATAGAGCGGATGTGGAGAGGATATTTCCTGTATAGGGGGAGTGTTGGACCAGAGGACACAGATAGAGTGGATGTGGAGATGATGTTTCCTACAGTGGGTTAGTCAAGTCCAGAGGACACGGATAGATGGGATGTGGAGAGGATGTTTCTAATGGTGGGGGAGTACAGGACCAGAGGGCACAGATAGAGTGGATGCGGAGATGATGTTTCCTATGGTGTGGGACTCTAGGACCAGAGGACACGGATAGATGGGATGTGGAGAGGATGTTTCTTATGGTAGGGGACTCTAGGAACAGAGGGCACAAGTAGAGTGGGTGTGGAGAGATGTTTCCGATAGTGGGGGAGTCTAAGACCAGAGGGCACAGACAGAGTGCATGTGGAGAGGATGTTTCCTGTTGTGGGGGAGTCTAGGACCAGAGGACACAGATAGTGTGGATGTGGAGAGTATGTTTCCTATAGTGGGGGTGTCTAGGCCCAGAGGGCACAGATAGAGTGGATGTGGAGAGGATGTTTCCTATAGCGGGTTAGTCAAGTCCAGAGGACACGGATAGATGGGATGTGGAGGGGATGCTTCTAATGGTGGGGGAGCATAGGACCAGAGGGCACAGATATATTGGATGTAGAGTGTATGTTTCCTATAGTGGGGGAGTCTAGGAACAGAGGACACAGATAGAGTGGATGTGGAGAGGATGTTTCCTGTAGTGGGTGAGTCTAGGACCAGAGCGCACAGATAGAGTGGATGTGGAGAGGTTGTTTCCTATAGTTGGGGAGTCTAGGACCAGAGGACACAGATAGAGTGGATGTGGAGAGGATGTTTCCGGCAGTGGGGGAGTCTTGGACCAGAGGGCACAGATAGAGTGGATGTAGAGAGGACGTTTCCTATAATGGGGGAGTCTAGGACCAGAGGACACGGATAGATGGGATGTGGAGAGGATGTTTCTTATGGTGGGGGAGTCTAGGACCAGAGGACGCAGATAGAGTGGATTTGGAGATAATGTTTCCTATATTGGGGGAGCCTAGGACCAGAGGGCACAGATGGAGTGGATGTAGAGAGGATGTTTCGTATAATGGGGTAGTCTAGGACCAGAGGGCAGAGATAGAGTGGATGTGGAGAGGATGTTTTCTATATTTGGGGAGTCTAGGACCAGAGGACACAGATAGAGTGGATGTGGAGAGGATGTTTCCCATTGTGGGGGAGTCTACGACCAGAGGGCACAGATAGAGTGGATGTGGAGAGGATGTTTCCTATAGTGGGGGAGTCTAGGACCAGAGGAGACAGACAGAGTGGGGTGGAGAGGATGTTTCCGACAGTCAGTGAGTCTCGGACAAGAGGAACACATCGAGTGGATGTGGAGAGGATGTTTCCTATTTTGGGGGAGTCTAGGACCAGAGGACACAGATAGAGTGGATGTGGAGAGGATGTTTCCTATGGTGGGGGAGTCTAGGACAAGAGGACACAGATAGAGTGGATGTGGAGAGGATGTTTCCTATAGTCGGGGAGTCTAGGACCAGAGGGCACAAATAGAGTGGAGGTGGAGAGGATGTTTCCTATAGTCGGAGAGTCTCGGACAAGAGGGCACAGATAGAGTGGATGTGGAGAGGATGTTTCCTTTAGTGGGGGGGCCTGGGGCTAGAGGGCACAGATAGAGTGGAGGTGGAGAGGATGTTTCCTGTAGTGGGGGAGTCTAGGACCAGAGGACACAGATAGAGTGGATGTGGAGAGGGTGTTTCCTACAGTGGGGGAGTCTAGGACCAGCGGACACAGATAGAGTGGATGTGGAGAGGATGTTTCCTATAGTTGGGGAGTCTAGGACCAGAGGACACAGATAGAGTGGATGTGGAGAGGATGTTTCCTATGGTGGGGAGTCTAGGACCAGAGGACACCGATGGAGTGGATGTGGAGAGAATGTTTCCTCTTCTGAGGGAGTCTAGGACCAGAGGGCACAGATAGAGTGGAGGTGGAGATGATGTTTCCTATAGTCGGGGAGTCTAGGACCAGCGGACACAGATAGCGTGGATGTGGAGAGAATGTTTCCTATACTGGGGGAGTCTAGGCCCAGAGGGCACAGATAGAGTGGATGTGGAGAGGATGTTTCCTACAGTGGGTTACTCAAGCCCAGAGGACACGGATAGATCGGATGTGGAGAGGATGTTTCTAATGGTGGGGGAGTACAGGACCAGAGGGCACAGATATAGTGGATGTAGAGTGGATGTTTCCTGTAGTGGGGGAGTCTAGGACCAGAGGACACAGATAGAGTGGATGTGGAGAGGATGTTTCCTTTTCTGGGGGGTCTCGGACCAGAGGGCACAGATAGAGTGGAGGTGGAGAGGACGTTTCCTAAAGTGGGTGAGGCTAGGACCAGAGGACACAGATAGACTGGATGTGGAGAGGAAGTTTCCTGCAGTGGGGGAGTCTAGGACCAGAGGACACAGATAGAGTGGAAGTGCAGAGGATGTTTCCTTTAGTGGGGGAGTCTGGGACCAGAGGGCACAGATAGACTGGAGGTGGAGATAATGTTTCCTATGTTGGGGGAGTCTAGGACCAGAGGGCACAGATGGAGTGGATGCAGAGAGGATGTTTCGTATAATGGGGTAGTCTAGGAACAGAGGGCCGAGATAGAGTGGATGTGGAGAGGATCTTTCCTGTATTCGGTGAGTCTACTCCCAGAGGACACTGATAGAGTGGATGTGGAGAGGATGCTTCCTATATTCGGTGAGTCTAGGAACAGAGGACACAGATAGAGTGGATGTGGAGAGAATGTTTCCTACAGTGTGGGAGTCTAGGACCAGAGGGCACAGATAGAGTGGATGCGGAGAGGATGTTTCCTATAGTGGGGGACTCTAGGACCAGAGGACGTGGATAGATGGGACGTGGAGAGGATGCTTCTTATGGTGGGAGAGTCTATGACCAGAGGACACAGATATAGTGGATGTGGAGATGATGTTTCCTATGCTGGGGGAGTCTAGGACCAGAAGGCACAGATAGAGTGGACGTAGATAGGATGTCTCCTATCGTGGGGGAGTCTAGGACCAGAGGGCACAGATAGAGTGGATGTGGAGAGAATGTTTCCAATAATGGGGGAGTCTAGGACCAGAGGACACGGATTGATGGGATTTGGAGAGGATGTTTCTTATGGTGGGGGAGTCTAGGACCAGAGGACACAGGTAGAGTGGATGTGGAGATGATGTTTCCTATGTTCGGGGAGTCTAGGACCAGAGGGCACAGATGACGTGGATGTAGAGAGGATGTTTCGTATAATGGGGTCGTCTAGGACCAGAGGGCAGAGATAGAGCGGATGTGGAGAGGATATTTCCTGTATAGGGGGAGTGTTGGACCAGAGGACACAGATAGAGTGGATGTGGTGATGATGTTTCCTACAGTGGGTTAGTCAAGTCCAGAGGACACGGATAGATGGGATGTGGAGAGGATGTTTCTAATGGTGGGGGAGTATAGGACCAGAGGGCACAGATAGAGTGGATGCGGAGATGATGTTTCCTATGGTGTGGGACTCTAGGACCAGAGGACACGGATAGATGGGATGTGGAGAGGATGTTTCTTATGGTAGGGGACTCTAGGAACAGAAGGCACAAGTAGAGTGGGTGTGGAGAGATGTTTCCGATAGTGGGGGAGTCTAAGACCAGAGGGCACAGACAGAGTGCATGTGGAGAGGATGTTTCCTGTTGTGGGGGAGTCTAGGACCAGAGGACACAGATAGCGTGGATGTGGAGAGTATGTTTCCTATAATGGGGGTGTCTAGGCCCAGAGGGCACAGATAGAGTGGATGTGGAGAGGATGTTTCCTATAGTTGGGGAGTCTAGGACCAGAGGACACAGATAGAGTGGATGTGGAGACGATGTTTCGGCAGTGGGGGAGTCTAGGATCAGAGGGCACAGATAGAGTGGATGTAGAGAGGATGTATCCTATAATGGGGGGAGTCTAGGACCAGAGGACACGGATAGATGGGATGTGGAGAGGATGTTTCTTATGGTGGGGGAGTCCAGGACCAGAGGACGCAGATAGAGTGGATGTGGAGATAATGTTTCCTATGTTGGGGGAGCCTAGGACCAGAGGGCACAGATGGAGTGGATGTAGAGAGGATGTTTTGTATAATGGGGTCGTCTAGGACCAGAGGGCAGAGATAGAGTGGATGTGGAGAGGATGTTTCTATATTTGGGGAGTCTAGGACCAGAGGACACAGATAGAGTGGATGTGGAGAGGATGTTTCCCATTGTGGGGGAGTCTACGACCAGAGGGCACAGATAGAGTGGATGTGGAGAGGATGTTTCCTATAGTGGGGGGAGTCTAGGACAAGAGGAGACAGACAGAGTGGGGTGGAGAGGATGTTTCCGACAGTCAGTGAGTCTCGGACAAGAGGAACACATCGAGTGGATGTGGAGAGGATGTTTCCTATTTTGGGGGAGTCTAGGACCAGAGGACACAGATAGAGTGGATGTGGAGAGGATGTTTCCTATGGTGGGGGAGTCTAGGACAAGAGGACACAGATAGAGTGGATGTGGAGAGGATGTTTCCTATAGTCGGGGAGTCTAGGACCAGAGGGCACAGATAGAGTGGAGGTGGAGAGGATGTTTCCTATAGTCGGAGAGTCTCGGACAAGAGGGCACAGATAGAGTGGATGTGGAGAGGATGTTTCCTTTAGTGGGGGAGCCTGGGACTAGAGGGCACAGATAGAGTGGAGGTGGAGAGGATGTTTCCTGTCGTGGGGGAGTCTAGGACCAGAGGACACAGATAGAGTGGATGTGGAGAGGGTGTTTCCTACAGTGGGGGAGTCTAGGGCCAGAGGACACAGATAGAGTGGATGTGGAGAGGATGTTTCCTATAGTTGGGGAGACTAGGACGAGAGGACACAGATAGAGTGGATGTGGAGAGGATGTTTCCTATGGTGGGGAGTCTAGGACCAGAGGACACCGATGGAGTGGATGTGGAGAGAATGTTTCCTCTTCTGAGGGAGTCTAGGACCAGAGGGCACAGATAGAGTGGAGGTGGAGATGATGTTTCCTATTGTGGGGGAGTCTAGGACCAGCGGACACAGATAGCGTGGATGTGGAGAGTATGTTTCCTATACTGGGGGAGTCTAGGCCCAGAGGGCACAGATAGAGTGGATGCGGAGAGGATGTTTCCTACAGTGGGTTACTCAAGCCCAGAGGACACGGATAGATGGGATGTGGAGAGGATGTTTCTTATGGTGGGAGTGTCTATGACCAGAGGATACAGATATAGTGGATGTGGAGAGGATGTTTCCTATAGTGCGGGAGTCTAGGACAAGAGGGCACAGACAGAGTGGGTGTGGAGAGGATGTTTCAGATAGTGGGGGAGTCTAGGACCAGAGGAGACAGACAGAGTGGGGTGGAGAGGATGTTTCCGACACTCAGTGAGTCTCGGACAAGAGGAACACATCGAGTGGATGTGGAGAGGATGTTTCCTATTTTGGGGGAGTCTAGGACCAGAGGACACAGATAGAGTGGATGTGGAGAGGATGTTTCCTTTAGTGGGGGAGCCTGGGACTAGAGGGCACAGATAGAGTGGAGGTGGAGAGGATGTTTCCTGTAGTGGGGGAGTCTAGGACCAGAGGACACAGATAGAGTGGATGTGGAGAGAATGTTTCCTATAATGGGGGAGTCTAGGACCAGAGGACACGGATTGATGGGATTTGGAAAGGATGTTTCTTATGGTGGGGGAGTCTAGGACCAGAGGACACAGATAGAGTGGATGTGGAGAGGATGTTTACTGTAGTGGGTGAGTCTAGGACCAGAGCGCACAGATAGAGTGGATGTGGAGAGGTTGTTTCCTATAGTTGGGGAGTCTAGGACCAGAGGACACAGATAGAGTGGATGTGGAGAGTATGTTTCCTATAATGGGGGTGTCTAGGCCCAGAGGGCACAGATAGAGTGGATGTGGAGAGGATGTTTCCTATAGTTGGGGAGTCTAGGACCAGAGGACACAGATAGAGTGGATGTGGAGACGATGTTTCCGGCAGTGGGGGAGTCTAGGATCAGAGGGCACAGATAGAGTGGATGTAGAGAGGATGTTTCCTATAATGGGGGAGTCTAGGACCAGAGGACACGGATAGATGGGATGTGGAGAGGATGTTTCTTATGGTGGGGGAGTCCAGGACCAGAGGACGCAGATAGAGTGGATGTGGAGATAATGTTTCCTATGTTGGGGGAGCCTAGGACCAGAGGGCACAGATGGAGTGGATGTAGAGAGGATGTTTTGTATAATGGGGTAGTCTAGGACCAGAGGGCAGAGATAGAGTGGATGTGGAGAGGATGTTTTCTATATTTGGGGAGTCTAGGACCAGAGGACACAGATAGAGTGGATGTGGAGAGGATGTTTCCCATTGTGGGGGAGTCTACGACCAGAGGGCACAGATAGAGTGGATGTGGAGAGGATGTTTCCTATAGTGGGGGAGTCTAGGACAAGAGGAGACAGACAGAGTGGGGTGGAGAGGATGTTTCCGACAGTCAGTGAGTCTCGGACAAGAGGAACACATCGAGTGGATGTGGAGAGGATGTTTCCTATTTTGGGGGAGTCTAGGACCAGAGGACACAGATAGAGTGGATGTGGAGAGGATGTTTCCTATGGTGGGGGAGTCTAGGACAAGAGGACACAGATAGAGTGGATGTGGAGAGGATGTTTCCTATAGTCGGGGAGTCTAGGACCAGAGAGCACAGATAGAGTGGAGGTGGAGAGGATGTTTCCTATAGTCGGAGAGTCTCGGACAAGAGGGCACAGATAGAGTGGATGTGGAGAGGATGTTTCCTTTAGTGGGGGAGCCTGGGACTAGAGGGCACAGATAGAGTGGAGGTGGAGAGGATGTTTCCTGTCGTGGGGGAGTCTAGGACCAGAGGACACAGATAGAGTGGATGTGGAGAGGGTGTTTCCTACAGTGGGGGAGTCTAGGGCCAGAGGACACAGATAGAGTGGATGTGGAGAGGATGTTTCCTATAGTTGGGGAGACTAGGACGAGAGGACACAGATAGAGTGGATGTGGAGAGGATGTTTCCTATGGTGGGGAGTCTAGGACCAGAAGACACCGATGGAGTGGATGTGGAGAGAATGTTTCCTCTTCTGAGGGAGTCTAGGACCAGAGGGCACAGATAGAGTGGAGGTGGAGATGATGTTTCCTATTGTGGGGGAGTCTAGGACCAGCGGACACAGATAGCGTGGATGTGGAGAGTATGTTTCCTATACTGGGGGAGTCTAGGCCCAGAGGGCACAGATAGAGTGGATGCGGAGAGGATGTTTCCTACAGTGGGTTACTCAAGCCCAGAGGACACGGATAGATGGGATGTGGAGAGGATGTTTCTTATGGTGGGAGAGTCTATGACCAGAGGATACAGATATAGTGGATGTGGAGATGATGTTTCCTATCCTGGGGGAGTCTAGGACCAGGGGGCACAGATAGAGTGGATGTAGAGAGGATGTCTCCTATAGTGGGGGTGTCTAGACCAAGAGTGCACAGATAGAGTGGAGGTGGAGAGGATGTTTCCTATAGTGCGGGAGTCTAGGACAAGAGGGCACAGACAGAGTGGGTGTGGAGAGGATGTTTCAGATAGTGGGGGAGTCTAGGACCAGAGGAGACAGACAGAGTGGGGTGGAGAGGATGTTTCCGACACTCAGTGAGTCTCGGACAAGAGGAACACATCGAGTGGATGTGGAGAGGATGTTTCCTATTTTGGGGGTGTCTAGGACCAGAGGACACAGATAGAGTGGATGTGGAGAGGATGTTTCCTATGGTGGGGGAGTCTAGGACCAGAGGACACAGATAGAGTGGATGTGGAGAGGATGTTTCCTATAGTCGGGGAGTCTAGGACCAGAGGGCACAGATAGAGTGGAGGTGGAGAGGATGTTTCCTATAGTCGGAGAGTCTCGGACAAGAGGGCACAGATAGAGTGGATGTGGAGAGGATGTTTCCTTTAGTGGGGGAGCCTGGGACTAGAGGGCACAGATAGAGTGGAGGTGGAGAGGATGTTTCCTGTAGTGGGGGAGTCTAGGACCAGAGGACACAGATAGAGTGGATGTGGAGAGAATGTTTCCTATAATGGGGGAGTCTAGGACCAGAGGACACGGATTGATGGGATTTGGAGAGGATGTTTCTTATGGTGGGGGAGTCTAGGACCAGAGGACACAGATAGAGTGGATGTGGAGAGGATGTTTCCTGTAGTGGGTGAGTCTAGGACCAGAGCGCACAGATAGAGTGGATGTGGAGAGGTTGTTTCCTATAGTTGGGGAGTCTAGGACCAGAGGACACAGATAGAGTGGATGTGGAGAGGATGTTTCCGGCAGTGGGGGAGTCTAGGCCCAGAGGGCACAGATAGAGTGGATGTAGAGAGGATGTTTCCTATAATGGGGGAGTCTAGGACCAGAGGACACGGATAGATGGGATGTGGAGAGGATGTTTCTTATGGTGGGGGAGTCTAGGACCAGAGGACGCAGATAGAATGGATGTGGAGATAATGTTTCCTATGTTGGGGGAGCCTAGGACCAGAGGGCACAGATGGAGTGGATGTCGAGAGGATGTTTCGTATAATGGGGTAGTCTAGGACCAGAGGGCAGAGATAGAGTGGATGTGGAGAGGATGTTTCCCATTGTGGGGGAGTCTAGGACCAGAGGGCACAGATAGAGTGGATGTGGAGAGGATGTTTTCTATATTTGGGGAGTCTAGGACCAGAGGACACAGATAGAGTGGATGTGGAGAGGATGTTTCCCATTGTGGGGGAGTCTACGACCAGAGGGCACAGATAGAGTGGATGTGGAGAGGATGTTTCCTATAGTGGGGGAGTCTAGGACAAGAGGAGACAGACAGAGTGGGGTGGAGAGGATGTTTCCGACAGTCAGTGAGTCTCGGACAAGAGGAACACATCGAGTGGATGTGGAGAGGATGTTTCCTATTTTGGGGGAGTCTAGGACCAGAGGACACAGATAGAGTGGATGTGGAGAGGATGTTTCCTATGGTGGGGGAGTCTAGGACAAGAGGACACAGATAGAGTGGATGTGGAGAGGATGTTTCCTATAGTCGGGGAGTCTAGGACCAGAGGGCACAGATAGAGTGGAGGTGGAGAGGATGTTTCCTATAGTCGGAGAGTCTCGGACAAGAGGGCACAGATAGAGTGGATGTGGAGAGGATGTTTCCTTTAGTGGGGGAGCCTGGGACTAGAGGGCACAGATAGAGTGGAGGTGGAGAGGATGTTTCCTGTCGTGGGGGAGTCTAGGACCAGAGGACACAGATAGAGTGGATGTGGAGAGGGTGTTTCCTACAGTGGGGGAGTCTAGGGCCAGAGGACACAGATAGAGTGGATGTGGAGAGGATGTTTCCTATAGTTGGGGAGACTAGGACGAGAGGACACAGATAGAGTGGATGTGGAGAGGATGTTTCCTATGGTGGGGAGTCTAGGACCAGAGGACACCGATGGAGTGGATGTGGAGAGAATGTTTCCTCTTCTGAGGGAGTCTAGGACCAGAGGGCACAGATAGAGTGGAGGTGGAGATGATGTTTCCTATTGTGGGGGAGTCTAGGACCAGCGGACACAGATAGCGTGGATGTGGAGAGTATGTTTCCTATACTGGGGGAGTCTAGGCCCAGAGGGCACAGATAGAGTGGATGCGGAGAGGATGTTTCCTACAGTGGGTTACTCAAGCCCAGAGGACACGGATAGATGGGATGTGGAGAGGATGTTTCTTATGGTGGGAGAGTCTATGACCAGAGGATACAGATATAGTGGATGTGGAGAGGATGTTTCCTATAGTGCGGGAGTCTAGGACAAGAGGGCACAGACAGAGTGGGTGTGGAGAGGATGTTTCAGATAGTGGGGGAGTCTAGGACCAGAGGAGACAGACAGAGTGGGGTGGAGAGGATGTTTCCGACACTCAGTGAGTCTCGGACAAGAGGAACACATCGAGTGGATGTGGAGAGGATGTTTCCTATTTTGGGGGAGTCTAGGACCAGAGGACACAGATAGAGTGGATGTGGAGAGGATGTTTCCTTTAGTGGGGGAGCCTGGGACTAGAGGGCACAGATAGAGTGGAGGTGGAGAGGATGTTTCCTGTAGTGGGGGAGTCTAGGACCAGAGGACACAGATAGAGTGGATGTGGAGAGAATGTTTCCTATAATGGGGGAGTCTAGGACCAGAGGACACGGATTGATGGGATTTGGAAAGGATGTTTCTTATGGTGGGGGAGTCTAGGACCAGAGGACACAGATAGAGTGGATGTGGAGAGGATGTTTACTGTAGTGGGTGAGTCTAGGACCAGAGCGCACAGATAGAGTGGATGTGGAGAGGTTGTTTCCTATAGTTGGGGAGTCTAGGACCAGAGGACACAGATAGAGTGGATGTGGAGAGTATGTTTCCTATAATGGGGGTGTCTAGGCCCAGAGGGCACAGATAGAGTGGATGTGGAGAGGATGTTTCCTATAGTTGGGGAGTCTAGGACCAGAGGACACAGATAGAGTGGATGTGGAGACGATGTTTCCGGCAGTGGGGGAGTCTAGGATCAGAGGGCACAGATAGAGTGGATGTAGAGAGGATGTTTCCTATAATGGGGGAGTCTAGGACCAGAGGACACGGATAGATGGGATGTGGAGAGGATGTTTCTTATGGTGGGGGAGTCCAGGACCAGAGGACGCAGATAGAGTGGATGTGGAGATAATGTTTCCTATGTTGGGGGAGCCTAGGACCAGAGGGCACAGATGGAGTGGATGTAGAGAGGATGTTTTGTATAATGGGGTAGTCTAGGACCAGAGGGCAGAGATAGAGTGGATGTGGAGAGGATGTTTTCTATATTTGGGGAGTCTAGGACCAGAGGACACAGATAGAGTGGATGTGGAGAGGATGTTTCCCATTGTGGGGGAGTCTACGACCAGAGGGCACAGATAGAGTGGATGTGGAGAGGATGTTTCCTATAGTGGGGGAGTCTAGGACAAGAGGAGACAGACAGAGTGGGGTGGAGAGGATGTTTCCGACAGTCAGTGAGTCTCGGACAAGAGGAACACATCGAGTGGATGTGGAGAGGATGTTTCCTATTTTGGGGGAGTCTAGGACCAGAGGACACAGATAGAGTGGATGTGGAGAGGATGTTTCCTATGGTGGGGGAGTCTAGGACAAGAGGACACAGATAGAGTGGATGTGGAGAGGATGTTTCCTATAGTCGGGGAGTCTAGGACCAGAGAGCACAGATAGAGTGGAGGTGGAGAGGATGTTTCCTATAGTCGGAGAGTCTCGGACAAGAGGGCACAGATAGAGTGGATGTGGAGAGGATGTTTCCTTTAGTGGGGGAGCCTGGGACTAGAGGGCACAGATAGAGTGGAGGTGGAGAGGATGTTTCCTGTCGTGGGGGAGTCTAGGACCAGAGGACACAGATAGAGTGGATGTGGAGAGGGTGTTTCCTACAGTGGGGGAGTCTAGGGCCAGAGGACACAGATAGAGTGGATGTGGAGAGGATGTTTCCTATAGTTGGGGAGACTAGGACGAGAGGACACAGATAGAGTGGATGTGGAGAGGATGTTTCCTATGGTGGGGAGTCTAGGACCAGAGGACACCGATGGAGTGGATGTGGAGAGAATGTTTCCTCTTCTGAGGGAGTCTAGGACCAGAGGGCACAGATAGAGTGGAGGTGGAGATGATGTTTCCTATTGTGGGGGAGTCTAGGACCAGCGGACACAGATAGCGTGGATGTGGAGAGTATGTTTCCTATACTGGGGGAGTCTAGGCCCAGAGGGCACAGATAGAGTGGATGCGGAGAGGATGTTTCCTACAGTGGGTTACTCAAGCCCAGAGGACACGGATAGATGGGATGTGGAGAGGATGTTTCTTATGGTGGGAGAGTCTATGACCAGAGGATACAGATATAGTGGATGTGGAGATGATGTTTCCTATCCTGGGGGAGTCTAGGACCAGGGGGCACAGATAGAGTGGATGTAGAGAGGATGTCTCCTATAGTGGGGGTGTCTAGACCAAGAGTGCACAGATAGAGTGGAGGTGGAGAGGATGTTTCCTATAGTGCGGGAGTCTAGGACAATAGGGCACAGACAGAGTGGGTGTGGAGAGGATGTTTCAGATAGTGGGGGAGTCTAGGACCAGAGGAGACAGACAGAGTGGGGTGGAGAGGATGTTTCCGACACTCAGTGAGTCTCGGACAAGAGGAACACATCGAGTGGATGTGGAGAGGATGTTTCCTATTTTGGGGGAGTCTAGGACCAGAGGACACAGATAGAGTGGATGTGGAGAGGATGTTTCCTATGGTGGGGGAGTCTAGGACCAGAGGACACAGATAGAGTGGATGTGGAGAGGATGTTTCCTATAGTCGGGGAGTCTAGGACCAGAGGGCACAGATAGAGTGGAGGTGGAGAGGATGTTTCCTATAGTCGGAGAGTCTCGGACAAGAGGGCACAGATAGAGTGGATGTGGAGAGGATGTTTCCTTTAGTGGGGGAGCCTGGGACTAGAGGGCACAGATAGAGTGGAGGTGGAGAGGATGTTTCCTGTAGTGGGGGAGTCTAGGACCAGAGGACACAGATAGAGTGGATGTGGAGAGAATGTTTCCTATAATGGGGGAGTCTAGGACCAGAGGACACGGATTGATGGGATTTGGAGAGGATGTTTCTTATGGTGGGGGAGTCTAGGACCAGAGGACACAGATAGAGTGGATGTGGAGAGGATGTTTCCTGTAGTGGGTGAGTCTAGGACCAGAGCGCACAGATAGAGTGGATGTGGAGAGGTTGTTTCCTATAGTTGGGGAGTCTAGGACCAGAGGACACAGATAGAGTGGATGTGGAGAGGATGTTTCCGGCAGTGGGGGAGTCTAGGCCCAGAGGGCACAGATAGAGTGGATGTAGAGAGGATGTTTCCTATAATGGGGGAGTCTAGGACCAGAGGACACGGATAGATGGGATGTGGAGAGGATGTTTCTTATGGTGGGGGAGTCTAGGACCAGAGGACGCAGATAGAATGGATGTGGAGATAATGTTTCCTATGTTGGGGGAGCCTAGGACCAGAGGGCACAGATGGAGTGGATGTCGAGAGGATGTTTCGTATAATGGGGTAGTCTAGGACCAGAGGGCAGAGATAGAGTGGATGTGGAGAGGATGTTTCCCATTGTGGGGGAGTCTAGGACCAGAGGGCACAGATAGAGTGGATGTGGAGAGGATGTTTTCTATATTTGGGGAGTCTAGGACCAGAGGACACAGATAGAGTGGATGTGGAGAGGATGTTTCCCATTGTGGGGGAGTCTACGACCAGAGGGCACAGATAGAGTGGATGTGGAGAGGATGTTTCCTATAGTGGGGGAGTCTAGGACAAGAGGAGACAGACAGAGTGGGGTGGAGAGGATGTTTCCGACAGTCAGTGAGTCTCGGACAAGAGGAACACATCGAGTGGATGTGGAGAGGATGTTTCCTATTTTGGGGGAGTCTAGGACCAGAGGACACAGATAGAGTGGATGTGGAGAGGATGTTTCCTATGGTGGGGGAGTCTAGGACAAGAGGACACAGATAGAGTGGATGTGGAGAGGATGTTTCCTATAGTCGGGGAGTCTAGGACCAGAGAGCACAGATAGAGTGGAGGTGGAGAGGATGTTTCCTATAGTCGGAGAGTCTCGGACAAGAGGGCACAGATAGAGTGGATGTGGAGAGGATGTTTCCTTTAGTGGGGGAGCCTGGGACTAGAGGGCACAGATAGAGTGGAGGTGGAGAGGATGTTTCCTGTCGTGGGGGAGTCTAGGACCAGAGGACACAGATAGAGTGGATGTGGAGAGGGTGTTTCCTACAGTGGGGGAGTCTAGGGCCAGAGGACACAGATAGAGTGGATGTGGAGAGGATGTTTCCTATAGTTGGGGAGACTAGGACGAGAGGACACAGATAGAGTGGATGTGGAGAGGATGTTTCCTATGGTGGGGAGTCTAGGACCAGAGGACACCGATGGAGTGGATGTGGAGAGAATGTTTCCTCTTCTGAGGGAGTCTAGGACCAGAGGGCACAGATAGAGTGGAGGTGGAGATGATGTTTCCTATTGTGGGGGAGTCTAGGACCAGCGGACACAGATAGCGTGGATGTGGAGAGTATGTTTCCTATACTGGGGGAGTCTAGGCCCAGAGGGCACAGATAGAGTGGATGCGGAGAGGATGTTTCCTACAGTGGGTTACTCAAGCCCAGAGGACACGGATAGATGGGATGTGGAGAGGATGTTTCTTATGGTGGGAGAGTCTATGACCAGAGGATACAGATATAGTGGATGTGGAGATGATGTTTCCTATCCTGGGGGAGTCTAGGACCAGGGGGCACAGATAGAGTGGATGTAGAGAGGATGTCTCCTATAGTGGGGGTGTCTAGACCAAGAGTGCACAGATAGAGTGGAGGTGGAGAGGATGTTTCCTATAGTGCGGGAGTCTAGGACAAGAGGGCACAGACAGAGTGGGTGTGGAGAGGATGTTTCAGATAGTGGGGGAGTCTAGGACCAGAGGAGACAGACAGAGTGGGGTGGAGAGGATGTTTCCGACACTCAGTGAGTCTCGGACAAGAGGAACACATCGAGTGGATGTGGAGAGGATGTTTCCTATTTTGGGGGAGTCTAGGACCAGAGGACACAGATAGAGTGGATGTGGAGAGGATGTTTCCTATGGTGGGGGAGTCTAGGACCAGAGGACACAGATAGAGTGGATGTGGAGAGGATGTTTCCTATAGTCGGGGAGTCTAGGACCAGAGGGCACAGATAGAGTGGAGGTGGAGAGGATGTTTCCTATAGTCGGAGAGTCTCGGACAAGAGGGCACAGATAGAGTGGATGTGGAGAGGATGTTTCCTTTAGTGGGGGAGCCTGGGACTAGAGGGCACAGATAGAGTGGAGGTGGAGAGGATGTTTCCTGTAGTGGGGGAGTCTAGGACCAGAGGACACAGATAGAGTGGATGTGGAGAGAATGTTTCCTATAATGGGGGAGTCTAGGACCAGAGGACACGGATTGATGGGATTTGGAGAGGATGTTTCTTATGGTGGGGGAGTCTAGGACCAGAGGACACAGATAGAGTGGATGTGGAGAGGATGTTTCCTGTAGTGGGTGAGTCTAGGACCAGAGCGCACAGATAGAGTGGATGTGGAGAGGTTGTTTCCTATAGTTGGGGAGTCTAGGACCAGAGGACACAGATAGAGTGGATGTGGAGAGGATGTTTCCGGCAGTGGGGGAGTCTAGGCCCAGAGGGCACAGATAGAGTGGATGTAGAGAGGATGTTTCCTATAATGGGGGAGTCTAGGACCAGAGGACACGGATAGATGGGATGTGGAGAGGATGTTTCTTATGGTGGGGGAGTCTAGGACCAGAGGACGCAGATAGAATGGATGTGGAGATAATGTTTCCTATGTTGGGGGAGCCTAGGACCAGAGGGCACAGATGGAGTGGATGTCGAGAGGATGTTTCGTATAATGGGGTAGTCTAGGACCAGAGGGCAGAGATAGAGTGGATGTGGAGAGGATGTTTCCCATTGTGGGGGAGTCTAGGACCAGAGGGCACAGATAGAGTGGATGTGGAGAGGATGTTTCCTATGGTGGGGGAGTCTAGGACCAGAGGACACAGATAGAGTGGATGTGGAGAGGATGTTTCCTATAGTCGGGGAGTCTAGGACCAGAGGGCACAGATAGAGTGGAGGTGGAGAGGATGTTTCCTATAGTCGGAGAGTCTCGGACAAGAGGGCACAGATAGAGTGGATGTGGAGAGGATGTTTCCTTTAGTGGGGGAGCCTGGGACTAGAGGGCACAGATAGAGTGGAGGTGGAGAGGATGTTTCCTGTAGTGGGGGAGTCTAGGACCAGAGGACACAGATAGAGTGGATGTGGAGAGGATGTTTCCTATAGTTGGGGAGTCTAGGACCAGAGGACACAGATAGAGTGGATGTGGAGAGCATGTTTCCTGTTGTTGGGGTGTCTGGGACCAGAGGGAACAGATAGAGTGGATGTGGAGAGAATGTTTCCTATAATGGGGGAGTCTAGGACCAGAGGACACGGATTGATGGGATTTGGAGAGGATGTTTCTTATGGTGGGGGAGTCTAGGACCAGAGGACACAGATAGAGTGGATGTGGAGAGGATGTTTCCTGTAGTGGGTGAGTCTAGGACCAGAGCGCACAGATAGAGTGGATGTGGAGAGGTTGTTTCCTATAGTTGGGGAGTCTAGGACCAGAGGACACAGATAGAGTGGATGTGGAGAGGATGTTTCCGGCAGTGGGGGAGTCTAGGACCAGAGGGCACAGATAGAGTGGATGTAGAGAGGATGTTTCCTATAATGGGGGAGTCTGGAACCAGAGGACACGGATAGATGGGATGTGGAGAGGATGTTTCTTATGGTGGTGGAGTCTAGGACCAGAGGACGCAGATAGAGTGGATGTGGAGATAATGTTTCCTATGTTGGGGGAGCCTAGGACCAGAGGGCACAGATGGAGTGGATGTAGAGAGGATGTTTCGTATAATGGGGTAGTCTAGGACCAGAGGGCAGAGATAGAGTGGATGTGGAGAGGATGTTTCCCATTGTGGGGGAGTCTAGGACCAGAGGGCACAGATAGAGTGGATGTGGAGAGGATGTTTTCTATATTTGGGGAGTCTAGGACCAGAGGACGCAGATAGAGAGGATGTGGAGATAATGTTTCCTATGTTGGGGGAGCCTAGGACCAGAGGGCACAGATGGGGTGGATGTAGAGAGGATGTTTCGTATAATGGGGTAGTCTAGGACCAGAGGGCAGAGATAGAGTGGATGTGGAGATGATGTTTTCTATATTTGGGGAGTCTAGGACCAGAGGACACAGATAGAGTGGATGTGGAGAGGATGTTTCCCATTGTGGGGGAGTCTACGACCAGAGGGCACAGATAGAGTGGATGTGGAGAGGATGTTTCCTATAGTCGGGGAGTCTAGGACCAGAGGACACAGATAGAGTGGAGGTGGAGAGGATGTTTCCTATAGTCGGAGAGTCTCGGACAAGAGGGCACAGATAGAGTGGATGTGGAGAGGATGTTTAATTTAGTGGGGGAGCCTGGGACTAGAGGGCACAGATAGAGTGGAGGTGGAGAGAATGTTTCCTGTAGTGGGGGAGTCTAGGACCAGAAGACACAGATAGAGTGGATGTGGAGAGGGTGTTTCCTACAGTGGGGGAGTCTAGGACCAGAGGACACAGATAGAGTGGATGTGGAGAGGATGTTTCCTATAGTTGGGGAGACTAGGACCAGAGGACACAGATAGAGTGGATGTGGAGAGGATGTTTCCTATGGTAGGGAGTCTAGGACCAGAGGACACCGATGGAGTGGATGTGGAGAGAATGTTTCCTCTTCTGAGGGAGTCTAGGACCAGAGGGCACAGATAGAGTGGAGGTGGAGATGATGTTTCCTATAGTCGGGGAGTCTAGGACAAGAGGGCACAGACAGAGTGGATGTGGAGAGGATGTTTCCTATTGTGGGGGAGTCTCGGACCAGCGGACACAGATAGCGTGGATGTGGAGAGTATGTTTCCTATACTGGGGGAGTCTAGGCCCAGAGGGCACAGATAGAGTGGATGTGGAAAGGATGTTTCCTACAGTGGGTTACTCAAGCCCAGAGGACACGGATAGATGGGATGTGGAGAGGATGTTTCTAATGGTGGGGGAGTACAGGACCAGAGGGCACAGATATAGTGGATGTAGAGTGGATGTTTCCTGTAGTGGGGGAGTCTAGGACCAGAGGACACAGATAGAGTGGATGTGGAGAGGATGTTTCCTTTTCTGGGGGGTCTGGGACCAGAGGGCACGGATAGAGTGGAGGTGGAGAGCAGGATTCCTAAAGTGGGTGAGGCTAGGACCAGTGGACACAGATAGAGTGGATGTGGAGAGGATGTTTCCTGCAGTGGGGGAGTCTAGGACCAGAGGACACAGATAGAGTGGATGTGCAGAGGATGTTTCCTTTAGTGGGGGAGTTTGGGACCAGAGGGCACAGATAGACTGGAGGTGGAGATAATGTTTCCTATGTTGGGGGAGTCTAGGACCAGAGGGCACAGATGGAGTGGATGCAGAGAGGATGTTTCGTATAATGGGGTAGTCTGGGAACAGAGGGCCGAGATAGAGTGGATGTGGAGATGATCTTTCCTGTATTCGGTGAGTCTACTACCAGAGGACACTGATAGAGTGGATGTGGAGAGGATGCTTCCTATATTCGGTGAGTCTAGGAACAGAGGACACAGATAGAGTGGATGTGGAGAGAATGTTTCCTACAGTGTGGGAGTCCAGGACCAGAGGGCACAGATAGAGTGGATGCGGAGAGGATGTTTCCTATAGTGGGGGACTCTAGGACCAGAGGACGCGGATAGATGGGACGTGGAGAGGATGCTTCTTATGGTGGGAGAGTCTATGACCAGAGGACACAGATATAGTGGATGTGGAGATGATGTTTCCTATGCTGGGGGAGTCTAGGACCAGAAGGCACAGATAGAGTGGATGTAGATAGGATGTCTCCTATCGTGGGGGTGTTTACGACCAGAGGGCACAGATAGAGTGGAGGTGGAGAGGATGTTTCCTATAGTGGGTTAGTCAAGTCCAGAGGACACGGATAGATGGGATGTGGAGAGGATGTTTCTTATGGTGGGAGAGTCTATGACCAGAGGATACAGATATAGTGGATGTGGAGATGATGTTTCCTATCCTGGGGGAGTCTAGGACCAGGGGGCACAGATAGAGTGGATGTAGAGAGGATGTCTCCTATAGTGGGGGTGTCTAGACCCAGAGTGCACAGATAGAGTGGAGGTGGAGAGGATGTTTCCTATAGTGCGGGAGTCTAGGACAAGAGGGCACAGACAGAGTGGGTGTGGAGAGGATGTTTCAGATAGTGGGGGAGTCTAGGACCAGAGGAGACAGACAGAGTGGGGTGGAGAGGATGTTTCCGACACTCAGTGAGTCTCGGACAAGAGGAACACATCGAGTGGATGTGGAGAGGATGTTTCCTATAGTCGGAGAGTCTCGGACAAGAGGGCACAGATAGAGTGGATGTGGAGAGGATGTTTCCTGTTGTTGGGGTGTCTGGGACCAGAGGGAACAGATAGAGTGGATGTGGAGAGAATGTTTCCTATAATGGGGGAGTCTAGGACCAGAGGACACGGATTGATGGGATTTGGAGAGGATGTTTCTTATGGTGGGGGAGTCTAGGACCAGAGGACACAGATAGAGTGGATGTGGAGAGGATGTTTCCTGTAGTGGGTGAGTCTAGGACCAGAGCGCACAGATAGAGTGGATGTGGAGAGGTTGTTTCCTATAGTTGGGGAGTCTAGGACCAGAGGACACAGATAGAGTGGATGTGGAGAGGATGTTTCCGGCAGTGGGGGAGTCTAGGACCAGAGGGCACAGATAGAGTGGATGTAGAGAGGATGTTTCCTATAATGGGGGAGTCTAGGACCAGAGGACACTGATAGATGGGATGTGGAGAGGATGTTTCTTATGGTGGGGGAGTCTAGGACCAGAGGACGCGGATAGAGTGGATGTGGAGATAATGTTTCCTATGTTGGGGGAGCCTAGGACCAGAGGGCACAGATGGAGTGGATGTAGAGAGGATGTTTCGTATAATGGGGTAGTCTAGGACCAGAGGGCAGAGATAGAGTGGATGTGGAGAGGATGTTTCCTATAGTGGGGGAATCTAGGACAAGAGGGCACAGATAGAGTGGATGTGGAGAGGATGTTTCCTATGGTGGGGAGTCTAGGACCAGAGGACACCGATGGAGTTGATGTGGAGAGAATGTTTCCTATGCTGGGGGAGTCTAGGACCAGAAGGCACAGATAGAATGGATGTAGATAGGATGTCTCCTATCGTGGGGGTGTTTACGACCAGAGGGCACAGTTAGAGTGGAGGTGGAGAGGATGTTTCCTATAGTGGGTTAGTCAAGTCCAGAGGACACGGATAGATGGGATGTGGAGAGGATGCTTCTTATGGTGGGAGAGTCTATGACCAGAGGATACAGATATAGTGGATGTGGAGATGATGTTTCCTATCCTGGGGGAGTCTAGGACCAGGGGGCACAGATAGAGTGGATGTAGAGAGGATGTCTCCTATAGTGGGGGTGTCTAGGACCAGAGGGCAGAGATAGAGTGGAGGTGGAGAGGATGTTTCCTATAGTGCGGGAGTCTAGGACAAGAGGGCACAGACAGAGTGGGTGTGGAGAGGATGTTTCAGATAGTGGGGGAGTCTAGGACCAGAGGAGACAGACAGAGTGGGGTGGAGAGGATGTTTCCGACAGTCAGTGAGTCTTGGACAAGAGGAACACATCGAGTGGATGTGGAGAGGATGTTTCCTATTTTGGGGGAGTCTAGGACCAGAGGACACAGATAGAGTGGATGTGGAGAGGATGTTTCCTATGGTGGGGGAGTCTAGGACAAGAGGACACAGATAGAGTGGATGTGGAGAGGATGTTTCCTATAGTCGGGGAGTCTAGGACCAGAGGGCACAGATAGAGTGGAGGTGGAGAGGATGTTTCCTATAGTCGGAGAGTCTCGGACAAGAGGGCACAGATAGAGTGGATGTGGAGAGGGTGTTTCCTTTAGTGGGGGGCCTGGGACTAGAGGGCACAGATAG
This sequence comes from Mobula birostris, assembly GCF_030028105.1. Lineage (NCBI taxonomy): Eukaryota > Metazoa > Chordata > Chondrichthyes > Myliobatiformes > Myliobatidae > Mobula > Mobula birostris. The sequence continues at coordinate 10,652,473 of NC_092402.1, forward strand.
AGTGGAGGTGGAGAGGATGTTTCCTGTAGTGGGGGAGTCTAGGACCAGAGGTCACAGATAGAGTGGATGTGGAGAGGGTGTTTCCTACAGTGGGGGAGTCTAGGACCAGAGGACACAGATAGAGTGGATGTGGAGAGGATGTTTCCTATAGTTGGGGAGTCTAGGACCAGAGGACACAGATAGCGTGGATGTGGAGAGTATGTTTCCTATACTGGGGGAGTCTAGGCCCAGAGGGCACAGATAGAGTGGATGTGGAGAGGATGTTTCCTATAGTGGGTTACTCAAGTCCAGAGGACACGGATAGATGGGATGTGGAGAGGATGTTTCTAATGGTGGGGGAGTACAGGACCAGAGGGCACAGATATAGTGGATGTAGAGTGGATGTTTCCTGTAGTGGGGGAGTCTAGGACCAGAGGACACAGATAGAGTGGATGTGGAGAGGATGTTTCCTTTTCTGGGGGGTCTCGGACCAGAGGGCACAGATAGAGTGGAGGTGGAGAGGAGGTTTCCTATAGTGGGGGAGGCAAGGACCAGAGGACACAGATAGAGTGGATGTGGAGAGGATGTTTCGTACAGTGGGGGAGTCTAGGACCAGAGGACACAGATAGAGTGGATGTGGAGAGGATGTTTCCTTTAGTGGGGGAGTCTGGGACCAGAGGGCACAGATAGACTGGAGGTGGAGATAATGTTTCCTATGTTGGGGGACTCTAGGACCAGAGGGCACAGATGGAGTGGATGCAGAGAGGATGTTTCGTATAATGGGGTAGTCTAGGACCAGAGGGCCGAGATAGAGTGGATGTGGAGAGGATCTTTCCTGTATTCGGTGAGTCTACTACCAGAGGACACTGATAGAGTGGATGTGGAGAGGATGCTTCCTATAGTGGGTGAGTCTAGGACCTGAGGGCACAGATACAGTGGATTTGGAGAGGATGCTTCCTATATTCGGTGAGTCTAGGAACAGAGCACACAGATAGAGTGGATGTGGAGAGGATGTTTCCTACAGTGTGGGAGTCTAGGACCAGAGGGCACAGATAGAGTGGATGCGGAGAGGAGGTTTCCTATAGTGGGGGACTCTAGGAGCAGAGGACGCGGATAGCGTGGATGTGGAGAGTATGTTTCCTATACTGGGGGAGTCTAGGCCCAGAGGGCACAGATAGAGTGGATGTGGAGAGGATGTTTCCTATAGTGGGTTACTCAAGTCCAGAGGACACGGATAGATGGGATGTGGAGAGGATGTTTCTAATGGTGGGGGAGTACAGGACCAGAGGGCACAGATATAGTGGATGTAGAGTGGATGTTTCCTGTAGTGGGGGAGTCTAGGACCAGAGGACACAGATAGAGTGGATGTGGAGAGGATGTTTCCTTTTCTGGGGGGTCTCGGACCAGAGGGCACAGATAGAGTGGAGGTGGAGAGGAGGTTTCCTATAGTGGGGGAGGCAAGGACCAGAGGACACAGATAGAGTGGATGTGGAGAGGATGTTTCGTACAGTGGGGGAGTCTAGGACCAGAGGACACAGATAGAGTGGATGTGGAGAGGATGTTTCCTTTAGTGGGGAGTCTGGGACCAGAGGGCACAGATAGACTGGAGGTGGAGATAATGTTTCCTATGTTGGGGGACTCTAGGACCAGAGGGCACAGATGGAGTGGATGCAGAGAGGATGTTTCGTATAATGGGGTAGTCTAGGACCAGAGGGCCGAGATAGAGTGGATGTGGAGAGGATCTTTCCTGTATTCGGTGAGTCTACTACCAGAGGACACTGATAGAGTGGATGTGGAGAGGATGCTTCCTATAGTGGGTGAGTCTAGGACCTGAGGGCACAGATACAGTGGATTTGGAGAGGATGCTTCCTATATTCGGTGAGTCTAGGAACAGAGCACACAGATAGAGTGGATGTGGAGAGGATGTTTCCTACAGTGTGGGAGTCTAGGACCAGAGGGCACAGATAGAGTGGATGCGGAGTGGAGGTTTCCTATAGTGGGGGACTCTAGGACCAGAGGACGCGGATAGATGGGACGTGGAGAGGATGCTTCTTATGGTGGGAGAGTCTATGACCAGAGGACACAGATATAGTGGATGTGGAGATGATGTTTCCTATGCTGGGGGAGTCTAGGACCAGAAGGCACAGATAGAGTGGATGTAGATAGGATGTCTCCTATCGTGGGGGTGTTTACGACCAGAGGGCACAGATAGAGTGGAGATGGAGAGAATGTTTCCTATAGTGGGTTAGTCAAGTCCAGAGGACACGGATAGATGGGATGTGGAGAGGATGTTCCTTATGGTGGGAGAGTCTATGACCAGAGGATACAGATATAGTGGATGTGGAGATGATGTTTCCTATCCTGGGGGCGTCTAGGACCAGGGGGCACAGATAGAGTGGATGTAGAGAGGATGTCTCCTATAGTGGGGGTGTCTCGGACCGGAGGGCACAGATAGAGTGGAGGTGGAGAGGATGTTTCAGATAGTGGGGGAGTCTAGGACCAGAGGAGACAGACAGAGTGGGGTGGAGAGGATGTTTCCGACAGTCAGTGGGTCTCGGACAAGAGGAACACATCGAGTGGATGTGGAGAGGATGTTTCCTATTTTGGGGGAGTCTAGGACCAGAGGACACAGATAGAGTGGATGTGGAGAGGATGTTTCCTATGGTGGGGGAGTCTAGGACCAGAGGACACAGATAGAGTGGATGTGGAGAGGATGTTTCCTGTTGTTGGGGTGTCTGGGACCAGAGGGCACAGATAGAGTGGATGTGGAGAGAATGTTTCCTATAATGGGGGAGTCTAGGACCAGAGGACACGGATAGATGGGATGTGGAGAGGATGTTTCTTATGGTGGGGGAGTCTAGGACCAGAGGACGCAGATAGAGTGGATGTGGAGATAATGTTTCCTATGTTGGGGGAGCCTAGGACCAGAGGGCACAGATGGAGTGGATGTAGAGAGGATGTTTCGTATAATGGGGTAGTCTAAGACCAGAGGGCAGAGATAGAGTGGATGTGGAGAGGATGTTTCCCATTGTGGGGGAGTGTAGGACCAGAGGGCACAGATAGAGTGGATGTGGAGAGGATGTTTTCTATATTTGGGGAGTCTAGGACCAGAGGACGCAGATAGAGAGGATGTGGAGATAATGTTTCCTATGTTGGGAGAGCCTAGGACCAGAGGGCACAGATGGAGTGGATGTAGAGAGGATGTTTCGTATAATGGGGTAGTCTAGGACCAGAGGGCAGAGATAGAGTGGATGTGGAGATGATGTTTTCTATATTTGGGGAGTCTTGGACCAGAGGACACAGATAGAGTGGATGTGGAGAGGATGTTTCCCATTGTGGGGGAGTCTACGACCAGAGGGCACAGATAGAGTGGATGTGGAGAGGATGTTTCCTATAGTGGGGGAGTCTAGGACCAGAGGAGACAGACAGAGTGGGGTGGAGAGGATGTTTCCGACAGTCAGTGAGTCTCGGACAAGAGGAACACATCGCGTGGATGTGGAGAGGATGTTTCCTATTTTGGGGGAGTCTAGGACCAGAGGACACAGATAGAGTGGATGTGGAGAGGATGTTTCCTATGGTGGGGGAGTCTAGGACAAGAGGACACAGATAGAGTGGATGTGGAGAGGATGTTTCCTATAGTCGGGGAGTCTAGGACCAGAGGACACAGATAGAGTGGAGGTGGAGAGGATGTTTCCTATAGTCGGAGAGTCTCGGACAAGAGGGCACAGATAGAGTGGATGTGGAGAGGATGTTTCCTTTAGTGGGGGAGCCTGGGACTAGAGGGCACAGATAGAGTGGAGGTGGAGAGGATGTTTCCTGTAGTGGGGGAGTCTCGGACCAGAAGACACAGATAGAGTGGATGTGGAGAGGGTGTTTCCTACAGTGGGGGAGTCTAGGACCAGAGGACACAGATAGAGTGGATGTGGAGAGGATGTTTCCTATAGTTGGGGAGACTAGGACCAGAGGACACAGATAGAGTGGATGTGGAGAGGATGTTTCCTATGGTGGGGAGTCTAGGACCAGAGGACACCGATGGAGTGGATGTGGAGAGAATGTTTCCTCTTCTGAGGGAGTCTAGGACCAGAGGGCACAGATAGAGTGGAGGGTGGAGATGATGTTTCCTATAGTCGGGGAGTCTAGGACAAGAGGGCACAGACAGAGTGGATGTGGAGAGGATGTTTCCTATTGTGGGGGAGTCTAGGACCAGCGGACACAGATAGCGTGGATGTGGAGAGTATGTTTCCTATACTGGGGGAGTCTAGGCCCAGAGGGCACAGATAGAGTGGATGTGGAGAGGATGTTTCCTACAGTGGGTTACTCAAGCCCAGAGGACACGGATAGATGGGATGTGGAGAGGATGTTTCTAATGGTGGGGGAGTACAGGACCAGAGGGCACAGATATAGTGGATGTAGAGTGGATGTTTCCTGTAGTGGGGGAGTCTAGGACCAGAGGACACAGATAGAGTGGATGTGGAGAGGATGTTTCCTTTTCTGGGGGGGTCTGGGACCAGAGGGCACGGATAGAGTGGAGGTGGAGAGGAGGATTCCTAAAGTGGGTGAGGCTAGGACCAGTGGACACAGATAGAGTGGATGTGGAGAGGCTGTTTCCTGCAGTGGGGGAGTCTAGGACCAGAGGACACAGATAGAGTGGATGTGCAGAGGATGTTTCCTTTAGTGGGGGAGTCTGGGACCAGAGGGCACAGATAGACTGGAGGTGGAGATAATGTTTCCTATGTTGGGGGAGTCTAGGACCAGAGGGCACAGATGGAGTGCATGCAGAGAGGATGTTTCGTATAATGGGGTAGTCTGGGAACAGAGGGCCGAGATAGAGTGGATGTGGAGATGATCTTTCCTGTATTCGGTGAGTCTACTACCAGAGGACACTGATAGACTGGATGTGGAGAGGATGCTTCCTATATTCGGTGAGTCTAGGAACAGAGGACACAGATAGAGTGGATGCGGAGAGGATGTTTCCTATAGTGGGGGACTCTAGGACCAGAGGACGCGGATAGATGGGACGTGGAGAGGATGCTTCTTATGGTGGGAGAGTCTATGACCAGAGGACACAGATATAGTGGATGTGGAGATGATGTTTCCTATGCTGGGGGAGTCTAGGACCAGAAGGCACAGATAGAGTGGATGTAGATAGGATGTCTCCTATCGTGGGGGTGTTTACGACCAGAGGGCACAGATAGAGTGGAGGTGGAGAGGATGTTTCCTATAGTTGGGGAGACTAGGACCAGAGGACACAGATAGAGTGGATGTGGAGAGGATGTTTCCTATGGTGGGGAGTCTAGGACCAGAGGACACCGATGGAGTGGATGTGGAGAGAATGTTTCCTCTTCTGAGGGAGTCTAGGACCAGAGGGCACAGATAGAGTGGAGGTGGAGATGATGTATCCTATAGTCAGGGAGTCTAGGACAAGAGGGCACAGACAGAGTGGATGTGGAGAGGATGTTTCCTATTGTGGGGGAGTCTAGGACCAGCGGACACAGATAGCGTGGATGTGGAGAGTATGTTTCCTATACTGGGGGAGTCTAGGCCCAGAGGGCACAGATAGAGTGGATGTGGAGAGGATGTTTCCTACAGTGGGTTACTCAAGCCCAGAGGACACGGATAGATGGGATGTGGAGAGGATGTTTCTAATGGTGGGGGAGTACAGGACCAGAGGGCACAGATATAGTGGATGTAGAGTGGATGTTTCCTGTAGTGGGGGAGTCTAGGACCAGAGGACACAGATAGAGTGGATGTGGAGAGGATGTTTCCTTTTCTGGGGGGTCTGGGACCAGAGGGCACGGATAGAGTGGAGGTGGAGAGGAGGATTCCTAAAGTGGGTGAGGCTAGGACCAGTGGACACAGATAGAGTGGATGTGGAGAGGATGTTTCCTGCAGTGGGGGAGTCTAGGACCAGAGGACACAGATAGAGTGGATGTGCAGAGGATGTTTCCTTTAGTGAGGGAGTCTGGGACCAGAGGGCACAGATAGACTGGAGGTGGAGATAATGTTTCCTATGTTGGGGGAGTCTAGGACCAGAGGGCACAGATGGAGTGGATGCAGAGAGGATGTTTCGTATAATGGGGTAGTCTGGGAACAGAGGGCCGAGATAGAGTGGATGTGGAGATGATCTTTCCTGTATTCGGTGAGTCTACTACCAGAGGACACTGATAGAGTGGATGTGGAGAGGATGCTTCCTATATTCGGTGAGTCTAGGAACAGAGGACACAGATAGAGTGGATGCGGAGAGGATGTTTCCTGTAGTGGGGGACTCTAGGACAAGAGGACGCGGATAGATGGGACGTGGAGAGGATGCTTCTTGTGGTGGGAGAGTCTATGACCAGAGGACACAGATATAGTGGATGTGGAGATGATGTTTCCTATGCTGGGGGAGTCTAGGACCAGAAGGCACAGATAGAGTGGATGTAGATAGGATGTCTCCAATCGTGGGGGTGTTTACGACCAGAGGGCACAGATAGAGTGGAGGTGGAGAGGATGTTTCCTATAGTGGGTTAGTCAAGTCCAGAGGACACGGATAGATGGGATGTGGAGAGGATGTTTCTTATGGTGGGAGAGTCTATGACCAGAGGATACAGATATAGTGGATGTGGAGATGATGTTTCCTATCCTGGGGGAGTCTAGGACAGGGGGCACAGATAGAGTGGATGTAGAGAGGATGTCTCCTATAGTGGGGGTGTCTAGACCAGAGTGCACAGATAGAGTGGAGGTGGAGAGGATGTTTCCTATAGTGCGGGAGTCTAGGACAAGAGGGCACAGACAGAGTGGGTGTGGAGAGGATGTTTCAGATAGTGGGGGAGTCTAGGACCAGAGGAGACAGACAGAGTGGGGTGGAGAGGATGTTTCCGACACTCAGTGAGTCTCGGACAAGAGGAACACATCGAGTGGATGTGGAGAGGATGTTTCCTATTTTGGGGGAGTCTAGGACCAGAGGACACAGATAGAGTGGATGTGGAGAGGATGTTTCCTATGGTGGGGGAGTCTAGGACCAGAGGACACAGATAGAGTGGATGTGGAGAGGATGTTTCCTATAGTCGGGGAGTCTAGGACCAGAGGGCACAGATAGAGTGGAGGTGGAGAGGATGTTTCCTATAGTCGGAGAGTCTCGGACAAGAGGGCACAGATAGAGTGGATGTGGAGAGGATGTTTCCTATGGTGGGGGAGTCTAGGACCAGAGGACACAGATAGAGTGGATGTGGAGAGGATGTTTCCTATAGTCGGGGAGTCTAGGACCAGAGGGCACAAGAATAGAGTGGAGGTGGAGAGGATGTTTCCTATAGTCGGAGAGTCTCGGACAAGAGGGCACAGATAGAGTGGATGTGGAGAGGATGTTTCCTGTTGTTGGGGTGTCTGGGACCAGAGGGAACAGATAGAGTGGATGTGGAGAGAATGTTTCCTATAATGGGGGAGTCTAGGACCAGAGGACACAGATTGATGGGATTTGGAGAGGATGTTTCTTATGGTGGGGGAGTCTAGGACCAGAGGACACAGATAGAGTGGATGTGGAGAGGATGTTTCCTGTAGTGGGTGAGTCTAGGACCAGAGCGCACAGATAGAGTGGATGTGGAGAGGTTGTTTCCTATAGTTGGGGAGTCTAGGACCAGAGGACACAGATAGAGTGGATGTGGAGAGGATGTTTCCGGCAGTGGGGGAGTCTAGGACCAGAGGGCACAGATAGAGTGGATGTAGAGAGGATGTTTCCTATAATGGGGGAGTCTAGGATCAGAGGACACTGATAGATGGGATGTGGAGAGGATGTTTCTTATGGTGGGGGAGTCTAGGACCAGAGGACGCGGATAGAGTGGATGTGGAGATAATGTTTCCTCTGTTGGGGGAGCCTAGGACCAGAGGGCACAGATGGAGTGGATGTAGAGAGGATGTTTCGTATAATGGGGTAGTCTAGGACCAGAGGGCAGAGATAGAGTGGATGTGGAGAGGATGTTTCCTATAGTGGGGGAATCTAGGACAAGAGGGCACAGATAGAGTGGATGTGGAGAGGATGTTTCCTATGGTGGGGAGTCTAGGACCAGAGGACACCGATGGAGTTGATGTGGAGAGAATGTTTCCTATGCTGGGGGAGTCTAGGACCAGAAGGCACAGATAGAATGGATGTAGATAGGATGTCTCCTATCGTGGGGGTGTTTACGACCAGAGGGCACAGTTAGAGTGGAGGTGGAGAGGATGTTTCCTATAGTGGGTTAGTCAAGTCCAGAGGACACGGATAGATGGGATGTGGAGAGGATGCTTCTTATGGTGGGAGAGTCTATGACCAGAGGATACAGATATAGTGGATGTGGAGATGATGTTTCCTATCCTGGGGGAGTCTAGGACCAGGGGGCACAGATAGAGTGGATGTAGAGAGGATGTCTCCTATAGTGGGGGTGTCTAGGACCATAGGGCAGAGATAGAGTGGAGGAGGAGAGGATGTTTCCTATAGTGCGGGAGTCTAGGACAAGAGGGCACAGACAGAGTGGGTGTGGAGAGGATGTTTCAGATAGTGGGGGAGTCTAGGACCAGAGGAGACAGACAGAGTGGGGTGGAGAGGATGTTTCCGACAGTCAGTGAGTCTTGGACAAGAGGAACACATCGAGTGGATGTGGAGAGGATGTTTCCTATTTTGGGGGAGTCTAGGACCAGAGGACACAGATAGAGTGGATGTGGAGAGGATGTTTCCTATGGTGGGGGAGTCTAGGACAAGAGGACACAGATAGAGTGGATGTGGAGAGGATGTTTCCTATAGTCGGGGAGTCTAGGACCAGAGGGCACAGATAGAGTGGAGGTGGAGAGGATGTTTCCTATAGTCGGAGAGTCTCGGACAAGAGGGCACAGATAGAGTGGATGTGGAGAGGGTGTTTCCTTTAGTGGGGGGCCTGGGACTAGAGGGCACAGATAGAGTGGAGGTGGAGAGGATGTTTCCTGTAGTGGGGGAGTCTAGGACCAGAGGTCACAGATAGAGTGGATGTGGAGAGGGTGTTTCCTACAATGGGGGAGTCTAGGACCAGAGGACACAGATAGAGTGGATGTGGAGAGGATGTTTCCTATAGTTGGGGAGTCTAGGACCAGAGGACACAGATAGCGTGGATGTGGAGAGTATGTTTCCTATACTGGGGGAGTCTAGGCCCAGAGGGCACAGATAGAGTGGATGTGGAGAGGATGTTTCCTATAGTGGGTTACTCAAGTCCAGAGGACACGGATAGATGGGATGTGGAGAGGATGTTTCTAATGGTGGGGGAGTACAGGACCAGAGGGCACAGATATAGTGGATGTAGAGAGGATGTTTCCTATAATGGGGGAGTCTAGGACCAGAGGACACTGATAGATGGGATGTGGAGAGGATGTTTCTTATGGTGGGGGAGTCTAGGACCAGAGGACGCGGATAGAGTGGATGTGGAGATAATGTTTCCTATGTTGGGGGAGCCTAGGACCAGAGGGCACAGATGGAGTGGATGTAGAGAGGATGTTTCGTATAATGGGGTAGTCTAGGACCAGAGGGCAGAGATAGAGTGGATGTGGAGAGGATGTTTCCTATAGTGGGGGAATCTAGGACAAGAGGGCACAGATAGAGTGGATGTAGATAGGATGTCTCCTATCGTGGGGGTGTTTACGACCAGAGGGCACAGTTAGAGTGGAGGTGGAGAGGATGTTTCCTATAGTGGGTTAGTCAAGTCCAGAGGACACGGATAGATGGGATGTGGAGAGGATGCTTCTTATGGTGGGAGAGTCTATGACCAGAGGATACAGATATAGTGGATGTGGAGATGATGTTTCCTATCCTGGGGGAGTCTAGGACCAGGGGGCACAGATAGAGTGGATGTAGAGAGTATGTCTCCTATAGTGGGGGTGTCTAGGACCAGAGGGCAGAGATAGAGTGGAGGTGGAGAGGATGTTTCCTATAGTGCGGGAGTCTAGGACAAGAGGGCACAGACAGAGTGGGTGTGGAGAGGATGTTTCAGATAGTGGGGGAGTCTAGGACCAGAGGAGACAGACAGAGTGGGGTGGAGAGGATGTTTCCGACAGTCAGTGAGTCTTGGACAAGAGGAACACATCGAGTGGATGTGGAGAGGATGTTTCCTATTTTGGGGGAGTCTAGGACAAGAGGACACAGATAGAGTGGATGTGGAGAGGATGTTTCCTATAGTCGGGGAGTCTAGGACCAGAGGGCACAGATAGAGTGGAGGTGGAGAGGATGTTTCCTATAGTCGGAGAGTCTCGGACAAGAGGGCACAGATAGAGTGGATGTGGAGAGGGTGTTTCCTTTAGTGGGGGGCCTGGGACTAGAGGGCACAGATAGAGTGGAGGTGGAGAGGATGTTTCCTGTAGTGGGGGAGTCTAGGACCAGAGGTCACAGATAGAGTGGATGTGGAGAGGGTGTTTCCTACAGTGGGGGAGTCTAGGACCAGAGGACACAGATAGAGTGGATGTGGAGAGGATGTTTCCTATAGTTGGGGAGTCTAGGACCTGAGGACACAGATAGCGTGGATGTGGAGAGTATGTTTCCTATACTGGGGGAGTCTAGGCCCAGAGGGCACAGATAGAGTGGATGTGGAGAGGATGTTTCCTATAGTGGGTTACTCAAGTCCAGAGGACACGGATAGATGGGATGTGGAGAGGATGTTTCTAATGGTGGGGGAGTACAGGACCAGAGGGCACAGATATAGTGGATGTAGAGTGGATGTTTCCTGTAGTGGGGGAGTCTAGGACCAGAGGACACAGATAGAGTGGATGTGGAGAGGATGTTTCCTTTTCTGGGGGGTCTGGGACCAGAGGGCACAGATAGAGTGGAGGTGGAGAGGAGGTTTCCTACAGTGGGGGAGGCAAGGACCAGAGGACACAGATAGAGTGGATGTGGAGAGGATGTTTCGCACAGTGGGGGAGTCTAGGACCAGAGGACACAGATAGAGTGGATGTGGAGAGGATGTTTCCTTTAGTGGGGGAGTCTGGGACCAGAGGGCACAGATAGACTGGAGGTGGAGATAATGTTTCCTATGTTGGGGGACTCTAGGACCAGAGGGCACAGATGGAGTGGATGCAGAGAGGATGTTTCGTATAATGGGGTAGTCTAGGACCAGAGGGCCGAGATAGAGTGGATGTGGAGAGGATCTTTCCTGTATTCGGTGAGTCTACTACCATAGGACACTGATAGAGTGGATGTGGAGAGAATGCTTCCTATATTCGGTGAGTCTAGGAACAGAGCACACAGATAGAGTGGATGTGGAGAGGATGTTTCCTACAGTGTGGGAGTCTAGGACCAGAGGGCACAGATAGAGTGGATGCGGAGAGGAGGTTTCCTATAGTGGGGGCTCTAGGACCAGAGGACGCGGATTGATGGGACGTGGAGAGGATGCTTCTTATGGTGGGAGAGTCTATGACCAGAGGACACAGATATAGTGGATGTGGAGATGATGTTTCCTATGCTGGGGGAGTCTAGGACCAGAAGGCACAGATAGAGTGGATGTAGATAGGATGTCTCCTATCGTGGGGGTGTTTACGACCAGAGGGCACAGATAGAGTGGAGATGGAGAGGATGTTTCCTATAGTGGGTTAGTAGAGTCCAGAGGACACGGATAGATGGGATGTGGAGAGGATGTTTCTTATGGTGGGAGAGTCTATGACCAGAGGATACAGATATAGTGGATGTGGAGATGATGTTTCCTATCCTGGGGGCGTCTAGGACCAGGGGGCACAGATAGAGTGGATGTAGAGAGGATGTCTCCTATAGTAGGGGTGTCTCGGACCGGAGGGCACAGATAGAGTGGAGGTGGAGAGGATGTTTCAGATAGTGGGGGAGTCTAGGACCAGAGGAGACAGACAGAGTGGGGTGGAGAGGATGTTTCCGACATTCAGTGGGTCTCGGACAAGAGGAACACATCGAGTGGATGTGGAGAGGATGTTTCCTATTTTGGGGGAGTCTAGGACCAGAGGACACAGATAGAGTGGATGTGGAGAGGATGTTTCCTATGGTGGGGGAGTCTAGGACCAGAGGACACAGATAGAGTGGATGTGGAGAGGATGTTTCCTGTTGTTGGGGTGTCTGGGACCAGAGGGCACAGATAGAGTGGATGTGGAGAGAATGTTTCCTATAATGGGGGAGTCTAGGACCAAAGGACACGGATTGATGGGATTTGGAGAGGATGTTTCTTATGGTGGGGGAGTCTAGGACCAGAGGACACAGATAGAGTGGATGTGGAGAGGGTGTTTCCTACAATGGGGGAGTCTAGGACCAGAGGACACAGATAGAGTGGATGTGGAGAGGATGTTTCCTATAGTTGGGGAGTCTAGGACCAGAGGACACAGATAGCGTGGATGTGGAGAGTATGTTTCCTATACTGGGGGAGTCTAGGCCCAGAGGGCACAGATAGAGTGGATGTGGAGAGGATGTTTCCTAAAGTGGGTTACTCAAGTCCAGAGGACACGGATAGATGGGATGTGGAGAGGATGTTTCTAATGGTGGGGGAGTACAGGACCAGAGGGCACAGATATAGTGGATGTAGAGAGGATGTTTCCTATAATGGGGGAGTCTAGGACCAGAGGACACTGATAGATGGGATGTGGAGAGGATGTTTCTTATGGTGGGGGAGTCTAGGACCAGAGGACGCGGATAGAGTGGATGTGGAGATAATGTTTCCTATGTTGGGGGAGCCTAGGACCAGAGGGCACAGATGGAGTGGATGTAGAGAGGATGTTTCGTATAATGGGGTAGTCTAGGACCAGAGGGCAGAGATAGAGTGGATGTGGAGAGGATGTTTCCTATAGTGGGGGAATCTAGGACAAGAGGGCACAGATAGAGTGGATGTGGAGAGGATGTTTCCTATGGTGGGGAGTCTAGGACCAGAGGACACCGATGGAGTTGATGTGGAGAGAATGTTTCCTATGCTGGGGGAGTCTAGGACCAGAAGGCACAGATAGAATGGATGTAGATAGGATGTCTCCTATCGTGGGGGTGTTTACGACCAGAGGGCACAGTTAGAGTGGAGGTGGAGAGGATGTTTCCTATAGTGGGTTAGTCAAGTCCAGAGGACACGGATAGATGGGATGTGGAGAGGATGCTTCTTATGGTGGGAGAGTCTATGACCAGAGGATACAGATATAGTGGATGTGGAGATGATGTTTCCTATCCTGGGGGAGTCTAGGACCAGGGGGCACAGATAGAGTGGATGTAGAGAGTATGTCTCCTATAGTGGGGGTGTCTAGGACCAGAGGGCAGAGATAGAGTGGAGGTGGAGAGGATGTTTCCTATAGTGCGGGAGTCTAGGACAAGAGGGCACAGACAGAGTGGGTGTGGAGAGGATGTTTCAGATAGTGGGGGAGTCTAGGACCAGAGGAGACAGACAGAGTGGGGTGGAGAGGATGTTTCCGACAGTCAGTGAGTCTTGGACAAGAGGAACACATCGAGTGGATGTGGAGAGGATGTTTCCTATTTTGGGGGAGTCTAGGACAAGAGGACACAGATAGAGTGGATGTGGAGAGGATGTTTCCTATAGTCGGGGAGTCTCGGACAAGAGGGCACAGATAGAGTGGAGGTGGAGAGGGTGTTTCCTTTAGTGGGGGGCCTGGGACTAGAGGGCACAGATAGAGTGGAGGTGGAGAGGATGTTTCCTGTAGTGGGGGAGTCTAGGACCAGAGGTCACAGATAGAGTGGATGTGGAGAGGGTGTTTCCTACAGTGGGGGAGTCTAGGACCAGAGGACACAGATAGAGTGGATGTGGAGAGGATGTTTCCTATAGTTGGGGAGTCTAGGACCAGAGGACACAGATAGCGTGGATGTGGAGAGTATGTTTCCTATACTGGGGGAGTCTAGGCCCAGAGGGCACAGATAGAGTGGATGTGGAGAGGATGTTTCCTATAGTGGGTTACTCAAGTCCAGAGGACACGGATAGATGGGATGTGGAGAGGATGTTTCTAATGGTGGGGGAGTACAGGACCAGAGGGCACAGATATAGTGGATGTAGAGTGGATGATTCCTGTAGTGGGGGAGTCTAGGACCAGAGGACACAGATAGAGTGGATGTGGAGAGGATGTTTCCTTTTCTGGGGGGTCTGGGACCAGAGGGCACAGATAGAGTGGAGGTGGAGAGGAGGTTTCCTATAGTGGGGGAGGCAAGGACCAGAGGACACAGATAGAGTGGATGTGGAGAGGATGTTTCGCACAGTGGGGGAGTCTAGGACCAGAGGACACAGATAGAGTGGATGTGGAGAGGATGTTTCCTTTAGTGGGGGAGTCTGGGACCAGAGGGCACAGATAGACTGGAGGTGGAGATAATGTTTCCTATGTTGGGGGACTCTAGGACCAGAGGGCACAGATGGAGTGGATGCAGAGAGGATGTTTCGTATAATGGGGTAGTCTAGGACCAGAGGGCCGAGATAGAGTGGATGTGGAGAGGATCTTTCCTGTATTCGGTGAGTCTACTACCATAGGACACTGATAGAGTGGATGTGGAGAGGATGCTTCCTATATTCGGTGAGTCTAGGAACAGAGCACACAGATAGAGTGGATGTGGAGAGGATGTTTCCTACAGTGTGGGAGTCTAGGACCAGAGGGCACAGATAGAGTGGATGCGGAGAGGAGGTTTCCTATAGTGGGGGCTCTAGGACCAGAGGACGCGGATAGATGGGACGTGGAGAGGATGCTTCTTATGGTGGGAGAGTCTATGACCAGAGGACACAGATATAGTGGATGTGGAGATGATGTTTCCTATGCTGGGGGAGTCTAGGACCAGAAGGCACAGATAGAGTGGATGTAGATAGGATGTCTCCTATCGTGGGGGTGTTTACGACCAGAGGGCACAGATAGAGTGGAGATGGAGAGGATGTTTCCTATAGTGGGTTAGTAGAGTCCAGAGGACACGGATAGATGGGATGTGGAGAGGATGTTTCTTATGGTGGGAGAGTCTATGACCAGAGGATACAGATATAGTGGATGTGGAGATGATGTTTCCTATCCTGGGGGCGTCTAGGACCAGGGGGCACAGATAGAGTGGATGTAGAGAGGATGTCTCCTATAGTAGGGGTGTCTCGGACCGGAGGGCACAGATAGAGTGGAGGTGGAGAGGATGTTTCAGATAGTGGGGGAGTCTAGGACCAGAGGAGACAGACAGAGTGGGGTGGAGAGGATGTTTCCGACAGTCAGTGGGTCTCGGACAAGAGGAACACATCGACTGGATGTGGAGAGGATGTTTCCTATTTTGGGGGAGTCTAGGACCAGAGGACACAGATAGAGTGGATGTGGAGAGGATGTTTCCTATGGTGGGGGAGTCTAGGACCAGAGGACACAGATAGAGTGGATGTGGAGAGGATGTTTCCTGTTGTTGGGGTGTCTGGGACCAGAGGGCACAGATAGAGTGGATGTGGAGAGAATGTTTCCTATAATGGGGGAGTCTAGGACCAGAGGACACGGATTGATGGGATTTGGAGAGGATGTTTCTTATGGTGGGGGAGTCTAGGACCAGAGGACACAGATAGAGTGGATGTGGAGAGGATGTTTCCTGTAGTGGGTGAGTCTAGGACCAGAGAGCACAGATAGAGTGGATGTGGAGAGGTTGTTTCCTATAGTTGGGGAGTCTAGGACCAGAGGACACAGATAGAGTGGATGTGGAGAGGATGTTTCCGGCAGTGGGGGAGTCTAGGACCAGAGGGCACAGATAGAGTGGATGTAGAGAGGATGTTTCCTATAATGGGGATGTCTAGGACCAGAGGACACGGATAGATGGGATGTGGAGAGGATGTTTCTTATGGTGGGGGAGTCTAGGACCAGAGGACGCAGATAGAGTGGATGTGGAGATAATGTTTCCTATGTTGGGGGAGCCTGGGACCAGAGGGCACAGATGGAGTGGATGTAGAGAGGATGTTTCGTATAATGGGGTAGTCTAGGACCAGAGGGCAGAGATAGAGTGGATGTGGAGAGGATATTTTCCATATTTGGGGAGTCTAGGACCAGAGGACACAGATAGAGTGGATGTGGAGAGGATGTTTCCCATTGTGGGGGAGTCTAGGACCAGAGGGCACAGATAGAGTGGATGTGGAGAGGATGTTTCCTATAGTGGGGGAATCTTGGACAAGAGGGCACAGATAGAGTGGATGTGGAGAGGATGTTTCCTTCAGTGGGGGAGTCTAGGACCAGAGGGCACAGATAGACTGGATGTAGAGAGGATGTTTCCTATAATGGGGGAGTCTAGGACCAGAGGACACGGATAGATGGGATGTGGAGAGGATGTTTCTTATGGTGGGGGAGGCTAGGACCAGAGGACGCAGATAGAGTGGATGTGGAGATAATGTTTCCTATGTTGGGGGAGCCTAGGACCAGAGGGCACAGATGGAGTGGATGTAGAGAGGATGTTTCGTATAATAGGGTAGTCTAGGACCAGAGGGCAGAGATAGAGTGGAGGTGGAGAGGATGTTTCCTGTAGTGGGGGAGTCTAGGACCAGAGGACACAGATAGAGTGGATGTGGAGAGGGTGTTTCCTACAGTGGGGGAGTCTAGGACCAGAGGACACAGATAGGGTGGATGTGGAGAGGATGTTTCCTATAGTTGGGGAGACTAGGACCAGAGGACACAGATAGAGTGGATGTGGAGAGGATGTTTCCTATGGTGGGGAGTCTAGGACCAGAGGACACCGATGGAGTGGATGTGGAGAGAATGTTTCCTCTTCTGAGGGAGTCTAGGACCAGAGGGCACAGATAGAGTGGAGGTGGAGATGATGTTTCCTATAGTCGGGGAGTCTAGGACAAGAGGGCACAGACAGAGTGGATGTGGAGAGGATGTTTCCTATTGTGGGGGAGTCTAGGACCAGCGGACACAGATAGCGTGGATGTGGAGAGTATGTTTCCTATACTGGGGGAGTCTAGGCCCAGAGGGCACAGATAGAGTGGATGTGGAGAGGATGTTTCCTACAGTGGGTTACTCAAGCCCAGAGGACACGGATAGATGGGATGTGGAGAGGATGTTTCTAATGGTGGGGGAGTACAGGACCAGAGGGCACAGATATAGTGGATGTAGAGTGGATGTTTCCTGTAGTGGGGGACTCTAGGACCAGAGGACACAGATAGAGTGGATGTGGAGAGGATGTTTCCTTTTCTGGGGGGTCTGGGACCAGAGGGCACGGATAGAGTGGAGGTGGAGAGGAGGATTCCTAAAGTGGGTGAGGCTAGGACCAGTGGACACAGATAGAGTGGATGTGGAGAGGATGTTTCCTGCAGTGGGGGAGTCTAGGACCAGAGGACACAGATAGAGTGGATGTGCAGAGGATGTTTCCTGCAGTGGGGGAGTCTAGGACCAGAGGACACAGATAGAGTGGATGTGGAGAGGATGTTTCCTTTAGTGGGGGAGTCTGGGACCAGAGGGCACAGATAGACTGGAGGTGGAGATAATGTTTCCTATGTTGGGGGAGTCTAGGACCAGAGGGCACAGATGGAGTGGATGCAGAGAGGATGTTTCGTATAATGGGGTAGTCTAGGAACAGAGGGCCGAGATAGAGTGGATGTGGAGAGGATCTTTCCTGTATTCGGTGAGTCTACTACCAGAGGACACTGATAGAGTGGATGCGGAGAGGATGTTTCCTACAGTGGGTTACTCAAGCCCAGAGGACACGGATAGATGGGATGTGGAGAGAATGTTTCCTACAGTATGGGAGTCTAGGACCAGAGGGCACAGATAGAGTGGATGCGGAGAGGATGTTTCCTATAGTGGGGGACTCTAGGACCAGAGGACGCGGATAGATGGGACGTGGAGAGGATGCTTCTTATGGTGGGAGAGTCTATGACCAGAGGACACAGATATAGTGGATGTGGAGATGATGTTTCCTATGCTGGGGGAGTCTAGGACCAGAAGGCACAGATAGAGTGGATGTAGATAGGATGTCTCCTATCGTGGGGGTGTTTACGACCAGAGGGCACAGATAGAGTGGAGATGGAGAGGATGTTTCCTATAGTGGGTTAGTCAAGTCCAGAGGACACGGATAGATGGGATGTGGAGAGGATGTTTCTTATGGTGGGAGAGTCTATGACCAGAGGATACAGATATAGTGGATGTGGAGATGATGTTTCCTATCCTGGGGGAGTCTAGGACCAGGGGGCACAGATAGAGTGGATGTAGAGAGGATGTCTCCTATAGTGGGGGTGTCTGGACCCAGTGTGCACAGATAGAGTGGAGGTGGAGAGGATGTTTCCTATAGTGCGGGGGTCTAGGACAAGAGGGCACAGACAGAGTGGGTGTGGAGAGGATGTTTCAGATAGTGGGGGAGTCTAGGACCAGAGGAGACAGACAGAGTGGGGTGGAGAGGATGTTTCCGACACTCAGTGAGTCTCGGACAAGAGGAACACATCGAGTGGATGTGGAGAGGATGTTTCCTATTTTGGGGGAGTCTAGGACCAGAGGACACAGATAGAGTGGATGTGGAGAGGATGTTTCCTATGGTGGGGGAGTCTAGGACCAGAGGACACAGATAGAGTGGATGTGGAGAGGATGTTTCCTATAGTCGGGGAGTCTAGGACCAGAGGGCACAGATAGAGTGGAGGTGGAGAGGATGTTTCCTATAGTCGGAGAGTCTCGGACAAGAGGGCACAGATAGAGTGGATGTGGAGAGGATGTTTCCTTTAGTGGGGGAGCCTGGGACTAGAGGGCACAGATAGAGTGGAGGTGGAGAGGATGTTTCCTGTAGTGGGGGAGTCTGGGACCAGAGGACACAGATAGAGTGGATGTGGAGAGGATGTTTCCTATAGTTGGGGAGCCTAGGACCAGAGGACACAGATAGAGTGGATGTGGAGAGCATGTTTCCTGTTGTTGGGGTGTCTGGGACCAGAGGGAACAGATAGAGTGGATGTGGAGAGAATGTTTCCTATAATGGGGGAGTCTAGGACCAGAGGACACAGATAGAGTGGATGTGGAGAGGATGTTTCCTGTAGTGGGTGAGTCTAGGACCAGAGCGCACAGATAGAGTGGATGTGGAGAGGTTGTTTCCTATAGTTGGGGAGTCTAGGACCAGAGGACACAGATAGAGTGGATGTGGAGAGGATGTTTCCTGTAGTGGGTGAGTCTAGGACCAGAGCGCACAGATAGAGTGGATGTGGAGAGGTTGTTTCCTATAGTTGGGGAGTCTAGGACCAGAGGACACAGATAGAGTGGATGTGGAGAGGATGTTTCCGGCAGTGGGGGAGTCTAGGACCAGAGGGCACAGATAGAGTGGATGTAGAGAGGATGTTTCCTATAATGGGGGAGTCTAGGACCAGAGGACACGGATAGATGGTATGTGGAGAGGATGTTTCTTATGGTGGGGGAGTCTAGGACCAGAGGACGCAGATAGAGTGGATGTGGAGATAATGTTTCCTATGTTGGGGGAGCCTAGGACCAGAGGGCACAGATGGAGTGGATGTAGAGAGGATGTTTCGTATAATGGGGTAGTCTAGGACCAGAGGGCAGAGATAGAGTGGATGTGGAGAGGATGTTTCCCATTGTGGGGGAGTCTAGGACCAGAGGGCACAGATAGAGTGGATGTGGAGAGGATGTTTCCTATAGTGGGGGAATCTAGGACAAGAGGGCACAGATAGAGTGGATGTGGAGAGGTTGTTTCCTATGGTGGGGAGTCTAGGACCAGAGGACACCGATGGAGTTGATGTGGAGAGAATGTTTCCTATGCTGGGGGAGTCTAGGACCAGAAGGCACAGATAGAATGGATGTAGATAGGATGTCTCCTATCGTGGGGGTGTTTACGACCAGAGGGCACAGTTAGAGTGGAGGTGGAGAGGATGTTTCCTATAGTGGGTTAGTCAAGTCCAGAAGACACGGATAGATGGGATGTGGAGAGGATGCTTCTTATGGTGGGAGAGTCTATGACCAGAGGATACAGATATAGTGGATGTGGAGATGATGTTTCCTATCCTGGGGGAGTCTAGGACCAGGGGGCACAGATAGAGTGGAGGTGGAGAGGATGTTTCCTATAGTGCGGGAGTCTAGGACAAGAGGGCACAGACAGAGTGGGTGTGGAGAGGATGTTTCAGATAGTGGGGGAGTCTAGGACCAGAGGAGACAGACAGAGTGGGGTGGAGAGGATGTTTCCGACAGTCTGTGAGTCTTGGACAAGAGGAACACATCGAGTGGATGTGGAGAGGATGTTTCCTATTTTGGGGGAGTCTAGGACCAGAGGGCACAGATAGAGTGGATGCGGAGAGGATGTTTCCTATAGTGGGGGACTCTAGGACCAGAGGACGCGGATAGATGGGACGTGGAGAGGATGCTTCTTATGGTGGGAGAGTCTATGACCAGAGGACACAGATATAGTGGATGTGGAGATGATGTTTCCTATGCTGGGGGAGTCTAGGACCAGAAGGCACAGATAGAGTGGATGTAGATAGGATGTCTCCTATCGTGGGGGTGTTTACGACCAGAGGGCACAGATAGAGTGGAGGTGGAGAGGATGTTTCCTATAGTGGGTTAGTCAAGTCCAGAGGACACGGATAGATGGGATGTGGAGAGGATGTTTCTTATGGTGGGAGAGTCTATGACCAGAGGATACAGATATAGTGGATGTGGAGATGATGTTTCCTATCCTGGGGGAGTCTAGGGACCAGGGGGCACAGATAGAGTGGATGTAGAGAGGATGTCTCCTATAGTGGGGGTGTCTAGACCCAGAGTGCACAGATAGAGTGGAGGTGGAGAGGATGTTTCCTATAGTGCGGGAGTCTAGGACAAGAGGGCACAGACAGAGTGGGTGTGGAGAGGATGTTTCAGATAGTGGGGGAGTCTAGGACCAGAGGAGACAGACAGAGTGGGGTGGAGAGGATGTTTCCGACACTCAGTGAGTCTCGGACAAGAGGAACACATCGAGTGGATGTGGAGAGGATGTTTCCTATTTTGGGGGAGTCTAGGACCAGAGGACACAGATAGAGTGGATGTGGAGAGGATGTTTCCTATGGTGGGGGAGTCTAGGACCAGAGGACACAGATAGAGTGGATGTGGAGAGGATGTTTCCTATAGTCGGGGAGTCTAGGACCAGAGGGCACAGATAGAGTGGAGGTGGAGAGGATATTTCCTATAGTCGGAGAGTCTCGGACAAGAGGGCACAGATAGAGTGGATGTGGAGAGGATGTTTCCTTTAGTGGGGGAGCCTGGGACTAGAGGGCACAGATAGAGTGGAGGTGGAGAGGATGTTTCCTGTAGCGGGGGAGTCTAGGACCAGAGGACACAGATAGAGTGGATGTGGAGAGAATGTTTCCTATAATGGGGGAGTCTAGGACCAGAGGACACGGATTGATGGGATTTGGAGAGGATGTTTCTTATGGTGGGGGAGTCTAGGACCAGAGGACACAGATAGAGTGGATGTGGAGAGGATGTTTCCTGTAGTGGGTGAGTCTAGGACCAGAGCGCACAGATAGAGTGGATGTGGAGAGGTTGTTTCCTATAGTTGGGGAGTCTAGGACCAGAGGACACAGATAGAGTGGATGTGGAGAGGATGTTTCCGGCAGTGGGGGAGTCTAGGACCAGAGGGCACAGATAGAGTGGATGTAGAGAGGATGTTTTCCTATAATGGGGGAGTCTAGGACCAGAGGACACGGATAGATGGGATGTGGAGAGGATGTTTCTTATGGTGGGGGAGTCTAGGACCAGAGGACGCAGATAGAGTGGATGTGGAGATAATGTTTCCTATGTTGGGGGAGCCTAGGACCAGAGGGCACAGATGGAGTGGATGTAGAGAGGATGTTTCGTATAATGGGGTAGTCTAGGACCAGAGGGCAGAGATAGAGTGGATGTGGAGAGGATGTTTCCCATTGTGGGGGAGTCTAGGACCAGAGGGCACAGATAGAGTGGATGTGGAGAGGATGTTTCCTATGGTGGGGGAGTCTAGGACCAGAGGACACAGATAGAGTGGATGTGGAGAGGATGTTTCCTATAGTCGGGGAGTCTAGGACCAGAGGGCACAGATAGAGTGGATGTGGAGAGGATGTTTCCTTTAGTGGGAGAGCCTGGGACTAGAGGGCACAGATAGAGTGGAGGTGGAGAGGATGTTTCCTGTAGTGGGGGAGTCTAGGACCAGAGGACACAGATAGAATGGATGTGGAGAGGATGTTTCCTATAGTTGGGGAGTCTAGGACCAGAGGACACAGATAGAGTGGATGTGGAGAGGATGTTTCCTGTTGTTGGGGTGTCTGGGACCAGAGGGAACAGATAGAGTGGATGTGGAGAGAATGTTTCCTATAATGGGGGAGTCTAGGACCAGAGGACACGGATTGATGGGATTTGGAGAGGATGTTTCTTATGGTGGGGGAGTCTAGGATCAGAGGACACAGATAGAGTGGATGTGGAGAGGATGTTTCCTGTAGTGGGTGAGTCTAGGACCAGAGCGCACAGATAGAGTGGATGTGGAGAGGTTGTTTCCTATAGTTGGGTAGTCTAGGACCAGAGGACACAGATAGAGTGGATGTGGAGAGGATGTTTCCGGCAGTGGGGGAGTCTAGGACCAGAGGGCACAGATAGAGTGGATGTAGAGAGGATGTTTCCTATAATGGGGGAGTCTAGGACCAGAGGACACGGATAGATGGAATGTGGAGAGGATGTTTCTTATGGTGGGGGAGTCTAGGACCAGAGGACGCAGATAGAGTGGATGTGGAGATAATGTTTCCTATGTTGGGGGAGCCTAGGACCAGAGGGCACAGATGGAGTGGATGTAGAGAGGATGTTTCGTATAATGGGGTAGTCTAGGACCAGAGGGCAGAGATAGAGTGGATGTGGAGAGGATGTTTCCTATAGTGGGGGAATCTAGGACAAGAGGGCACAGATAGAGTGGATGTGGAGAGGATGTTTCCTATAGTGGGGGAATCTAGGACAAGAGGGCACAGATAGAGTGGATGTGGAGAGGATGTTTCCTATGGTGGGGAGTCTAGGACCAGAGGACACCGATGGAGTTGATGTGGAGATGATGTTTCCTATGCTGGGGGAGTCTAGGACCAGAAGGCACAGATAGAGTGGATGTAGATAGGATGTCTCCTATCGTGGGGGTGTTTACGACCAGAGGGCACAGTTAGAGTGGAGGTGGAGAGGATGTTTCCTATAGTGGGTTAGTCAAGTCCAGAGGACACGGATAGATGGGATGTGGAGAGGATGCTTCTTATGGTGGGAGAGTCTATGACCAGAGGATACAGATATAGTGGATGTGGAGATGATGTTTCCTATCCTGGGGGAGTCTAGGACCAGGGGGCACAGATAGAGTGGATGTAGAGAGGATGTCTCCTATAGTGGGGGTGTCTAGGACCAGAGGGCACAGATAGAGTGGAGGTGGAGAGGATTTTTCCTATAGTGCGGGAGTCTAGGACAAGAGGGCACAGACAGAGTGGGTGTGGAGAGGATGTTTCAGATAGTGGGGGAGTCTAGGACCAGAGGAGACAGACAGAGTGGGGTGGAGAGGATGTTTCCGACAGTCAGTGAGTCTTGGACAAGAGGAACACATCGAGTAGATGTGGAGAGGATGTTTCCTATTTTGGGGGAGTCTAGGACCAGAGGACACAGATAGAGTGGATGTGGAGAGGATGTTTCCTATGGTGGGGGAGTCTAGGACAAGAGGACACAGATAGAGTGGATGTGGAGAGGATGCTTCCTATAGTCGGGGAGTCTAGGACCAGAGGGCACAGATAGAGTGGAGGTGGAGAGGATGTTTCCTATAGTCGGAGAGTCTCGGACAAGAGGGCACAGATAGAGTGGATGTGGAGATGGTGTTTCCTTTAGTGGGGGGCCTGGGACTAGAGGGCACAGATAGAGTGGAGGTGGAGAGGATGTTTCCTGTAGTGGGGGAGTCTAGGACCAGAGGTCACAGATAGAGTGGATGTGGAGAGGATGTTTCCTATAGTTGGGGAGTCTAGGACCAGAGGACACAGATAGCGTGGATGTGGAGAGTATGTTTCCTATACTGGGGGAGTCTAGGCCCAGAGGGCACAGATAGAGTGGATGTGGAGAGGATGTTTCCTATAGTGGGTTACTCAAGTCCAGAGGACACGGATAGATGGGATGTGGAGAGGATGTTTCTAATGGTGGGGGAGTACAGGACCAGAGGGCACACATATAGTGGATGTAGAGTGGATGTTTCCTGTAGTGGGGGAGTCTAGGACCAGAGGACACAGATAGAGTGGATGTGGAGAGGATGTTTCCTTTTCTGGGGGGTCTGGGACCAGAGGGCACAGATAGAGTGGAGGTGGAGAGGAGGTTTCCTATAGTGGGGGAGGCAAGGACCAGAGGACACAGATAGAGTGGATGTGGAGAGGATGTTTCGTACAGTGGGGGAGTCTAGGACCAGAGGACACAGATAGAGTGGATGTGCAGAGGATGTTTCCTTTAGTGGGGGAGTCTGGGACCAGAGGGCACAGATAGACTGGAGGTGGAGATAATGTTTCCTATGTTGGGGGACTCTAGGACCAGAGGGCACAGATGGAGTGGATGCAGAGAGGATGTTTCGTATAATGGGGTAGTCTAGGACCAGAGGGCCGAGATAGAGTGGATGTGGAGAGGATCTTTCCTGTAGTGGGTGAGTCTAGGACCAGAGAGCACAGATAGAGTGGATGTGGAGAGGTTGTTTCCTATAGTGGGGGGTCTAGGACCAGAGGACACAGATAGAGTGGATGTGGAGAGGATGTTTCCGGCAGTGGGGGAGTCTAGGACCAGAGGGCACAGATAGAGTGGATGTAGAGAGGATGTTTCCTATAATGGGGATGTCTAGGACCAGAGGACACGGATAGATGGGCATGTGGAGAGGATGTTTCTTATGGTGGGGGAGTCTAGGACCAGAGGACGCAGATAGAGTGGATGTGGAGATAATGTTTCCTATGTTGGGGGAGCCTGGGACCAGAGGGCACAGATGGAGTGGATGTAGAGAGGATGTTTCGTATAATGGGGTAGTCTAGGACCAGAGGGCAGAGATAGAGTGGATGTGGAGAGGATATTTTCCATATTTGGGGAGTCTAGGACCAGAGGACACAGATAGAGTGGATGTGGAGAGGATGTTTCCCATTGTGGGGGAGTCTAGGACCAGAGGGCACAGATAGAGTGGATGTGGAGAGGATGTTTCCTATAGTGGGGGAATCTTGGACAAGAGGGCACAGATAGAGTGGATGTGGAGAGGATGTTTCCTTCAGTGGGGGAGTCTAGGACCAGAGGGCACAGATAGACTGGATGTAGAGAGGATGTTTCCTATAATGGGGGAGTCTAGGACCAGAGGACACGGATAGATGGGATGTGGAGAGGATGTTTCTTATGGTGGGGGAGTCTAGGACCAGAGGACGCAGATAGAGTGGATGTGGAGATAATGTTTCCTATGTTGGGGGAGCCTAGGACCAGAGGGCACAGATGAAGTGGATGTAGAGAGGATGTTTCGTATAATAGGGTAGTCTAGGACCAGAGGGCAGAGATAGAGTGGAGGTGGAGAGGATGTTTCCTATAGTGGGGGAGTCTAGGACCAGAGGACACAGATAGAGTGGATGTGGAGAGGATGTTTCCTACAGTGGGGGAGTCTAGGACCAGAGGACACAGATAGAGTGGATGTGGAGAGGATGTTTCCTGGAGTGGGTGAGTTTAGGACCAGAGCGCACAGATACAGTGGATGTGGAGAGGTTGTTTCCTATAGTTGGGGAGTCTAGTACCAGAGGACACAGATAGAGTGGATGTGGAGAGGATGTTTCCGGCAGTTGGGGAGTCTACGACCAGAGGGCACAGATAGAGTGGATGTAGACAGGATGTTTCCTATACTGGGGGAGTCCAGGACCAGAGGACACGGATAGATGCGATGTTGAGAGGATGTTTCCTATGGTGGGGAGTCTAGGACCAGAGGACACCGATGGAGTGGATGTGGAGAGGATGTTTCCTCTTCTGAGGGAGTCTAGGACTAGAGGGCACAGATAGAGTGGAGGTGGAGGGGATGTTTCCTATAGTCGGGGAGTCTAGGATAACAGGGCACAGATAGAGTGGATGTAGAGAGGATGTTTCGTATAAAGGGGTAGTCTAGGACCAGAGGACACAGATAGAGTGGATATGGAGAGGATGTTTCCTACTGTGGGGGAGTCTAGGACCAGAGGGCACAGATAGAGTTGATGTGGAGAGGATGTTTCCGATAGTGCGGGAGTCTAGGACCAGAGTTCACAGATAGAGTGGATTTGGAGGGGATGTTTCCTATATTGGGTGAGTCTAGGACCAGGGCACACAGATAGAGTGGATGTGGAGAGGATGTTTCCTACAGTGGGGGAGTCTAGGACCAGAGGTAGCGGATACCTGGGAATTAGAGGGGATGTTTCTTATGGTGGGAGAGTCTACGACCAGAGAATACAGATAGGGTGCATGTGGAGATGATGTTTCCTATCGTGGGGGAGTCTAGGTCCAGAGGGCACAGATAGAGTGGATGTGGAGAGGATGCTTCCTATAGTGGGGGAATCTAGGACAAGAGGGCACAGATACAGTGGATGTGGAGAGGATGTTTCCTCTTGTGAGGGAGTCTGGGATCAGCGGACACAGATAGCGTGGATGTGGAGAGTATGTTTCCTATAGTGGGGGAGTCCAGGCCCAGAGGGCACAGATAGAGTGGATGTGGAGAGGATGTTTCCTGTAGTGGGTGAGTCTAGGACCAGAGCGCACAGATAGAGTGGATGTGGAGAGGATGTTTCCTTTAGTGTTGGAGTCTGGGACCAGAGGGCCCAGATAGAGTGGATGTGGAGAGGATGTTTCCTATAGTGGGTGACTCTAGGCCCAGAGGGCACAGATAGAGTGGATGTGGAGAGGATGTTTCCTATAGTGGGGGAATCTAGGACAAGAGGGCACAGATAGAGTGGATGTGGAGAGGATGTTTCCTATGTTGGGGAGTCTAGGAACAGAGGACACCGATGGAGTGGATGTGGAGAGAATGTTTCCTATGCTGCGGGAGTCTTGGACCAGAAGGCACAGATAGAGTGGATGTAGATAGGATGTCTCCTATCGTGGGGGTGTCTAGGACCAGAGGGCACAGATAGAGTGGAGGTGGAGAGGTTGTTTCCTATAGTGCGGGAGTCTAGGACAAGAGGGCACAGACAGAGTGGGTGTGGAGAGGATGTTTCAGATAGTGGGGGAGTCTAGGACCAGAGGAGAGAGACAGAGTGGGGTGGAGAGGATGTTTCCGACAGTCAGTGAGTCTCGGACAAGAGGAACACATCGAGTGGATGTGGAGAGGATGTTTCCTATGGTGGGGGAGTCTTGGACAAGAGGACACAGATAGAGTGGAGGCGGAGAGGATGTTTCCTATAGTCGGAGAGTCTCGGACAAGAGGGCACAGATAGACTGGATATGGGGAGGATGTTTCCTTTAGTGGGGGAGCCTGGGACTAGAGGGCACAGATAGAGTGGAGGTGGAGAGGATGTTTCCTGTAGTGGGGGAGTCTAGGACCAGAGGACACAGATAGAGTGGATGTGGAGAGGGTGTTTCCTACAGTGGGGGAGTCTAGGACCAGAGGACACAGATAGAGTGGATGTGGAGAGGATGTTTCCTATAGTTGGGGAGTCTAGGACCAGAGGACACAGATAGAGTGGATGTGGAGAGGATGTTTCCTATGGTGGGGAGTCTAGGACCAGAGGACACCGATGGAGTGGATGTGGAGAGAATGTTTCCTCTTCTGAGGGAGTCTAGGACCAGAGGGCACAGATAGAGTGGAGGTGGAGAGGATGTTTCCTATAGTCGGGGAGTCTAGGACAAGAGGGCACAGACAGAGTGGATGTGGAGAGGATGTTTCCTATTGTGGGGGAGTCTAGGACCAGCGGACACAGATAGCGTGGATGTGGAGAGTATGTTTCCTATACTGGGGAGTCTAGGCCCAGAGGGCACAGATAGAGTGGATGTGGAGAGGATGTTTCCTATAGTGGGTTACTCAAGTCCAGAGGACACGGATAGATGGGATGTGGAGAGGATGTTTCTAATGGTGGGGGAGTACAGGACCAGAGGGCACAGATATAGTGGATGTAGAGCGGATGTTTCCTGTAGTGGGGGAGTCTAGGACCAGAGGACACAGATAGAGTGGATGTGGAGAGGATGTTTCCTTTTCTGGGGGGTCTGGGACCAGAGGGCACAGATAGAGTGGATGTGGAGAGGATGTTTCCTACAGTGGGGGAGACTAGGACCAGAGGACACAGATGGAGTGGATGCAGAGAGGATGTTTCGTATAATGGGGTAGTCTAGGACCAGAGGGCCGAGATAGATTGGATGTGGAGAGGATCTTTCCTGTATTCGGTGAGTCTACTACCAGAGGACACTGATAGAGTGGATGTGGAGAGGATGCTTCCTATAGTGGGTGAGTCTAGGACCTGAGGGCACAGATACAGTGGATTTGGAGAGGATTCTTCCTATATTCGGTGAGTCTAGGACCAGAGGACACAGATAGAGTGGATGTGGAGAGGATGTTTCCTATAGTGGGGGACTCTAGGACCAGAGGACGCAGATAAATGGGACGTGGAGAGGATGCTTCTTATGGTGGGAGAGTCTATGACCAGAGGACACAGATATAGTGGATGTGGAGATGATGTTTCCTATGCTGGGGGAGTCTAGGACCAGAAGGCACAGATAGAGTGGATGTAGATAGGATGTCTCCTATCGTGGGGGTGTTTACGACCAGAGGGCACAGATAGAGTGGAGGTGGAGAGGATGTTTCCTATAGTGGGTTAGTCAAGTCCAGAGGACACGGATAAATGGGATGTGGAGAGGATGTTTCTTATGGTGGGAGAGTCTATGACCAGATGATACAGATATAGTGGATGTGGAGATGATGTTTCCTATTTTGGGGGAGTCTAGGACCAGAGGACACAGATAGAGTGGATGTGGAGAGGATGTTTCCTATAGTCGGGGAGTCTAGCACCAGAGGGCACAGATAGAGTGGAGGTGGAGAGGATGTTTCCTATAGTCGGAGAATCTCGGACAAGAGGGCACAGATAGAGTGGATGTGGAGAGGATGTTTCCTGTAGTGGGGGAGTCTTGGACCAGGGGACACAGATAGAGTGGATGTGGACAGGGTGTTTCCTACAGTGGGGGAGTCTAGGACCAGAGGACACAGATAGAGTGGATGTGGAGAGGATGTTTCCTATAGTTGGGGAGTCTAGGACCAGAGGACACAGATAGAGTGGATGTGGAGAGGATGTTTCCTGTTGTTGGGGTGTCTGGGACCAGAGGGCACAGATAGAGTGGATGTGGAGAGAATGTTTCCTATAATGGGGGAGTCTAGGCCCAGAGACCACAGTTAGAGTGGATGTGGCGAGGATGTTTCCTATTGTGGGTTAGTCAAGTCCAGAGGACACGGATAGATGGGATGTGGTGAGGATGCTTCTAATGGTGGGGGAGTATAGGACCAGAGGGCACAGATATATTGGATGTAGAGTGGATGTTTCCTATAGTGGGGGAGTCTAGGACCAGATGACACAGATAGAGTGGATGTGGAGACGATGTTTTCTTTAGTGGTGGAGTCTGGGACCAGAGGGCACAGATAGAGTGGAGATGGAGAGGATGTTTCCAATAGTGGGGAGTCTAGGACCAGAGGACACAGATAGAGTGGATGTGGAGAGGATGTTTCCTACAGTGGGGGAGTCTAGGACCAGAGAACACAGATAGAGTGGATGTGGAGAGGATGTTTCCTGTAGTGGGTGAGTCTAGGACCAGAGCGCACAGATAGAGTGGATGTGGAGAAGTTGTTTCCTATAGTTGGGGAGCCTAGGACCAGAGGACACAGATAGAGTGGATGTGGAAAGGATGTTTCCGGCAGTGGGGGAGTCTAGGACCAGATGGCACAGATAGAGTGGATGTAGAGAGGATGTTTCCTATAATGGGGGAGTCTAGGACCAGAGGACACGGATAGATTGGATGTGGAGAGGATGTTTCTTATGGTGGGGGAGTCTAGGAACAGAGGACGCAGATAGAGTGGATGTGGAGATAATGTTTCCTATGTTGGGGGAGCCTAGGACCAGAGGGCACAGATGGAGTGGATGTAGAGAGGATGTTTCGTATAATGGGGTAGCCTCGGACCAGAGGGCACAGATAGAGTTGATGTGGAGAGGATGTTTCCTATAGTGGGGGAATCTAGGACAAGAGGGCACAGATAGAGTGGATGTGGAGAGGATGTTTCCTATGATGGGGAGTCTAGGACCAGAGGACACCGATGGAGTGGATGTCGAGAGGATGTTTCCTCTTCTGAGGGTGTCTAGGACCAGAGGGCACAGATACAGTGGAGGTGGAGAGGACGTTTCCTATAGTCGGGGAGTCTAGGACAAGAGGGCACAGATAGAGTGGATATGGAGAGGATGTTTCCTATTGTGGGGGAGTCTAGGACCAGCGGACACAGATAGGGTGGATGTGGAGTGTATGTTTCCTACAGTGGGGGACTCTAGGCCCAGAGGGCACAGATAGAGTGGATGTGGAGAGGATGTTTCCTATAGTGGATTACTCAAGTCCAGAGGACACGGATAGATGGGATGTGGAGAGGATGTTTCTAATGGTGGGGGAGTACAGGACCAGAGGGCACAGGTATAGTGGATGTAGAGTGGATGTTTCGAGTAGTGGGGGAGTCTAGGACCAGAGGACACATTTAGAGTGGATGTGGAGAGGATGTTTCCTTTAGTGGTGGAGTCTGGGACCAGAGGGCACAGATAGAGTGGAGATGGAGAGGATGTTTCCTATAGTGGGGGAGTCTAGGACCAGAGGACACAGATAGAGTGGATGTGGAGAGGATGTTTCCTATAGTGGGGGAGTCTAGGACCAGAGGACACAGATAGAGTGGATGTGGAGAGGATGTTTCCTACAGTGGGGAGTCTAGGACCAGAGGACACAGATAGAGTGGATGTGGAGAGGATGTTTCCTGGAGTGGGTGAGTTTAGGACCAGAGCGCACAGATAGAGTGGATGTGGAGAGGTTGTTTCCTATAGTTGAGGAGTCTAGGACCAGAGGACACAGATAGAGTGGATGTGGAGAGGATGTTTCCGGCAGTTGGGGAGTCTACGACCAGAGGGCACAGATAGAGTGGATGTGGAGAGGATGTTCCCTATAGTGGATTACTCAAGTCCAGAGGACACGGATAGATGGGATGTGGAGATGATGTTTCTAATGGTGGGGGAGTACAGGAGCAGAGGGCACAGGTATAGTGGATGTAGAGTGGATGTTTCGAGTAGTGGGGGAGTCTAGGACCAGAGGACACATTTAGAGTGGATGTGGAGAGGATGTTTCCTTTAGTGGTGGAGTCTGGGACCAGAGGGCACAGATAGAGTGGAGATGGAGAGGATGTTTCCTATAGTGGGGGAGTCTAGGACCAGAGGACACAGATAGAGTGGATGTGGAGAGGATGTTTCCTATAGTGGGGGAGTCTAGGACCAGAGGACACAGATAGAGTGGATGTGGAGAGGATGTTTCCTACAGTGGGGGAGTCTAGGACCAGAGGACACAGATAGAGTGGATGTGGAGAGGATGTTTCCTGGAGTGGGTGAGTTTAGGACCAGAGCGCACAGATACAGTGGATGTGGAGAGGTTGTTTCCTATAGTTGGGGAGTCTAGTACCAGAGGACACAGATAGAGTGGATGTGGAGAGGATGTTTCCGGCAGTTGGGGAGTCTACGACCAGAGGGCACAGATAGAGTGGATGTAGACAGGATGTTTCCTATACTGGGGGAGTCCAGGACCAGAGGACACGGATAGATGCGATGTTGAGAGGATGTTTCCTATGGTGGGGAGTCTAGGACCAGAGGACACCGATGGAGTGGATGTGGAGAGGATGTTTCCTCTTCTGAGGGAGTCTAGGACTAGAGGGCACAGATAGAGTGGAGGTGGAGGGGATGTTTCCTATAGTCGGGGAGTCTAGGATAAGAGGGCACAGATAGAGTGGATGTAGAGAGGATGTTTCGTATAAAGGGGTAGTCTAGGGCCAGAGGGCAGAGATAGAGTGGATGTGATGTTTTCTATATTGGGGGAGTCTAGGACCAGAGGACACAGATAGAGTGGATATGGAGAGGATGTTTCCTACTGTGGGGGAGTCTAGGACCAGAGGGCACAGATAGAGTTGATGTGGAGAGGATGTTTCCGATAGTGCGGGAGTCTAGGACCAGAGTTCACAGATAGAGTGGATTTGGAGGGGATGTTTCCTATATTGGGTGAGTCTAGGACCAGGGCACACAGATAGAGTGGATGTGGAGAGGATGTTTCCTACAGTGGGGGAGTCTAGGACCAGAGGTAGCGGATACCTGGGAATTAGAGGGGATGTTTCTTATGGTGGGAGAGTCTACGACCAGAGGATACAGATAGGGTGCATGTGGAGATGATGTTTCCTATCGTGGGGGAGTCTAGGTCCAGAGGGCACAGATAGAGTGGATGTGGAGAGGATGCTTCCTATAGTGGGGGAATCTAGGACAAGAGGGCACAGATACAGTGGATGTGGAGAGGATGTTTCCTCTTGTGAGGGAGTCTGGGATCAGCGGACACAGATAGCGTGGATGTGGAGAGTATGTTTTCCTATAGTGGGGGAGTCCAGGCCCAGAGGGCACAGATAGAGTGGATGTGGAGAGGATGTTTCCTGTAGTGGGTGAGTCTAGGACCAGAGCGCACAGATAGAGTGGATGTGGAGAGGATGTTTCCTGTAGTGGGTGAGTCTAGGACCAGAGCGCACAGATAGAGTGGATGTGGAGAGGATGTTTCCTATAGTGGGTGACTCTAGGCCCAGAGGGCACAGATAGAGTGGATGTGGAGAGGACGTTTCCTATGTTGGGGAGTCTAGGACCAGAGGACACCGATGGAGTGGATGTGGAGAGAATGTTTCCTATGCTGCGGGAGTCTTGGACCAGAAGGCACAGATAGAGTGGATGTAGATAGGATGTCTCCTATCGTGGGGGTGTCTAGGACCAGAGGGCACAGATAGAGTGGAGGTGGAGAGGATGTTTCCTATAGTGCGGGAGTCTAGGACAAGAGGGCATAGACAGAGTGGGTGTGGAGAGGATGTTTCAGATAGTGGGGGAGTCTAGGACCAGAGGAGAGAGACAGAGTGGGGTGGAGAGGATGTTTCCGACAGTCAGTGAGTCCTCGGACAAGAGGAACACATCGAGTGGATGTGGAGAGGATGTTTCCTATTTTGGTGGAGTCTAGGACCAGAGGACACAGATAGAGTGGATGTGGAGAGGATGTTTCCTATGGTGGGGGAGTCTTGGACAAGAGGACACAGATAGAGTGGAGGCGGAGAGGATGTTTCCTATAGTCGGAGAGTCCTCGGACAAGAGGGCACAGATAGACTGGATATGGGGAGGATGTTTCCTTTAGTGGGGGAGCCTGGGACTAGAGGGCACAGATAGAGTGGAGGTGGAGAGGATGTTTCCTGTAGTGGGGGAGTCTAGGACCAGAGGACACAGATAGAGTGGATGTGGAGAGGGTGTTTCCTACAGTGGGGGAGTCTAGGACCAGAGGACACAGATAGAGTGGATGTGGAGAGGATGTTTCCTATAGTTGGGGAGTCTAGGACCAGAGGACACAGATAGAGTGGATGTGGAGAGGATGTTTCCTATGGTGGGGAGTCTAGGACCAGAGGACACCGATGGAGTGGATGTGGAGAGAATGTTTCCTCTTCTGAGGGAGTCTAGGACCAGAGGGCACAGATAGAGTGGAGGTGGAAGGATGTTTCCTATAGTCGGGGAGTCTAGGACAAGAGGGCACAGACAGAGTGGATGTGGAGAGGATGTTTCCTATTGTGGGGGAGTCTAGGACCAGCGGACACAGATAGCGTGGATGTGGAGAGTATGTTTCCTATACTGGGGGAGTCTAGGCCCAGAGGGCACAGATAGAGTGGATGTGGAGAGGATGTTTCCTAGTGGGTTACTCAAGTCCAGAGGACACGGATAGATGGGATGTGGAGAGGATGTTTCTAATGGTGGGGGAGTACAGGACCAGAGGGCACAGATATAGTGGTTGTAGAGCGGATGTTTCCTGTAGTGGGGGAGTCTAGGACCAGAGGACACAGATAGAGTGGATGTGGAGAGGATGTTTCCTTTTCTGGGGGGTCTGGGACCAGAGGGCACAGATAGAGTGGATGTGGAGAGGATGTTTCCTACAGTGGGGGAGACAAGGACCAGAGGACACAGATGGAGTGGATGCAGAGAGGATGTTTCGTATAATGGGGTAGTCTAGGACCAGAGGGCCGAGATAGATTGGATGTGGAGAGGATCTTTCCTGTATTCGGTGAGTCTACTACCAGAGGACACTGATAGAGTGGATGTGGAGAGGATGCTTCCTATAGTGGGTGAGTCTAGGACCTGAGGGCACAGATACAGTGGATTTGGAGAGGATGCTTCCTATATTCGGTGAGTCTAGGACCAGAGGACACAGATAGAGTGGATGTGGAGAAGATGTTTCCTATAGTGGGGGACTCCAGGACCAGAGGACGCGGATAAATGGGACGTGGAGAGGATGCTTCTTATGGTGGGAGAGTCTATGACCAGAGGACACAGATATAGTGGATGTGGAGATGATGTTTCCTATGCTGGGGGAGTCTAGGACCAGAAGGCACAGATAGAGTGGATGTAGATAGGATGTCTCCTATCGTGGGGGTGTTTACGTCCTGAGTGCACAGATAGAGTGGAGGTGGAGAGGATGTTTCCGATAGTGGGTTAGTCAAGTCCAGAGGACACGGATAGATGGGATGTGGAGAGGATGTTTCTTATGGCGGGAGAGCCTACGACCAGAGGATACAGATAGGGTGGATGTGGAGATGATGTTTCCTATCGTGGGGGAGTCTAGGTCCAGAGGGCACAGATAGAGTGGATGTGGAGAGGATGCTTCCTATACTGGGGGAATCTAGGACAAGAGGGCACAGATAGAGTGGATGTGGAGAGGATGTTTCCTCTTGTGAGGGAGTCTGGGATCAGCGGACACAGATAGCGTGGATGTGGAGACTATGTTTCCTATAGTGGGGGAGTCTAGGCCCAGAGGGCACAGATAGAGTGGATGTGGAGAGGATGTTTCCTGTAGTGGGTGAGTCTAGGACCAGAGCGCACAGATAGAATGGATGTGGAGAGGTTGTTTCCTATAGTTGATGAGTCTAGGACCAGAGGACACAGATAGAGTGGATGTGGAGAGGATGTTTCCGGCATTGGGGGAGTCTAGGACCAGAGGGCACAGATAGAGTGGATGTAGAGGGGATGTTTCCTATAATGGGGGAGTCTCGGATCAGAGGACACGGATAGATGGGATGTGGAGAGGATGCTTCTTATGGTGGGGGAGTCTAGGACCAGAGGACGCAGATAGAGTGGATGTGGAGACAATGTTTCCTATGTTGGGGGAGCCTAGGACCAGAGGACACAGATGGACTGGATGTAGAGAGGAAGTTTCGTATACTGGGGTAGTCTAGGACCAGAGGGCAGAGATAGAGTGGATGTGGAAAGGATGTTTTCTATATTTGGGGAGTCTAGGACCAGAGGACACAGATAGAGTGGATATGGAAAGGATGTTTCCCATTGTGGGGGAGTCTTGGACCAGAGGGCACAAATAGAGTGGATGTGGAGAGGATGTTTCCTATGGTGGGGAGTCTAGGACCAGAGGACACCGATGGAGTGGATGTGGAGAGGATATTTCCTCTTGTGAGGGAGTCTAGGACCAGAGGGCACAGAGAGAGTGGAGGTGGAGAGGATGTTTCCTAAAGTCGGGGAGTCTCGGACAAGAGGGCATAGATAGAGTGGATGTGGAGAGGATGTTTCCTATAGTGGGGGAGTCTAGGACCAGAAGGCACAGATAGAGTGGATGTAGATAGGATGTCTCCTATCGTGGGGGTGTTTACGACCTGAGTGCACAGATAGAGTGGAGGTGGAGAGGATGTTTCCTATAGTGGGTTAGTCAAGTCCAGAGGACACGGAGAGATGGGATGTGGAGAGGATGTTTCTTATGGTGGGAGAGTGTATGACCAGAGGATACAGATTTTGTGGATGTGGAGATGATGTTTCCTATCCTGGGGGAGTCTAGGACCAGGGGGCACAGATAGAGTTGATGTAGAGAGGATGTCTCCAATAGTGGGGGTGTCTAGGACCAGAGGGCACAGATAGAGTGGAGGTGGAGAGGACGTTTCCTATAGTGCGGGAGTCTAGGACAAGAGGGCACAGACAGAGTGGGTGTGGAGAGGATGTTTCAGATAGTGGGGGAGTCTAGGACCAGAGGAGACAGACAGAGTGGGGTGGAGAGGATGTTTCCGACAGTCAGTGAGTCTCGGACAACAGGAACACATCGAGTGGATGTGGAGAGGATGTTTCCTATTTTGGGGGAGTCTAGGACCTGAGGACACAGATAGAGTGGATGTGGAGAGGATGTTTCCTATGGTGGGGTAGTCTAGGACCAGAGGACACAGATAGAGTGGATGTGGAGAGGATGTTTCCTATTGCGGGTTAGTCAAGTCCAGAGGACACGGATAGATGGGATGTGGAGAGGATGCTTCTAATGGTGGGGGAGTATAGGACCAGAGGGCACAGATATATTGGATGTAGAGTGGATGTTTCCTATAGTGGGGGAGTCTAGGACCAGATGACACAGATAGAGTGGATGTGGAGACGATGTTTTCTTTAGTGGTGGAGTCTGGGACCTGAGGGCACAGATAGAGTGGAGATGGAGAGGATGTTTCCAATAGTGGGGAGCCTAGGACCAGAGGACACAGATAGAGTGGATGTGGAGAGGATGTTTCCTGTAGTGGGTGAGTCTAGGACCAGAGCGCACAGATAGAGTGGATGTGGAGAGGTTGTTTCCTTTTGTTGGGGAGTCTAGGACCAGAGGACACAGATAGAGTGGATGTGGAGAGGATGTTTCCGGCACTGGGGGAGTCTAGGACCAGAGGGCACAGATAGAGTGGATGTAGAGAGGATGTTTCCTATAATGGGGGAGGCTAGGACCAGAGGACACGGATAGATTGGATGTTGAGAGGATGTTTCTTATGGTGTGGGAGTCTAGGAACAGAGGACGCAGATAGAGTGGATGTGGAGATAATGTTTCCTATGTTGGGGGAGCCTAGGACCAGAGGGCACAGATGGAGAGGATGTAGAGAGGATGTTTCGTATAATGGGGTAGCCTAGGACCAGAGGGCACAGATAGAATGGATGTGGAGAGGATGTTTCCTATAGTGGGGGAATCTAGGACAAGAGGGCACAGATAGAGTGGATGTGGAGAGGATGTTTCCTATGGTGGGGAGTCTAGGACCAGAGGACACCGATGGAGTGGATGTGGTGAGGATGTTTCCTCTTCTGAGGGAGTCTAGGACCAGAGGGCACAGAGAGAGTGGAGGTGGAGAGGATGTTTCCTATAGTCGGGGAGTCTAGGACAAGAGGGCACAGATAGAGTGGATGTGGAGAGGATGTTTCCTATTGTGGGGGAGTCCAGGACCAGCGGACACAGATAGGGTGGATGTGGAGAGGATGTTTCCTATAGTGGGTTACTCAAGTCCGGAGGACACGGATAGATGTTTCTAATGGTGGGGGAGTACAGGACCAGACGGCACAGATATAGTGGATGTAGAGTGGATGTTTCCTGTAGTGGGGGAGTCTAGGACCAGAGGACACAGTTAGAGTGGATGTGGAGAGGATGTTTCCTTTAGTGGTGGAGTCTGGGACCAGAGGGCACAGATAGAGTGCAGATGGAGAGGATGTTTCCTATAGTGGGGAGTCTAGGACCAGAGGACACAGATAGAGTGGATGTGGAGAGTATGTTTCCGGCAGTGGGGGAGTCTAGGACCAGAGGGCACAGATAGAGTGGATGTAGAGAGGATGTTTCCTATACTGGGGGAGTCCAGGACCAGAGGACACGGATAGATGAGATGTGGAGAGGATGTTTCCTATGGTGGGGGAGTCTAGGAACAGAGGACGCAGATAGAGTGGATGTGGAGATAATGTTTCCTATGTTGGGGGAGCCTAGGACCAGAGGGCACAGATAGAGTGGATGTAGAGAGGATGTTTCGTATAATGGGGGAGTCTAGGACCAGAGGACACAGATAGAGTGGATGTGGAGAGGATGTTTCCCATTGTGGGGGAGTGTAGGACCAGAGGGCAGAGATAGAGTGGATGTGGAGAGGATGTTTCCTACAGTGGGGGAGTCTATGACCAGAGGATACAGATAGGGTGGATGTGGAGATGATGTTTCCTATGGTGGGGGTGTCTCGGTCCAGAGGGCACAGATAGAATGGATGTGGAGAGGATGCTTCCTGTAGTGGGGGAATCTAGGACAAGAGGGCACAGATAGAGTGGATGTGGAGAGTATGTTTCCTCTTGTGAGGGAGTCTGGGATCAGCGGACACAGATAGAGTGGATGTGGAGAGGATGTTTCCGGCACTGGGGGAGTCTAGGACCAGAGGGCACAGATAGAGTGGATGTAGAGAGGATGTTTCCTATAATGGGGGAGTCTAGGACCAGAGGACACGGATAGATTGGATGTTGAGAGGATGTTTCTTATGGTGTGGGAGTCTAGGAACAGAGGACGCAGATAGAGTGGATGTGGAGATAATGTTTCCTATGTTGGGGGAGCCTAGGACCAGAGGGCACAGATGGAGAGGATGTAGAGAGGATGTTTCGTATAATGGGGTAGCCTAGGACCAGAGGGCACAGATAGAATGGATGTGGAGAGGATGTTTCCTATAGTGGGGGAATCTAGGACAAGAGGGCACAGATAGAGTGGATGTGGAGAGGATGTTTCCTATGGTGGGGAGTCTAGGACCAGAGGACACCGATGGAGTGGATGTGGTGAGGATGTTTCCTCTTCTGAGGGAGTCTAGGACCAGAGGGCACAGAGAGAGTGGAGGTGGAGAGGATGTTTCCTATAGTCGGGGAGTCTCGGACAAGAGGGCATAGATAGAGTGGATGTGGAGAGGATGTTTCCTATAGTGGGGGAGTCTAGGACCAGAAGGCACAGATAGAGTGGATGTAGATAGGATGTCTCCTATCGTGGGGGTGTTTACGACCTGAGTGCACAGATAGAGTGGAGGTGGAGAGGATGTTTCCTATAGTGGGTTAGTCAAGTCCAGAGGACACGGAGAGATGGGATGTGGAGAGGATGTTTCTTATGGTGGGAGAGTGTATGACCAGAGGATACAGATTTTGTGGATGTGGAGATGATGTTTCCTATCCTGGGGGAGTCTAGGACCAGGGGGCACAGATAGAGTTGATGTAGAGAGGATGTCTCCAATAGTGGGGGTGTCTAGGACCAGAGGGCACAGATAGAGTGGAGGTGGAGAGGACGTTTCCTATAGTGCGGGAGTCTAGGACAAGAGGGCACAGACAGAGTGGGTGTGGAGAGGATGTTTCAGATAGTGGGGGAGTCTAGGACCAGAGGAGACAGACAGAGTGGGGTGGAGAGGATGTTTCCGACAGTCAGTGAGTCTCGGACAACAGGAACACATCGAGTGGATGTGGAGAGGATGTTTCCTATTTTGGGGGAGTCTAGGACCTGAGGACACAGATAGAGTGGATGTGGAGAGGATGTTTCCTATGGTGGGGTAGTCTAGGACCAGAGGACACAGATAGAGTGGATGTGGAGAGGATGTTTCCTATTGCGGGTTAGTCAAGTCCAGAGGACACGGATAGATGGGATGTGGAGAGGATGCTTCTAATGGTGGGGGAGTATAGGACCAGAGGGCACAGATATATTGGATGTAGAGTGGATGTTTCCTATAGTGGGGGAGTCTAGGACCAGATGACACAGATAGAGTGGATGTGGAGACGATGTTTTCTTTAGTGGTGGAGTCTGGGACCTGAGGGCACAGATAGAGTGGAGATGGAGAGGATGTTTCCAATAGTGGGGAGCCTAGGACCAGAGGACACAGATAGAGTGGATGTGGAGAGGATGTTTCCTGTAGTGGGTGAGTCTAGGACCAGAGCGCACAGATAGAGTGGATGTGGAGAGGTTGTTTCCTTTTGTTGGGGAGTCTAGGACCAGAGGACACAGATAGAGTGGATGTGGAGAGGATGTTTCCGGCACTGGGGGAGTCTAGGACCAGAGGGCACAGATAGAGTGGATGTAGAGAGGATGTTTCCTATAATGGGGGAGTCTAGGACCAGAGGACACGGATAGATTGGATGTTGAGAGGATGTTTCTTATGGTGTGGGAGTCTAGGAACAGAGGACGCAGATAGAGTGGATGTGGAGATAATGTTTCCTATGTTGGGGGAGCCTAGGACCAGAGGGCACAGATGGAGAGGATGTAGAGAGGATGTTTCGTATAATGGGGTAGCCTAGGACCAGAGGGCACAGATAGAATGGATGTGGAGAGGATGTTTCCTATAGTGGGGGAATCTAGGACAAGAGGGCACAGATAGAGTGGATGTGGAGAGGATGTTTCCTATGGTGGGGAGTCTAGGACCAGAGGACACCGATGGAGTGGATGT
The DNA here is from genome assembly GCF_030028105.1 of Mobula birostris. Lineage (NCBI taxonomy): Eukaryota > Metazoa > Chordata > Chondrichthyes > Myliobatiformes > Myliobatidae > Mobula > Mobula birostris. The sequence goes on from NC_092402.1 coordinate 10,692,800, forward strand.
GGTGAGGATGTTTCCTCTTCTGAGGGAGTCTAGGACCAGAGGGCACAGAGAGAGTGGAGGTGGAGAGGATGTTTCCTATAGTCGGGGAGTCTAGGACAAGAGGGCACAGATAGAGTGGATGTGGAGAGGATGTTTCCTATTGTGGGGGAGTCCAGGACCAGCGGACACAGATAGGGTGGATGTGGAGAGGATGTTTCCTATAGTGGGTTACTCAAGTCCGGAGGACACGGATAGATGTTTCTAATGGTGGGGGAGTACAGGACCAGACGGCACAGATATAGTGGATGTAGAGTGGATGTTTCCTGTAGTGGGGGAGTCTAGGACCAGAGGACACAGTTAGAGTGGATGTGGAGAGGATGTTTCCTTTAGTGGTGGAGTCTGGGACCAGAGGGCACAGATAGAGTGCAGATGGAGAGGATGTTTCCTATAGTGGGGAGTCTAGGACCAGAGGACACAGATAGAGTGGATGTGGAGAGTATGTTTCCGGCAGTGGGGGAGTCTAGGACCAGAGGGCACAGATAGAGTGGATGTAGAGAGGATGTTTCCTATACTGGGGGAGTCCAGGACCAGAGGACACGGATAGATGAGATGTGGAGAGGATGTTTCCTATGGTGGGGGAGTCTAGGAACAGAGGACGCAGATAGAGTGGATGTGGAGATAATGTTTCCTATGTTGGGGGAGCCTAGGACCAGAGGGCACAGATAGAGTGGATGTAGAGAGGATGTTTCGTATAATGGGGGAGTCTAGGACCAGAGGACACAGATAGAGTGGATGTGGAGAGGATGTTTCCCATTGTGGGGGAGTGTAGGACCAGAGGGCAGAGATAGAGTGGATGTGGAGAGGATGTTTCCTACAGTGGGGGAGTCTATGACCAGAGGATACAGATAGGGTGGATGTGGAGATGATGTTTCCTATGGTGGGGGTGTCTCGGTCCAGAGGGCACAGATAGAATGGATGTGGAGAGGATGCTTCCTGTAGTGGGGGAATCTAGGACAAGAGGGCACAGATAGAGTGGATGTGGAGAGTATGTTTCCTCTTGTGAGGGAGTCTGGGATCAGCGGACACAGATAGAGTGGATGTGGAGAGGATGTTTCCGGCACTGGGGGAGTCTAGGACCAGAGGGCACAGATAGAGTGGATGTAGAGAGGATGTTTCCTATAATGGGGGAGTCTAGGACCAGAGGACACGGATAGATTGGATGTTGAGAGGATGTTTCTTATGGTGTGGGAGTCTAGGAACAGAGGACGCAGATAGAGTGGATGTGGAGATAATGTTTCCTATGTTGGGGGAGCCTAGGACCAGAGGGCACAGATGGAGAGGATGTAGAGAGGATGTTTCGTATAATGGGGTAGCCTAGGACCAGAGGGCACAGATAGAATGGATGTGGAGAGGATGTTTCCTATAGTGGGGGAATCTAGGACAAGAGGGCACAGATAGAGTGGATGTGGAGAGGATGTTTCCTATGGTGGGGAGTCTAGGACCAGAGGACACCGATGGAGTGGATGTGGTGAGGATGTTTCCTCTTCTGAGGGAGTCTAGGACCAGAGGGCACAGAGAGAGTGGAGGTGGAGAGGATGTTTCCTATAGTCGGGGAGTCTAGGACAAGAGGGCACAGATAGAGTGGATGTGGAGAGGATGTTTCCTATTGTGGGGGAGTCCAGGACCAGCGGACACAGATAGGGTGGATGTGGAGAGGATGTTTCCTATAGTGGGTTACTCAAGTCCGGAGGACACGGATAGATGTTTCTAATGGTGGGGGAGTACAGGACCAGACGGCACAGATATAGTGGATGTAGAGTGGATGTTTCCTGTAGTGGGGGAGTCTAGGACCAGAGGACACAGTTAGAGTGGATGTGGAGAGGACGTTTCCTTTAGTGGTGGAGTCTGGGACCAGAGGGCACAGATAGAGTGCAGATGGAGAGGATGTTTCCTATAGTGGGGAGTCTAGGACCAGAGGACACAGATAGAGTGGATGTGGAGAGTATGTTTCCGGCAGTGGGGGAGTCTAGGACCAGAGGGCACAGATAGAGTGGATGTAGAGAGGATGTTTCCTATACTGGGGGAGTCCAGGACCAGAGGACACGGATAGATGAGATGTGAAGAGGATGTTTCCTATGGTGGGGGAGTCTAGGAACAGAGGACGCAGATAGAGTGGATGTGGAGATAATGTTTCCTATCTTGGGGGAGCCTAGGACCAGAGGGCACAGATAGAGTGGATGTAGAGAGGATGTTTCGTATAATGGGGGAGTCTAGGACCAGAGGACACAGATAGAGTGGATGTGGAGAGGATGTTTCCCATTGTGGGGGAGTGTAGGACCAGAGGGCAGAGATAGAGTGGATGTGGAGAGGATGTTTCCTACAGTGGGGGAGTCTATGACCAGAGGATACAGATAGGGTGGATGTGGAGATGATGTTTCCTATGGTGGGGGTGTCTCGGTCCAGAGGGCACAGATAGAATGGATGTGGAGAGGATGCTTCCTGTAGTGGGGGAATCTAGGACAAGAGGGCACAGATAGAGTGGATGTGGAGAGTATGTTTCCTCTTGTGAGGGAGTCTGGGATCAGCGGACACAGATAGCGTGGATGTGGAGAGTATGTTTCCTATAGTGGGGGAGTCTAGGCCCAGAGGGCACAGATAGAGTGGATGTGGAGAGGATGTTTCCTGTAGTGGGTGAGTCTAGGACCAGAGCGCACAGATAGAGTGGATGTGGAGAGGTTGTTTCCTATAGTTGGGGAGTCTAGGACCAGAGGACACAGATAGAGTGGATGTGGAGAGGATGTTTCCGGCAGTGGGGGAGTCTAGGACCAGAGGACGCAGATAGAGTGGATGTGGAGATAATGTTTCCTATGTTGGGGTAGCCTAGGACCAGAGGGCACAGATGGAGTGGATGTAGAGAGGATGTTTCGTATAATGGGGTAGTCTAGGACCAGAGGGCAGAGATAGAGTGGATGTGGAGAGGATGTTTTCAATATTTGGGGAGTATAGGACCAGAGGACACAGATAGAGTGGATGTGGAGAGGATGTTTCCTATGGTGGGGAGTCTAGGACCAGAGGACACCGATGGAGTGGATGTGGAGAGGATGTTTCCTCTTGTGAGGGAGTCTAGGACCAGAGGGCACAGATAGAGTGGAGGTGGAGAGGATGTTTCCTATATTCGTGGAGTCTAGGACAACAGGGCACAGATAGAGTGGATGTGGAGGGGATGTTTCTTATGGTGGGAGAGTCTATGACCAGAGGATACAGATAGGGTGGATGTGGAGATGATGTTTCCTATGGTGGGGGAGTCTAGGTCCAGAGGGCAGAGATAGAGTGGATGTGGAGAGGATGCTTCCAATAGTGGGGGAATCTAGGACAAGAGGGCACAGATAGAGTGGATGTGGAGAGGATGTTTCCTCTTGTGAGGGAGTCTGGGATCAGCGGACACAGATAGCGTGCATGTGGAGAGTATGTTTCCTATAGTGGGGGTGTCTAGGCCCAGAGGACACAGATAGAGTGGATGTCGAGAGGATGTTTCCTATAGTGGGTTATTCAAGTCCAGAGGGCACGGATAGATGTGATGTGGAGAGGATGTTTCTAATGGTGGGGGAGTACAGGACCAAAGGGCACAGATATAGTGGATGTAGAGTGGATGGTTCCTGTAGTGGGGGAGTCTGGGACCAGAGGACACAGTTAGAGTGGATGTGGAGAGGATGTTTCCTTTAGTGGGGGAGTCTGGGACCAGAAGGCACAGATAGAGTGCAGGTGGAGAGGATGTTTCCTTTAGTGGGGGAGTCTGGGACCAGAGGGCACAGATGGAGTGATTGTAGAGAGGATGTTTCGTATAAAGGGGTAGTCTAGGACCAGAGGGCAGAGATAGAGTGGATGTGGAGAGGATGTTTTCTATATTCGGGGAGTCTAGGACCAGAGCACACAGATAGAGTGGATTTGGAGAGGATGTTTCCCATTGTGGGGGAGTCTAGGACCAGAGTTCACAGATAGAGTGGATTTGGAGAGGATGTTTCCTATATTGGGTGAGTCTTGGACCAGGGCACACAGATAGAGTGGATGTGGAGAGGATGTTTCCGGCAGTGGGGGAGTCTAGGACCAGAGGGCACAGATAGAGTGGATGTAGAGAGGATGTTTCCTATAATGGGGGAGTCTAGGATCAGAGGACACGGATAGATGGGATGTGGAGAGGATGTTTCTTATGGTGGGGGAGTCTAGGACCAGAGGACGCAGATAGAGTGGATGTGGAGACAATGTTTCCTATGTTGGGGGAGCCTAGGACCAGAGGACACAGATGGACTGGATGTAGAGAGGAAGTTTCGTATAATGGGGTAGTCTAGGACCAGAGGGCAGAGATAGAGTGGATGTGGAAAGGATGTTTTCTATATTTGGGGAGTCTAGGACCAGAGGACACAGATAGAGTGGATATGGAAAGGATGTTTCCCATTGTGGGGGAGTCTTGGACCAGAGGGCACAAACAGAGTGGATGTGGAGAGGATGTTTCCTATGGTGGGGAGTCTAGGACCAGAGGACACCGATGGAGTGGATGTGGAGAGGATGTTTCCTCTTGTGAGGGATTCTAGGACCAGAGGGCACAGAGAGAGTGGAGGTGGAGAGGATGTTTCCTATAGTCGGGGAGTCTCGGACAAGAGGGCACAGATAGAGTGGATGTGGAGAGGATGTTTCCTATTGTGGGGGAGTCTAGGACCAGCGGACGCAGATAGAGTGGATGTGGAGAGTATGTTTCCTATAGTGGGGGAGTCTAGGCCCAGAGGGCACAGATAGAGTGGATGTGGAGAGGATGTTTCCTATAGTGGGTTACTCAAGTGCAGAGGACACGGATAGATGGGATGTGGAGAGGATGTTTCTAATGGTGGGGGAGTACAGGAGCAGAGGGCACAGATATAGTGGATGTAGAGTGGATGTTTCCTGTAGTGGGGGAGTCCAGGACCAGAGGACACAGTTAGAGTGGATATGGAGAGAATGTTTCCTACAGTGGGGTAGTCTAGGACCAGAGGACACAGATAGAGTGGATGTGGAGAGGATGTTTCCTATAGTGGGTGAGTCAACGACCAGAGGGCACAGATAAGGTGGATGTGGAGAGGATGTTTTCTATATTGGGGGAGTCTAGGACCAGAGGACACAGATAGAGTGGATGTGGAGAGGATGTTTCCCATTGTGGGGGAGTGTAGGACCAGAGGGCAGAGATAGAGTGGATGTGGAGAGGATGTTTCCTACAGTGGGGGAGTCTATGACCAGAGGATACAGATAGGGTGGATGTGGAGATGATGTTTCCTATGGTGTGGGTGTCTCGGTCCAGAGGGCACAGATAGAATGGATGTGGAGAGGATGCTTCCTGTAGTGGGGGAATCTAGGACAAGAGGGCACAGATAGAGTGGATGTGGAGAGGATGTTTCCTCTTGTGAGGGAGTCTGGGATCAGCGGACACAGATAGCGTGGATGTGGAGAGCATGTTTCCTATAGTGGGGGAGTCTAGGCCCAGAGGGCACAGATAGAGTGGATGTGGAGAGGATGTTTCCTGTAGTGGGTGAGTCTAGGACCAGAGCGCACAGATAGAGTGGATGTGGAGAGGTTGTTTCCTATAGTTGGGGAGTCTAGGACCAGAGGACACAGATAGAGTGGATGTGGAGAGGATGTTTCCGGCAGTGGGGGAGTCAAGGACCAGAGGACGCAGATAGAGTGGATGTGGAGATAATGTTTCCTATGTTGGGGTAGCCTAGGACCAGAGGGCACAGATGGAGTGGATGCAGAGAGGATGTTTCGTATAATGGGGTAGTCTAGGACCAGAGGGCAGAGATAGAGTGGATGTGGAGAGGATGTTTTCAATATTTGGGGAGTATAGGACCAGAGGACACAGATAGAGTGGATGTGGAGAGGATGTTTCCTATGGTGGGGAGTCTAGGACCAGAGGACACCGATGGAGTGGATGTGGAGAGGATGTTTCCTCTTGTGAGGGAGTCTAGGACCAGAGGGCACAGATAGAGTGGAGGTGGAGAGGATGTTTCCTATATTCGTGGAGTCTAGGACAACAGGGCACAGATAGAGTGGATGTGGAGGGGATGTTTCTTATGGTGGGAGAGTCTATGACCAGAGGATACAGATAGGGTGGATGTGGAGATGATGTTTCCTATGGTGGGGGAGTCTAGGTCCAGAGGGCAGAGATAGAGTGGATGTGGAGAGGATGCTTCCAATAGTGGGGGAATCTAGGACAAGAGGGCACAGATAGAGTGGATGTGGAGAGGATGTTTCCTCTTGTGAGGGAGTCTGGGATCAGCGGACACAGATAGCGTGCATGTGGAGAGTATGTTTCCTATAGTGGGGGTGTCTAGGCCCAGAGGACACAGATAGAGTGGATGTCGAGAGGATGTTTCCTATAGTGGGTTATTCAAGTCCAGAGGGCACGGATAGATGTGATGTGGAAAGGATGTTTCTAATGGTGGGGGAGTACAGGACCAAAGGGCACAGATATAGTGGATGTAGAGTGGATGTTTCCTGTAGTGGGGGAGTCTGGGACCAGAGGACACAGTTAGAGTGGATGTGGAGAGGATGTTTCCTTTAGTGGGGGAGTCTGGGACCAGAAGGCACAGATAGAGTGCAGGTGGAGAGGATGTTTCCTATAGTGTGGGAGGCTAGGACCAGAGGACACAGATAGAGTGGATGTGGAGAGGATGTTTCCTACAGTGGGGGGTCTAGGACCAGAGGACACAGATAGAGTGGATGTGGAGAGGATGTTTCCTATAGTGGGTGAGTCTAGGAACAGAGGGCACAGATAGAGTGGATGCGGAGAGGATGTTTCCTATAGTTGGGGAGTCTAGGACCAGAGGGCACAGATGGAGTGGATGTAGAGAGGATGTTTCGTATAAAGGGGTAGTCTAGGACCAGAGGGCAGAGATAGAGTGGATGTGGAGAGGATGTTTTCTATATTCGGGGAGTCTAGGACCAGAGCACACAGATAGAGTGGATTTGGAGAGGATGTTTCCCATTGTGGGGGAGTCTAGGACCAGAGTTCACAAATAGAGTGGATTTGGAGAGGATGTTTCCTACAGTGGGGGAGTCTAGGACCAGAGGAAGCAGATAGATGGGATGTGGAGGGGATGTTTCTTATGGTGGGAGAGTCTATGATCAGAGGATACAGATAGGGTGGATGTGGAGATGATGTTTCCTATGGTGGGGGAGTCTAGGTCCAGAGGACAGAGATAGAGTGGATGTGAAGAGGATGCTTCCAATGGTGGGGGAATCTAGGACAAGAGGGCACAGATAGAGTGGATGTGGAGAGGATGTTTACTCTTGTGAGGGAGTCTGGGATCAGCGGACACAGATAGCGTCCATGTGGAGAGTATGTTTCCTATAGTGGGGGTGTCTAGGCCCAGAGGGCACAGATAGAGTGGATGTCGAGAGGATGTTTCCTATACTGGGTTATTCAAGTCCAGAGGACACGGATAGATGTGATGTGGAGAGGATGTTTCTAATGGTGGGGCAGTACAGGACCAGAGGACACAGATAGAGTGGATGTGGAGAGGATGTTTCCGGCAGTGGGCGAGTCTAGGACCAGAGGGCACAGATAGAGTGGATGTAGAGAGGATGTTTCCTATAATGGGGGAGTCTAGGATCAGAGGACACGGATAGATGGGATGTGGAGAGGATGTTTCTTATGGTGGGGGAGTCTAGGACCAGAGGACGCAGATAGAGTGGATGTGGAGACAATGTTTCCTATGTTGGGGGAGCCTAGGACCAGAGGACACAGATGGACTGGATGTAGAGAGGAAGTTTCGTATAATGGGGTAGTCTAGGACCAGAGGGCAGAGATAGAGTGGATGTGGAAAGGATGTTTTCTATATTTGGGGAGTCTAGGACCAGAGGACACAGATAGAGTGGATATGGAAAGGATGTTTCCCATTGTGGGGGAGTCTTGGACCAGAGGGCACAAACAGAGTGGATGTGGAGAGGATGTTTCCTATAGTGCGGGAATCTAGGACAAGAGGGCACAAATAGAGTGGATGTGGAGAGGATGTTTCCTATGGTGGGGAGTCTAGGACCAGAGGACACCGATGGAGTGGATGTAGAGAGGATGTTTCCTATAATGGGGGAGTCTAGGATCAGAGGACACGGATAGATGGGATGTGGAGAGGATGTTTCTTATGGTGGGGAGTCTAGGACCAGAGGACGCAGATAGAGTGGATGTGGAGACAATGTTTCCTATGTTGGGGGAGCCTAGGACCAGAGGACACAGATGGACTGGATGCAGAGAGGAAGTTTCGTATAATGGGGTAGTCTAGGACCAGAGGGCAGAGATAGAGTGGATGTGGAAAGGATGTTTTCTATATTTGGGGAGTCTAGGACCAGAGGACACAGATAGAGTGGATATGGAAAGGATGTTTCCCATTGTGGGGGAGTCTTGGACCAGAGGGCACAAACAGAGTGGATGTGGAGAGGATGTTTCCTATGGTGGGGAGTCTAGGACCAGAGGACACCGATGGAGTGGATGTGGAGAGGATGTTTCCTCTTGTGAGGGATTCTAGGACCAGAGGGCACAGAGAGAGTGGAGGTGGAGAGGATGTTTCCTATTGTGGGGGAGTCTAGGACCAGCGGACGCAGATAGCGTGGATGTGGAGAGTATGTTTTCTATAGTGGGGGAGTCTAGGCCCAGAGGGCACAGATAGAGTGGATGTGGAGAGGATGTTTCCTATAGTGGGTTACTCAAGTGCAGAGGACACGGATAGATGGGATGTGGAGAGGATGTTTCTAATGGTGGGGGAGTACAGGAGCAGAGGGCACAGATATAGTGGATGTAGAGTGGATGTTTCCTGTAGTGGGGGAGTCTAGGACCAGAGGACACAGTTAGAGTGGATATGGAGAGGATGTTTCCTACAGTGGGGTAGTCTAGGACCAGAGGACACAGATAGAGTGGATGTGGAGAGGATGTTTCCTATAGTGGGTGAGTCAAGGACCAGAGGGCACAGATAAGGTGGATGTGGAGAGGATGTTTTCTATATTGGGGGAGTCTAGGACCAGAGGACACAGATAGAGTGGATGTGGAGAGGATGTTTCCCATTGTGGGGGAGTGTAGGACCAGAGGGCAGAGATAGAGTGGATGTGGAGAGGATGTTTCCTACAGTGGGGGAGTCTATGACCAGAGGATACAGATAGGGTGGATGTGGAGATGATGTTTCCTATGGTGGGGGTGTCTCGGTCCAGAGGGCACAGATAGAATGGATGTGGAGAGGATGCTTCCTGTAGTGGGGGAATCTAGGACAAGAGGGCACAGATTGAGTCGATGTGGAGAGGATGTTTCCTCTTGTGAGGGAGTCTGGGATCAGCGGACACAGATAGCGTGGATGTGGAGAGTATGTTTCCTATAGTGGGGGAGTCTAGGCCCAGAGGGCACAGATAGAGTGGATGTGGAGAGGATGTTTCCTGTAGTGGGTGAGTCTAGGACCAGAGAGCACAGACAGAGTGGATGTGGAGAGGTTGTTTCCTATAGTTGGGGAGTCTAGGACCAGAGGACACAGATAGAGTGGATGTGGAGAGGATGTTTCCGGCAGTGGGGGAGTCTAGGACCAGAGGACGCAGATAGAGTGGATGTGGAGATAATGTTTCCTATGTTGGGGTAGCCTAGGACCAGAGGGCACAGATGGAGTGGATGTAGAGAGGATGTTTCGTATAATGGGGTAGTCTAGGACCAGAAGGCAGAGATAGAGTGGATGTGGAGAGGATGTTTTCAATATTTGGGGAGTATAGGACCAGAGGACACAGATAGAGTGGATGTGGAGAGGATGTTTCCTATGGTGGGGAGTCTAGGACCAGAGGACACCGATGGAGTGGATGTGGAGAGGATGTTTCCTCTTGTGAGGGAGTCTAGGACCAGAGGGCACAGATAGAGTGGAGGTGGAGAGGATGTTTCCTATATTCGTGGAGTCTAGGACAAGAGGGCACAGATAGAGTGGATGTGGAGGGGATGTTTCTTATGGTGGGAGAGTCTATGACCAGAGGATACAGATAGGGTGGATGTGGAGATGATGTTTCCTATGGTGGGGGAGTCTAGGTCCAGAGGGCAGAGATAGAGTGGATGTGGAGAGTATGCTTCCAATAGTGGGGGAATCTAGGACAAGAGGGCACAGATAGAGTGGATGTGGAGAGGATGTTTCCTCTTGTGAGGGAGTCTGGGATCAGCGGACACAGATAGCGTGCATGTGGAGAGTATGTTTCCTATAGTGGGGGTGTCTAGGCCCAGAGGACACAGATAGAGTGGATGTCGAGAGGATGTTTCCTATAGTGGGTTATTCAAGTCCAGAGGGCACGGATAGATGTGATGTGGAGAGGATGTTTCTAATGGTGGGGGAGTACAGGACCAAAGGGCACAGATATAGTGGATGTAGAGTGGATGTTTCCTGTAGTGGGGGAGTCTGGGACCAGAGGACACAGTTAGAGTGGATGTGGAGAGGATGTTTCCTTTAGTGGGGGAGTCTGGGACCAGAAGGCACAGATAGAGTGCAGGTGGAGAGGATGTTTCCTATAGTGGGGGAGGCTAGGACCAGAGGACACAGATAGAGTGGATGTGGAGAGGATGTTTCCTACAGTGGGGGAGTCTAGGACCAGAGGACACAGATAGAGTGGATGTGGAGAGGATGTTTCCTATAGTGGGTGAGTCTAGGAACAGAGGGCACAGATAGAGTGGATGCGGAGAGGATGTTTCCTATAGTTGGGGAGTCTAGGACCAGAGGGCACAGATGGAGTGGATGTAGAGAGGATGTTTCGTATAAAGGGGTAGTCTAGGACCAGAGGGCAGAGATAGAGTGGATGTGGAGAGGATGTTTTCTATATTCGGGGAGTCTAGGACCAGAGCACACAGATAGTGTGGATTTGGAGAGGATGTTTCCCATTGTGGGGGAGTCTAGGACCAGAGTTCACAGATAGAGTGGATTTGGAGAGGATGTTTCCTATATTGGGTGAGTCTTGGACCAGGGCACACAGATAGAGTGGATGTGGAGAGGATGTTTCCTACAGTGGGGGAGTCTAGGACCAGAGGAAGCAGATAGATGGGATGTGGAGGGGATGTTTCTTATGGTGGGAGAGTCTATGATCAGAAGATACAGATAGGGTGGATGTGGAGATGATGTTTCCTATGGTGGGGGAGTCTAGGTCCAGAGGACAGAGATAGAGTGGATGTGGAGAGGATGCTTCCAATGGTGGGGGAATCTAGGACAAGAGGGCACAGATAGAGTGGATGTGGAGAGGATGTTTCCTCTTGTGAGGGAGTCTGGGATCAGCGGACACAGATAGCGTCCATGTGGAGAGTATGTTTCCTATAGTGGGGGTGTCTAGGCCCAGAGGGCACAGATAGAGTGGATGTCGAGAGGATGTTTCCTATACTGGGTTATTCAAGTCCAGAGGACACGGATAGATGTGATGTGGAGAGGATGTTTCTAATGGTGGGGCAGTACAGGACCAGAGGACACAGATAGAGTGGATGTGGAGAGGATGTTTCCGGCAGTGGGGGAGTCTAGGACCAGAGGGCACAGATAGAGTGGATGTAGAGAGGATGTTTCCTATAATGGGGGAGTCTAGGATCAGAGGACACGGATAGATGGGATGTGGAGAGGATGTTTCTTATGGTGGGGAGTCTAGGACCAGAGGACGCAGATGGAGTGGATGTGGAGACAATGTTTCCTATGTTGGGGGAGCCTAGGACCAGAGGACACAGATGGACTGGATGCAGAGAGGAAGTTTCGTATAATGGGGTAGTCTAGGACCAGAGGGCAGAGATAGAGTGGATGTGGAAAGGATGTTTTCTATATTTGGGGAGTCTAGGACCAGAGGACACAGATAGAGTGGATATGGAAAGGATGTTTCCCATTGTGGGGGAGTCTTGGACCAGAGGGCACAAACAGAGTGGATGTGGAGAGGATGTTTCCTATGGTGGGGAGTCTAGGACCAGAGGACACCGATGGAGTGGATGTGGAGAGGATGTTTCCTCTTGTGAGGGATTCTAGGACCAGAGGGCACAGAGAGAGTGGAGGTGGAGAGGATGTTTCCTATTGTGGGGGAGTCTAGGACCAGCGGACGCAGATAGCGTGGATGTGGAGAGTATGTTTTCTATAGTGGGGGAGTCTAGGCCCAGAGGGCACAGATAGAGTGGATGTGGAGAGGATGTTTCCTATAGTGGGTTACTCAAGTGCAGAGGACACGGATAGATGGGATGTGGAGAGGATGTTTCTAATGGTGGGGGAGTACAGGAGCAGAGGGCACAGATATAGTGGATGTAGAGTGGATGTTTCCTGTAGTGGGGGAGTCTAGGACCAGAGGACACAGTTAGAGTGGATATGGAGAGGATGTTTCCTACAGTGGGGTAGTCTAGGACCAGAGGACACAGATAGAGTGGATGTGGAGAGGATGTTTCCTATAGTGGGTGAGTCAAGGACCAGAGGGCACAGATAAGGTGGATGTGGAGAGGATGTTTTCTATATTGGGGGAGTCTAGGACCAGAGGACACAGATAGAGTGGATGTGGAGAGGATGTTTCCCATTGTGGGGGAGTGTAGGACCAGAGGGCAGAGATAGAGTGGATGTGGAGAGGATGTTTCCTACAGTGGGGGAGTCTATGACCAGAGGATACAGATAGGGTGGATGTGGAGATGATGTTTCCTATGGTGGGGGTGTCTCGGTCCAGAGGGCACAGATAGAATGGATGTGGAGAGGATGCTTCCTGTAGTGGGGGAATCTAGGACAAGAGGGCACAGATTGAGTCGATGTGGAGAGGATGTTTCCTCTTGTGAGGGAGTCTGGGATCAGCGGACACAGATAGCGTGGATGTGGAGAGTATGTTTCCTATAGTGGGGGAGTCTAGGCCCAGAGGGCACAGATAGAGTGGATGTGGAGAGGATGTTTCCTGTAGTGGGTGAGTCTAGGACCAGAGCGCACAGATAGAGTGGATGTGGAGAGGTTGTTTCCTATAGTTGGGGAGTCTAGGACCAGAGGACACAGATAGAGTGGATGTGGAGAGGATGTTTCCGGCAGTGGGGGAGTCTAGGACCAGAGGACGCAGATAGAGTGGATGTGGAGATAATGTTTCCTATGTTGGGGTAGCCTAGGACCAGAGGGCACAGATGGAGTGGATGTAGAGAGGATGTTTCGTATAATGGGGTAGTCTAGGACCAGAAGGCAGAGATAGAGTGGATGTGGAGAGGATGTTTTCAATATTTGGGGAGTATAGGACCAGAGGACACAGATAGAGTGGATGTGGAGAGGATGTTTCCTATGGTGGGGAGTCTAGGACCAGAGGACACCGATGGAGTGGATGTGGAGAGGATGTTTCCTCTTGTGAGGGAGTCTAGGACCAGAGGGCACAGATAGAGTGGAGGTGGAGAGGATGTTTCCTATATTCGTGGAGTCTAGGACAAGAGGGCACAGATAGAGTGGATGTGGAGGGGATGTTTCTTATGGTGGGAGAGTCTATGACCAGAGGATACAGATAGGGTGGATGTGGAGATGATGTTTCCTATGGTGGGGGAGTCTAGGTCCAGAGGGCAGAGATAGAGTGGATGTGGAGAGTATGCTTCCAATAGTGGGGGAATCTAGGACAAGAGGGCACAGATAGAGTGGATGTGGAGAGGATGTTTCCTCTTGTGAGGGAGTCTGGGATCAGCGGACACAGATAGCATGCATGTGGAGAGTATGTTTCCTATAGTGGGGGTGTCTAGGCCCAGAGGACACAGATAGAGTGGATGTCGAGAGGATGTTTCCTATAGTGGGTTATTCAAGTCCAGAGGGCACGGATAGATGTGATGTGGAGAGGATGTTTCTAATGGTGGGGGAGTACAGGACCAAAGGGCACAGATATAGTGGATGTAGAGTGGATGTTTCCTGTAGTGGGGGAGTCTGGGACCAGAGGACACAGTTAGAGTGGATGTGGAGAGGATGTTTCCTTTAGTGGGGGAGTCTGGGACCAGAAGGCACAGATAGAGTGCAGGTGGAGAGGATGTTTCCTATAGTGGGGGAGGCTAGGACCAGAGGACACAGATAGAGTGGATGTGGAGAGGATGTTTCCTACAGTGGGGGAGTCTAGGACCAGAGGACACAGATAGAGTGGATGTGGAGAGGATGTTTCCTATAGTGGGTGAGTCTAGGAACAGAGGGCACAGATAGAGTGGATGCGGAGAGGATGTTTCCTATAGTTGGGGAGTCTAGGACCAGAGGGCACAGATGGAGTGGATGTAGAGAGGATGTTTCGTATAAAGGGGTAGTCTAGGACCAGAGGGCAGAGATAGAGTGGATGTGGAGAGGATGTTTTCTATATTCGGGGAGTCTAGGACCAGAGCACACAGATAGTGTGGATTTGGAGAGGATGTTTCCCATTGTGGGGGAGTCTAGGACCAGAGTTCACAGATAGAGTGGATTTGGAGAGGATGTTTCCTATATTGGGTGAGTCTTGGACCAGGGCACACAGATAGAGTGGATGTGGAGAGGATGTTTCCTACAGTGGGGGAGTCTAGGACCAGAGGAAGCAGATAGATGGGATGTGGAGGGGATGTTTCTTATGGTGGGAGAGTCTATGATCAGAAGATACAGATAGGGTGGATGTGGAGATGATGTTTCCTATGGTGGGGGAGTCTAGGTCCAGAGGACAGAGATAGAGTGGATGTGGAGAGGATGCTTCCAATGGTGGGGGAATCTAGGACAAGAGGGCACAGATAGAGTGGATGTGGAGAGGATGTTTCCTCTTGTGAGGGAGTCTGGGATCAGCGGACACAGATAGCGTCCATGTGGAGAGTATGTTTCCTATAGTGGGGGTGTCTAGGCCCAGAGGGCACAGATAGAGTGGATGTCGAGAGGATGTTTCCTATACTGGGTTATTCAAGTCCAGAGGACACGGATAGATGTGATGTGGAGAGGATGTTTCTAATGGTGGGGCAGTACAGGACCAGAGGACACAGATAGAGTGGATGTGGAGAGGATGTTTCCGGCAGTGGGGGAGTCTAGGACCAGAGGGCACAGATAGAGTGGATGTAGAGAGGATGTTTCCTATAATGGGGGAGTCTAGGATCAGAGGACACGGATAGATGGGATGTGGAGAGGATGTTTCTTATGGTGGGGAGTCTAGGACCAGAGGACGCAGATAGAGTGGATGTGGAGACAATGTTTCCTATGTTGGGGGAGCCTAGGACCAGAGGACACAGATGGACTGGATGCAGAGAGGAAGTTTCGTATAATGGGGTAGTCTAGGACCAGAGGGCAGAGATAGAGTGGATGTGGAAAGGATGTTTTCTATATTTGGGGAGTCTAGGACCAGAGGACACAGATAGAGTGGATATGGAAAGGATGTTTCCCATTGTGGGGGAGTCTTGGACCAGAGGGCACAAACAGAGTGGATGTGGAGAGGATGTTTCCTATGGTGGGGAGTCTAGGACCAGAGGACAACGATGGAGTGGATGTGGAGAGGATGTTTCCTCTTGTGAGGGATTCTAGGACCAGAGGGCACAGAGAGAGTGGAGGTGGAGAGGATGTTTCCTATTGTGGGGGAGTCTAGGACCAGCGGACGCAGATAGCGTGGATGTGGAGAGTATGTTTTCTATAGTGGGGGAGTCTAGGCCCAGAGGGCACAGATAGAGTGGATGTGGAGAGGATGTTTCCTGTAGTGGGGGAGTCTAGGACCAGAGGACACAGTTAGAGTGGATATGGAGAGGATGTTTCCTACAGTGGGGTAGTCTAGGACCAGAGGACACAGATAGAGTGGATGTGGAGAGGATGTTTCCTATAGTGGGTGAGTCAAGGACCAGAGGGCACAGATAAGGTGGATGTGGAGAGGATGTTTTCTATATTGGGGGAGTCTAGGACCAGAGGACACAGATAGAGTGGATGTGGAGAGGATGTTTCCCATTGTGGGGGAGTGTAGGACCAGAGGGCAGAGATAGAGTGGATGTGGAGAGGATGTTTCCTACAGTGGGGGAGTCTATGACCAGAGGATACAGATAGGGTGGATGTGGAGATGATGTTTCCTATGGTGGGGGTGTCTCGGTCCAGAGGGCACAGATAGAATGGATGTGGAGAGGATGCTTCCTGTAGTGGGGGAATCTAGGACAAGAGGGCACAGATTGAGTCGATGTGGAGAGGATGTTTCCTCTTGTGAGGGAGTCTGGGATCAGCGGACACAGATAGCGTGGATGTGGAGAGTATGTTTCCTATAGTGGGGGAGTCTAGGCCCAGAGGGCACAGATAGAGTGGATGTGGAGAGGATGTTTCCTGTAGTGGGTGAGTCTAGGACCAGAGCGCACAGATAGAGTGGATGTGGAGAGGTTGTTTCCTATAGTTGGGGAGTCTAGGACCAGAGGACACAGATAGAGTGGATGTGGAGAGGATGTTTCCGGCAGTGGGGGAGTCTAGGACCAGAGGACGCAGATAGAGTGGATGTGGAGATAATGTTTCCTATGTTGGGGTAGCCTAGGACCAGAGGGCACAGATGGAGTGGATGTAGAGAGGATGTTTCGTATAATGGGGTAGTCTAGGACCAGAAGGCAGAGATAGAGTGGATGTGGAGAGGATGTTTTCAATATTTGGGGAGTATAGGACCAGAGGACACAGATAGAGTGGATGTGGAGAGGATGTTTCCTATGGTGGGGAGTCTAGGACCAGAGGACACCGATGGAGTGGATGTGGAGAGGATGTTTCCTCTTGTGAGGGAGTCTAGGACCAGAGGGCACAGATAGAGTGGAGGTGGAGAGGATGTTTCCTATATTCGTGGAGTCTAGGACAAGAGGGCACAGATAGAGTGGATGTGGAGGGGATGTTTCTTATGGTGGGAGAGTCTATGACCAGAGGATACAGATAGGGTGGATGTGGAGATGATGTTTCCTATGGTGGGGGAGTCTAGGTCCAGAGGGCAGAGATAGAGTGGATGTGGAGAGTATGCTTCCAATAGTGGGGGAATCTAGGACAAGAGGGCACAGATAGAGTGGATGTGGAGAGGATGTTTCCTCTTGTGAGGGAGTCTGGGATCAGCGGACACAGATAGCATGCATGTGGAGAGTATGTTTCCTATAGTGGGGGTGTCTAGGCCCAGAGGACACAGATAGAGTGGATGTCGAGAGGATGTTTCCTATAGTGGGTTATTCAAGTCCAGAGGGCACGGATAGATGTGATGTGGAGAGGATGTTTCTAATGGTGGGGGAGTACAGGACCAAAGGGCACAGATATAGTGGATGTAGAGTGGATGTTTCCTGTAGTGGGGGAGTCTGGGACCAGAGGACACAGTTAGAGTGGATGTGGAGAGGATGTTTCCTTTAGTGGGGGAGTCTGGGACCAGAAGGCACAGATAGAGTGCAGGTGGAGAGGATGTTTCCTATAGTGGGGGAGGCTAGGACCAGAGGACACAGATAGAGTGGATGTGGAGAGGATGTTTCCTACAGTGGGGGAGTCTAGGACCAGAGGACACAGATAGAGTGGATGTGGAGAGGATGTTTCCTATAGTGGGTGAGTCTAGGAACAGAGGGCACAGATAGAGTGGATGCGGAGAGGATGTTTCCTATAGTTGGGGAGTCTAGGACCAGAGGGCACAGATGGAGTGGATGTAGAGAGGATGTTTCGTATAAAGGGGTAGTCTAGGACCAGAGGGCAGAGATAGAGTGGATGTGGAGAGGATGTTTTCTATATTCGGGGAGTCTAGGACCAGAGCACACAGATAGACTGGATTTGGAGAGGATGTTTCCCATTGTGGGGGAGTCTAGGACCAGAGTTCACAGATAGAGTGGATTTGGAGAGGATGTTTCCTATATTGGGTGAGTCTTGGACCAGGGCACACAGATAGAGTGGATGTGGAGAGGATGTTTCCTACAGTGGGGGAGTCTAGGACCAGAGGAAGCAGATAGATGGGATGTGGAGGGGATGTTTCTTATGGTGGGAGAGTCTATGACCAGAGGATACAGATAGGGTGGATGTGGAGATGATGTTTCCTATGGTGGGGGAGTCTAGGTCCAGAGGACAGAGATAGAGTGGATGTGGAGAGGATGTTTCCTCTTGTGAGGGAGTCTGGGATCAGCGGACACAGATAGCGTCCATGTGGAGAGTATGTTTCCTATAGTGGGGGTGTCTAGGCCCAGAGGGCACAGATAGAGTGGATGTCGAGAGGATGTTTCCTATAGTGGGTTATTCAAGTCCAGAGGACACGGATAGATGTGATGTGGAGAGGATGTTTCTAATGGTGGGGCAGTACAGGACCAGAGGGCACAGATATAGTGGATGTAGAGTGGATGTTTCCTATAGTGGGGGAGTCTAGGACCAGAGGACACAGTTAGACTGGATTAGGAGAGGATGTTTCCATTAGTGGGGGAGTCTGGGACCAGATGGCACAGATAGAGTGGAGGTGGAGAGGGTGTTTCCTATAGTGGGGGAGTCTAGGACCAGAGGACTCAGATAGAGTGGATGTGGAGAGGATGTTTCCTATAGTGGGTGAGTCTATGACCAGAGGGCACAGATAGAGTGGATGTGGAGACACTGTTTCCTATAGTGGGTTTGTCAAGTCCAGAGGACACGGATAGATGGGATGTGGAGAGGATGTTTCTAATGGTGGGGTGTATAGGACCAGAGGGCACTGATAGAGTGGATGCGGAGATGATGTTTCCTATGGTGGGGGAGTCTAGGACCAGAGGGCACAGATAGAGTGGATGTGGAGAGAATGTTTCCTATAGTGGGGGAGTCTAGGACCAGAGGACGCGGATAGAGTGGAGGTGGAGATGATGTTTCCTATGTTCGGGGTGTCTAGGACCAGAGGGCACAGATGACGTGGATGTGGAGAGGATATTTCCTATACAGGGGGAGTCGAGGACCAGAGGACACAGATAGAGTGGATGTGGAGAGAATGTTTCCTGTAGTGGGTTTGTCATGTCCAGAGGACACGGATACATGGGATGTGGAGAGTATGTTTCTAATGGTGGGGTGTATAGGACCAGAGGACACAGATAGAGTGGATGCAGAGATGATGTTTCCTATGGTGCGGGACTCTAGGACCAGAGGACACACATAGATGGGATGTGGAGAGGATGTTACTTATGGTAGGGGAGTCTAGGACCAAAGGGCACAAGTAGAGTGGATGTGGAGAGGATGTTTCCTATAGTGGGTGAGTCTAGGTCGAGAGGACACAGATAGAGTGGATGTGGAGAGGATGTTTCCTATAGTGGGGGAGTCTAGGGTCAGAGGGCACAGACACAGTGGTTATGGAGAGATGTTTCCGATAGTGGGGGAGTCCAGGACCAGAGGACACAGACAGAGTGAGGTGTAGTGGATGTTTCCGATAGTGAGGGAGTCTAGGACAAGAGGGCACACATAGAGTGGATGTGGAGAGGATGTTTCCGATAGTGGGTGAGTCTCGGACCAGAGGGCACAGATAGAGTGGATGTGGAGAGGATGCTTCCTATTGTGCGGCAGTCTACGACCAGAGGACACAGCCAGAGTGGGTGTTGAGAGGATGATTCCGACAGTGCGGGAGTCTAGGACCGGAGGACACAGACAGAGTGGGGTGGAGAGGATGTTTCCGATAGTGAGGGATTATAGAACAAGCGGGCACACATGGAGTGGATGTGGAGAGGATGTTTCCTATTGTGGGGGAGTCTAGGACCAGAGGACACAGATAGAGTGGATGTGGAGAAGATGTTTCCTATCGTGGGGCACTCTCGGACCAGAGGACACAGATAGAGTGGATGCGGAGAGGATGTTTCCTATAGTGGTGGAGTCTAGGACCAGAGGACACAGATAGAGTAGGGTGGAGAGGATGTTTCCGACAGTGAGGGAGTCTAGGACAAGAGGGCACACATAGAGTGCATGTGGAGAGGATGTTTCCTATTGTGGGGGAGTCTAGGACCATGGGACACAGAGAGAGAGGTTGTGGAGAGGATGTTTCATATGGTGGGGGAGTCTCGGACCAGTGGACACAGATAGAGTGGATGTGGAGAGGATGTTCCCGATATTGCGGGAGTCTGGGGCCAGAGGGCACAAATAGACTGAAGGTGGAGATAATGTTTCCTATGTTGTGGGAGTCTAGGACCATAGGGGACAGATGGAGTGGATGCAGAGAGGATGTTTCGTGTAATGGGGTAGTCTAGGACCAGAGGGCCGAGATAGAGTGGATGTGGAGAGGATCTTTCCTATATTGGGTGAGTCTAGGACCAGAGGACACTGATAGAGTGGATTTGGAGAGGATGCTTCCTATATTCGGTGAGTCTAGGAACAGAGGACAGAGATAGAGTGGATGTGGAGAGGATGCTTCCTACAGTGTGGGAGTCTAGGACCAGAGGGCACAGATAGAGTCGATGTGGAGAGGATGTTTCCTATAGTGGGGGACTCTAGGACCAGAGGACGCGGATAGATGGGATGTGGAGAGGATGTTTCTTATGGTGGGAGAGTCTATGACCAGAGGATACAGATATAGTGGATGTGGAGATGATGTTTCCTCTGCTGGGGGAGTCTAGGACCAGGGGGTACAGATAGAGTGGATGTAGAGAGGATGTCTCCTATAGTGGGTGTGTTTACGACCAGAGGGCACAGATAGAGTGGAGGTGGAGAGGATGCTTCCTATAGTGGGTTAGTCAAGTCCAGACGACACAGATAGAGTGGAGGTGGAGAGGATGTTTCCTATAGTGCGGGAGTCTAGGACAAGAGGGCACAGACAGAGTGGGTGTGGAGAGGATGTTTCAGATAGTGGGGGAGTCTAGGACCAGAGGAGACAGACAGAGTGGGGTGGAGAGGGTGTTTCCGACAGTCAGTGAGTCTCGGACAAGAGGAACACATCGAGTGGATGTGGAGAGGATGTTTCCTATTTTGGGGGAGTCTAGGACCAGAGGACACAGATAGAGTGGATGTGGAGAGGATGTTTCCTATGGTGGGGAAGTCTAGGACCAGAGGGCACAGATAGAGTGGAGGTGGAGAGGATGTTTCCTATAGTCGGAGAGTCTAGGACAAGTGGGCACAGATAGAGTGGATGTGGAGAGGATGTTTCCTTTAGTGGGGGAGCCTGGGACTAGAGGGCACAGATAGAGTGGAGGTGGAGAGGATGTTTCCTGTAGTGGGAGAGTCTAGGACCAGAGGACACAGATAGAGTGGATGTGGAGAGGATGTTTCCTGTAGTGGGTGAGTCTAGGACCAGAGCGCACAGATAGAGTGGATGTGGAGAGGTTGTTTCCTATACTTGGGGTGTCTAGGACCAGAGGACACAGATAGAGTGGATGTGGAGAGGATGTTTCCGGCAGTGGGGGACTCTAGGACCAGAGGGCACAGATAGAGTGGATGTAGAGAGGATATTTCCTATAATGGGGGAGTCTAGGACCAGAGGATACGGATAGATGGGATGTGGAGAGGATGTTTCTTATGGTGGGGGAGTCTAGGACCAGAGGACGCAGATAGAGTGGATGTGGAGATAAAGTTTCCTATGTTGGGGGAGCCTAGGACCAGAGGGCACAGATGGAGTGGATGTAGAGAGGATGTTTCGTATAATGGGGTAGTCTAGGACCAGAGGGCAGAGACAGAGTGGATATGGAGAGGATGTTTCCCATTGTGGGGGAGTCTAGGACCAGAGGGCACAGATAGAGTGGATGTGGAGAGGATGTTTCCCATTGTGGGGGAGTCTAGGACCAGAGGGCACAGATAGAGTGGATGTGGAGAGGATGTTTCCTATAGTGGGGGAATCTAGGACAAGAGGGCACAGATAGAGTGGATGTGGAGAGGATGTTTCCTATGGAGGGGAGTCTAGGACCAGAGGACACCGATGGAGTGGATGTGGAGAGGATGTTTCCTCTTCTGAGGGAGTCTAGGACCAGAGGGCACAGATAGAGTGGAGGTGGAGAGGATGTTTCCTATAGTCGGGGAGTCTAGGACAAGAGGGCACAGATAGAGTGGATGTGGAGAGGATGTTTCCTATAGTGGGTTACTCAAGTCCAGAGGACACGGATAGATGGGATGTGGAGAGGATGTTTCTAATGGTGGGGGAGTACAGGACCAGAGGGCACAGATATAGTGGATGTAGAGTGGATGTTTCCTGTAGTGGGGGAGTCTAGGACCAGACGACACAGTTAGAGTGGATGTGGAGAGGATGTTTCCTTTAGTGGGGGAGGCAAGGACCAGAGGACACGGATAGAGTGGATGTGGAGTGGATGTTTCCTACAGTGGGGTAGTCTAGGACCAGAGGACACAGATAGAATGGATGTGGAGAGGATGTTTCCTATAGTGGGTGAGTCTAGGACCAGAGGGCACAGATAGAGTGGATGTAGAGAGGATGTCTCCTATAGTGGGGGTCTCTAGGACCAGAGGGCACAGATAGAGTGGAGGTGGAGAGGATGTTTCCTATAGCGCGGGAGTCTAGGACAAGAGGGCACAGGCAGAGTGGGTCTGGAGAGGATGTTTCAGATAGTGGGGGAGTCTAGGACCAGAGGAGACAGACAGAGTGGGGTGGAGAGGATGTTTCCGACAGTCAGTGAGTCTCGGACAAGAGGAACACATCGAGTGGATGTGGAGAGGATGTTTCCTATTTTGGGGAAGTCTAGGACCAGAGGACACAGATAGAGTGGATGTGGAGAGGTTGTTTCCTATGGTGGGGGAGTCTAGGACCAGAGGGCACAGATAGAGTGGAGGTGGAGATGATGTTTCCTATAGTCGGAGATCCTAGGACAAGTGGGCACAGATAGAGTGGATGTGGAGAGGTTGTTTCCTGTACTGGGTCAGTCTTGGACCAGAGCGCACAGATAGAGTGGATGTGGAGAGGTTGTTTCCTATAGTTGGGGTATCTAGGACCAGAGGACACAGATAGAGTGGATGTGGAGAGGATGTTTCCTATAATGGAGGAGTCTAGGACCAGAGGACACGGATAGTTGGGATGTGGAGAGGATGTTTCTTATGGTGGGGGAGTCTAGGACCAGAGGACGCAGATAGAGTGGATGTGGAGATAATGTTTCCTATGTTGGGGGAGCCTAGGACCAGAGGGCACAGATGAAGTGGATGTAGACAGGATGTTTCGTATAATGGGGTAGTCTAGGACCAGAGGGCAGAGATAGAGTGGATGTGGAGAGGATGTTTCCCATTGTGGGGGAGTCGAGGACCAGAGGGCACAGATAGAGTGGATGTGGAGAGGATGTTTCCCATTGTGGGGGAGTCTAGGACCAGAGGGCACAGATAGAGTGGATGTGGAGAGGATGTTTCCTATAGTGGGGGAATCTAGGACAAGAGGGCACAGATACAGTGGATGTGGAGAGGATGTTTCCTATGGTGGGGAGTCTAGGACCAGAGGACACCGATGGAGTGGATGTGGAGAGGATGTTTCCTCTTCTGAGGGAGTCTAGGACCAGAGGGCACAGATAGAGTGGAGGTGGAGAGGATGTTTCCTATATTCGGGGAGTCTAGGACAAGAGGGCACAGATAGAGTGGATGTGGAGAGGATGTTTCCTATAGTGGGTTACTCAAGTCCAGAGGACACGGATAGATGGGATGTGGAGAGGATGTTTCTAATGGTGGGGGAGTACAGGACCAGAGGGCACAGATATAGTGGATGTAGAGTGGATGTTTCCTGTAGTGGGGGACTCTAGCACCAGACGACACAGTTAGAGTGGATGTGGAGAGGATGTTTCCTTTAGTGGGGGAGGCTAGGACCAGAGGACACAGATAGAGTGGATGTGGAGAGGATGTTTCCTACAGTGGGGTAGTCTAGGACCAGAGGACACAGATAGAGTGGATGTGGAGAGGATGTTTCCTATAGTGGGTGAGTCTAGGACCAGAGGGCACAGATAGAGTGGCTGTGGAGAGGATGTTTCCTATGGTTGGGGTGTCTCGGACCAGAGGGCACAGATAGAGTGGATGTGGAGAGGATGTTTCCTATGGTAGGGGAGTCTAGGACCAGAGGACACAGATAGAGTGGATGTGGAGAGGATTTTTCCTCTTGTGGGGGAGTCTAGGACCAGAGGGCACAGATAGAGTGTAGGTGGAGAGGATGTTTCCTATAGTCGGGGATCTAGGACAAGAGGGCACAGATAGAGTGGATGTGGAGAGGATGTTTCCCATTGTGGGGGAGTCTAGGACCAGAGGGCACAGATAGAGTGGATGTGGAGAGGATGTTTCCCATTGTGGGGGAGTCTAGGACCAGAGGGCACAGATAGAGTGGATGTGGAGAGGATGTTTCCTATAGTGGGGGAATCTAGGACAAGAGGGCACAGATAGAGTGGATGTGGAGAGGATGTTTCCTATGGAGGGGAGTATAGGACCAGAGGACACCGATGGAGTGGATGTGGAGAGGATGTTTCCTCTTCTGAGGGAGTCTAGGACCAGAGGGCACAGATAGAGTGGAGGTGCAGAGGATGTTTCCTATAGTCGGGGAGTCTCGGACAAGAGGGCACAGATAGAGTGGATGTGGAGAGGATGTTTCCTATAGTGGGTTACTCAAGTCCAGAGGACACGGATAGATGGGATGTGGAGAGGATGTTTCTAATGGTGGGGGAGTACAGGACCACAGGGCACAGATATAGTGGATGTAGAGTGGATGTTTCCTGTAGTGGGGGAGTCTAGGACCAGACGACACAGTTAGAGTGGATGTGGAGAGGATGTTTCCTTTAGTGGGGGAGGCTAGGACCAGAGGACACGGATAGAGTGGATGTGGAGTGGATGTTTCCTGCAGTGGGCTAGTCTAGGACCAGAGGACACAGATAGAATGGATGTGGAGAGGATGTTTCCTATAGTGGGTGAGTCTAGGACCAGAGGGCACAGATAGAGTGGATGTAGAGAGGATGTCTCCTATAGTGGGGGTCTCTAGGACCAGAGGGCACAGATAGAGTGGAGGTGGAGAGGATGTTTCCTATAGTGCGGGAGTCTAGGACAAGAGGGCACAGGCAGAGTGGGTCTGGAAAGGATGTTTCAGATAGTGGGGGAGTCTAGGACCAGAGGAGACAGACAGAGTGGGGTGGAGAGGATGTTTCCGACAGTCAGTGAGTCTCGGACAAGAGGAACACATCGAGTGGATGTGGAGAGGATGTTTCCTATTTTGGGGGAGTCTAGGACCAGAGGACACAGATAGAGTGGATGTGGAGAGGATGTTTCCTATGGTGGGGGAGTCTAGGACCAGAGGGCACAGATAGAGTGGAGGTGGAGAGGATGTTTCCTATAGTCGGAGAGCCTAGGACAAGTGGGCACAGATAGAGTGGATGTGGAGAGGATGTTTCCTTTAGTGGGGGAGCCTGGGACTAGAGGGCACAGATAGAGTGGAGGTGGAGAGGATGTTTCCTGTAGTGGGGGAGTCTAGGACCAGAGGACACAGATAGAGTGGATGTGGAGAGGTTGTTTCCTATAGTTGGGGTATCTAGGACCAGAGGACACAGATAGAGTGGATGTGGAGAGGATGTTTCCGGCAGTGGGGTGTCTAGGACCAGAGGGCACAGATAGAGTGGATGTAGAGAGGATGTTTCCTATAATGGGGGAGTCTAGGACCAGAGGACACGGATAGATGGGATGTGGAGAGGATGTTTCTTATGGTGGGGGAGTCTAGGACCAGAGGACGCAGATAGAGTGGATGTGGAGAGGATGTTTCTAATGGTGGGGGAGTACAGGACCAGACGGCACAGATATAGTGGATGTAGAGTGGATGTTTCCTGTAGTGGGGGACTCTAGCACCAGACGACACAGTTAGAGTGGATGTGGAGAGGATGTTTCCTACAGTGGGGTAGTCTAGGACCAGAGGACACAGATAGAGTGGATGTGGAGAGGATGTTTCCTATAGTGGGTGAGTCTAGGACCAGAGGGCACAGATAGAGTGGCTGTGGAGAGGATGTTTCCTATGGTTGGGGAGTCTAGGACCAGAGGGCACAGATAGAGTGGATGTGGAGAGGATGTTTCCTATGGTAGGGGAGTCTAGGACCAGAGGACACAGATAGAGTGGATGTGGAGAGGATGTTTCCTCTTGTGGGGGAGTCTAGGACCAGAGGGCACAGATAGAGTGGATGTGGAGAGGATGTTTCCTATAGTCGGGGAGTCTAGGCCCAGAGGGCACAGATAGAGTGGAGGTGGAGAGGATGTTTCCTAAAGTGGGGGAGTCTAGGACCAGAGGAGACAGACAGAGTGGATGTGGAGAGGGTCTTTCCTACACTGGGGGAGTCTAGGACCAGAGGACACAGATAGAGTGGATGTGGAGAGGATGTTTCCT
Organism: Mobula birostris; assembly: GCF_030028105.1. Classification (NCBI taxonomy): domain Eukaryota; kingdom Metazoa; phylum Chordata; class Chondrichthyes; order Myliobatiformes; family Myliobatidae; genus Mobula; species Mobula birostris. The sequence continues at coordinate 10,718,960 of NC_092402.1, forward strand.
TTCGAGGGTGAGTCTAGGACCAGAGAGCACAGATAGAGTGGATGTGGAGAGGATGTTTCCTATAGTTGGGGAGCCTAGGACCAGAGGACACAGATAGAGTGGATGTGGAGAGGATGTTTCCTGTAGTGGGGAGTCTAGGACCAGAGGGCACAGATAGACTGGATGTGGAGAGAATGTTTCTTATGGTGGGGGAGTCTTGGACCAGAGGACAAAGGTAGAGTGGATGCAGAGATGATGTTTCCTATGTTCGGGGTGTCTAGGACCAGAGGGCACAGATGACGTGGATGTGGAGAGGATCTTTCCAATACTGCGGCAGTCTAGGACCAGAGGACACAGATAGAGTGGATGTGGAGAGGATTTTTCCTATAGTGGGGGAGTCTAGGACCAGAGGGCACAGATAGAGTGGAGGTGGAGAGGATGTTTCCTATAGTCGGGGAGTCTAGGACAAGAGGGCACAGATAGAGTGGATTTGGAGAGGATGTTTCCTATTGTGGGGGAGTCTAGGACCAGCGGACACAGATAGCGTGGATGTGGAGAATATGTTTCCTATAGTGGGGGAGTCTAGGCCCAGACGGCACATATAGAATGGATGTGGAGAGGATGGTTCCGATAGTGGGTGAGTCAAGTCCAGAGGACACGGATAGATGGGATGTGGAGAGGATGTTTCCTATAGTGGGGGAGTCTAGTACCATAGGACGCAGATAGAGAGGATTTGGAGAGGATGTTTCCTATAGTGGGGGAGTCTAGGACCAGAGGGCACAGATAGAGTGGATGTGGAGAGGGTGTGTCCTACAGTGGGGGAGTCTAGGACCATAGGACACAGATAGAGTGGATGTGCAGAGGATGTTTCCTGTAGTGGGGAGTCTAGGACCAGAGGGCACAGATAGAGTGGATGTGGAGAGAATGTTTCTTATGGTGGGGGAGTCTAGGACCAGAGGACAAAGGCAGAGTGGATGCGGAGATGATGTTTCCTATGTTCGGGGAGTCTAGGACCAGAGGGCACAGATGACATGTATGTAGAGAGGATGTTTCGTATAATGCGGTAGTCTAGGACCAGAGAACACAGATAGAGTGGATGTGGAAAGGATGTTTCCTATTGTGCGGCAGTCTACGACCAGAGGACACAGCCAGAGTGAGTGTTGAGAGGATGATTCCGATAGTGGGGGAGGCTAGGACCGGAGGACACAGACAGAGTGGGGTGGAGAGGATGTTTCCGATAGTGAGGGATTATAGAACAAGAGGGAACACATGGAGTGGATGTGGAGAGGATGTTTCCATTCGTGGGGCACTCTCGGACCAGAGGACACAGATAGAGTGGATGTGGAGAGGATGCTTCCTATAGCGGGTGTGTCTAGGACCAGAGGGCACAGATAGAGTGGATTTGGAGAGGATGCTTCCTATATTCGGTGAGTCTAGGAACAGAGGACACAGATAGAGTGGATGTGGAGAGGATGTTTCCTATAGTGGGTTAGTCAAGTCCAGAGGACACGGATAGATGGAATGTGGAGAGGATGTTTCTTCTGGTGGGAGAGTCTATGACCAGAGGATACAGATATAGTGGATGTGGAGATGATGTTTCCTATCCTGGGGGAGTCTAGGACCAGGGGGCACAGATAGAGTGGATGTAGAGAGGATGTCTCCTATAGTGGGGGTGTCTAGGACAAGAGAGCACAGACAGAGTGGGTCTGGAGAGGATGTTTCAGATAGTGGGGGAGTCTAGGACCAGAGGAGAGAGACAGAGTGGGGTGGAGAGGATGTTTCCGACAGTCAGTGAGTCTCGGACAAGAGGAACACATCGAGTGGATGTGGAGAGAATCTTTCCCATTTTGGGGGAGTCTAGGACCAGAGGACACAGATAGAGTGGATGTGGAGAGGATGTTTCCTATGGTGGGGGAGTCTAGGACCAGAGGGCACAGATAGAGTGGAGGTGGAGAGGATGTTTCCTATAGTCGGAGAGTCTAGGACAAGAGGGCACAGATAGAGTGGATGTGGAGAGGATGTTTCCTTTAGTGGGGGAGCCTGGGACTACAGGGCACAGATAGAGTGGAGGTGGAGAGGATGTTTCCTGCAGTGGGGGAGTCTAGGACCAGAGGACACAGATAGAGTGGATGTGGAGAGGATGTTTCCTATTGTCGGGAAGTCTAGGTCCAGAGGACACAGATAGAGTGGATGTGGAGAGGATGTTTCCTATGTTCGGGGTGTCTAGGACCAGAGGGCACAGGTGACGTGGATGTGGAGAGGATATTTCCTATATAGGGGGAGTCTAGGATCAGAGGGCACAGACAGAGTGGTTATGGAGAGATGTTTCCGATAGTGAGGGAGTCTAGGACAAGAGGGCACACATAGAGTGGATGTGGATAGGATGTTTCCTATTGTGGGGGAGTCTAGCACCAGAGGACACAGATAGAGTGGATGTGGAGAGGATGTTTCCTATTGTGCGGCAGTCTACGACCAGAGGTCACAGCCAGAGTGGGTGTTGAGAGGATGATTCCGATAGTGGGGGAGGCTAGGACCAGAGGACACAGACAGAGTGGGGTGGAGAGGATGTTTCCGATAGTGAGGGATTATAGAACAAGAGGGAACACATGGTGTGGATGTGGAGAGGATGTTTCCTATTGTGAGGGAGTCTAGGACCAGAGGACACAGATAGAGTGGATGTGGAGAAGATGTTTCCTATCGTGGGGCACTCTCGGACCAGAGGACACAGATAGAGTGGATGTGGAGAGGATGTTTCCTATAGTGGTGGAGTCTAGGACCTAAGGACACAGATAGAGTGGATGTGGAGAGGATGTTTCCTATTGTCGGGGAGTCTAGGTCCAGAGGACACAGATAGAGTGGATGTGGAGAAGATGTTTCCTATTATGGGGGAGTCTAGGACCAGAGGACACAGATAGAGTGGATGTGGAGAAGATGTTTCCTATCGTGGGGCACTCTCGGACCAGAGGACACAGATAGAGTGGATGCGGAGAGGGTGTTTCCTACACTGGGGGAGTCTAGGACCAGAAGACACAGATAGAGTGGATGTGGAGAGGATGTTTCCTATAGTGGGTGAGTCTAGGACCAGAGGGCACAGATAGAGTGGATGTGGAGAGGATGTTTCCTATAGTTGGGGAGTCTAGGACGAGAGGACACAGAGAGAGTGGATGTGGAGAGGATGTTTCCTGTAGTGGGGAGTCTAGGACCAGAGGGCACAGATAGACTGGATGTGGAGAGAATGTTTCTTATGGTGGGGGAGTCTAGGACCAGAGGACAAAGGTAGAGTGGATGCGGAGATGATGATTCCTCTGTTCGGGGAGTCTAGGACCAGAGGGCACAGATGACGTGGATGTAGAGAGGATGTTTCGTATAATGGGGTAGTCTAGGACCAGAGGACACAGATAGAGTGGAGGTGGAGATGATGTTTCCTATGTTCGGGGTGTCTAGCACCAGAGGGCACAGATGACGTGGATGTGGAGAGGATATTTCCTATATAGGGGGAGTCTAGGACCAGAGGACACAGATAGAGTGGATGTGGAGAGGATGTTTCCTATAGTGGTGGAGTCTAGGACCTAAGGACACAGATAGAGTGGATGTGGAGAGGATGTTTCCTATTGTCGGGGAGTCTAGGTCCAGAGGACACAGATAGAGTGGATGTGGAGAGAATGTTTCCTATAGTGCGGGAGTCTGCGACCAGAGCACACAGACAGAGTGGGTGTGGAGACAATGTTTCCGATAGTGGGGGAGTCTAGGACCGGAGGACACAGACAGAGTAGGGTGGAGAGGATGTTTCCGATAGTGAGGGAGTCTAGGACAAGAGGGCACACATAGAGTGCATGTGGAGAGGATGTTTTCTATTGTGGGGGAGTCTAGGACCATGGGACACAGATAGAGTGGTTGTGGAGAGGATGTTTCCTATCGTGGGGGAGTCTCGGACCAGAGGACACAGATAGAGTGGATGTGGAGAGGATGTTTCCTATTGTGCGGCAGTCTACGACCAGAGGACACAGCCAGAGTGGGTGTTGAGAGGATGATTCCGATAGTGGGGGAGGCTAGGACCGGAGGACACAGACAGAGTGGGGTGGAGAGGATGTTTCCGATAGTGAGGGATTATAGAACAAGAGGGAACACATGGAGTGGATGTGGTGAGGATGTTTCCTATTGTGGGGGAGTCTAGGACCAGAGGACACAGATAGAGTGGATGTGCAGAAGATGTTTCCTATCGTGGGGCACTCTCGGACCAGAGGACACAGATAGAGTGGATGTGGAGAGGATGTTTCCTATAGTGGTGGAGTCTAGGACCTAAGGACACAGATAGAGTGGATGTGGAGAGGATGTTTCCTATTGTCGGGGAGTCTAGGTCCAGAGGACACAGATAGAGTGGATGTGGAGAGAATGTTTCCTATAGTGCGGGAGTCTGCGACCAGAGCACACAGACAGAGTGGGTGTGGAGACAATGTTTCCGATAGTGGGGGAGTCTAGGACCGGAGGACACAGACAGAGTAGGGTGGAGAGGATGTTTCCGATAGTGAGGGAGTCTAGGACAAGAGGGCACACATAGAGTGCATGTGGAGAGGATGTTTCCTATTGTGGGGGAGTCTAGGACCATGGGACACAGATAGAGTGGTTGTGGAGAGGATGTTTCCTATCGTGGGGGAGTCTCGGACCAGTGGACACAGATAGAGTGGATGTGGAGAGGATGTTCCCAATATTGCGGAGTTCTAGGACCAGAGGACACAGATAGAGTGGATGTGGAGAGGATGTTTCTAATGGTGGGGGAGTATAGGACGAGAGCGCACAGAAAAAGTGGATGTACAGAGGATGTTTCCTATAGTGGGGTAGTCTAGGACCAGAGGACACAGATGGAGTGGATGTGGAGAGGATGTTTCCTTTAGTGGGGGAGTCTGGGACCAGAGGGCCGAGATAGAGTGGATGTGGAGAGGATCTTTCCTATATTGGGTGAGTCTAGGACCAGAGGACACTGATAGAGTGGATGTGGAGAGGATGCTTCCTATAGTGGGTGTGCCTAGGACCAGAGGGCACAGATAGAGTGGATTTGGAGAGGATGCTTCCTATATTCGGTGAGTCTAGGAACAGAGGACACAGATAGAGTGGATGTGGAGAGGATGTTTCCTATTGTCGGGGAGTCTAGGTCCAGAGGACACAGATAGAGTGGATGTGGAGAGGATGTTTCCTATTGTGCGGGAGTCTGCGACCAGAGCACACAGACAGAGTGGGTGTGGAGACAATGTTTCCGATAGTGGGGGAGTCTAGGACCGGAGGACACAGACAGAGTAGGGTGGAGAGGATGTTTCCGATAGTGAGGGAGTCTAGGACAAGAGGGCACACATAGAGTGCATGTGGAGAGGATGTTTCCTATTGTGGGGGAGTCTAGGACCATGGGACACAGATAGAGTGGTTGTGGAGGGGATGTTTCCTATGGTGGGGTAGTCTAGGACCAGAGGGCCGAGATAGAGTGGATGTGGAGAGGATCTTTCCTATATTGGGTGAGTCTAGGACCAGAGGACACTGATAGAGTGGATGTGGAGAGGATGCTTCCTATAGTGGGTGTGTCTAGGACCAGAGGACACAGATAGAGTGGATGTGGAGAGGATGTTTCCTATAGTGGGTTAGTCAAGTCCAGAGGACACGGATAGATGGAATGTGGAGAGGATGTTTCTTCTGGTGGGAGAGTCTATGACCAGAGGATACAGATATAGTGGATGTGGAGATGATGTTTCCTATCCTGGGGGAGTCTAGGACCAGGGGGCACAGATCGAGTGGATGTAGAGAGGATGTCTCCTATAGTGGGGGTGTCTAGGACAAGAGGGCACAGACAGAGTGGGTCTGGAGAGGATGTTTCAGATAGTGGGGGAGTCTAGGACCAGAGGAGAGAGACAGAGTGGGGTGGAGAGGATGTTTCCGACAGTCAGTGAGTCTCGGACAAGAGGAACACATCGAGTGGATGTGGAGAGAATGTTTCCTATTTTGGGGGAGTCTAGAACCAGAGGGCACAGATAGAGTGGAGGTGGAGAGGATGTTTCCTATAGTCGGAGAGTCTAGGACAAGAGGGCACAGATAGAGTGGATGTGGAGAGGATGTTTCCTTTAGTGGGGGAGCCTGGGACTAGAGGGCACAGATAGAGTGGAGGTGGAGAGGATGTTTCCTGCAGTGGGGGAGTCTAGGACCAGAGGACACAGATAGAGTGGATGTGGAGAGGATGTTTCCTATTGTCGGGGAGTCTAGGTCCAGAGGACACAGATAGAGTGGATGTGGAGAGGATGTTTCCTATGTTCGGGGTGTCTAGGACCAGAGGGCACAGGTGACGTGGATGTGGAGAGGATATTTCCTATATAGGGGGAGTCTAGGACCAGAGGACACAGATAGAGTGGATGTGGAAAGGATGTTTCCTATTGTCGGGGAGTCTAGGTCCAGAGGACACAGATAGAGTGGATGTGGAGAGGATGTTTCCTATTGTGCGGCAGTCTACGACCAGAGGACACAGCCAGAGTGGGTGTTGAGAGGATGATTCCGATAGTGGGGGAGGCTAGGACCGGAGGACACAGACAGAGTGGGGTGGAGAGGATGTTTCCGATAGTGAGGGATTATAGAACAAGAGGGAACACATGGAGTGGATGTGGAGAGGATGTTTCCTATTGTGGGGGAGTCTAGGACCAGAGGACACAGATAGAGTGGATGTGGAGATGATGTTTCCTATCGTGGGGCACTCTCGGACCAGAGGACACAGATAGAGTGGATGTGGAGAGGATGTTTCCTATAGTGGTGGAGTCTAGGACCTAAGGACACAGATAGAGTGGATGTGGAGAGGATGTTTCCTATTGTCGGGGAGTCTAGGTCCAGAGGACACAGGTAGAGTGGATGTGGAGAGAATGTTTCCTATAGTGCGGGAGTCTGCGACCAGAGCACACAGACAGAGTGGGTGTGGAGACAATGTTTCCGATAGTGGGGGAGTCCAGGACCGGAGGACACAGACAGAGTAGGGTGGAGAGGATGTTTCCGATAGTGAGGGAGTCTAGGACAAGAGGGCACACATAGAGTGGTTGTGGAGAGGATGTTTCCTATCGTGGGGGAGTCTCGGACCAGAGGACACAGATAGAGTGGATGTGGAGAGGATGTTTCCTATTGTGCGGCAGTCTACGACCAGAGGACACAGCCAGAGTGGGTGTTGAGAGGATGATTCCGATAGTGGGGGAGGCTAGGACCGGAGGACACAGACAGAGTGGGGTGGAGAGGATGTTTCCGATAGTGAGGGATTATAGAACAAGAGGGAACACATGGAGTGGATGTGGAGAGGATGTTTCCTATTGTGGGGGAGTCTAGGACCAGAGGACACAGATAGAGTGGATGTGCAGAAGATGTTTCCTATCGTGGGGCACTCTCGGACCAGAGGACACAGATAGAGTGGATGTGGAGAGGATGTTTCCTATAGTGGTGGAGTCTAGGACCTAAGGACACAGATAGAGTGGATGTGGAGAGGATGTTTCCTATTGTCGGGGAGTCTAGGTCCAGAGGACACAGATAGAGTGGATGTGGAGAGAATGTTTCCTATAGTGCGGGAGTCTGCGACCAGAGCACACAGACAGAGTGGGTCTGGAGAGGATGTTTCAGATAGTGGGGGAGTCTAGGACCAGGGGAGAGAGACAGAGTGGGGTGGAGAGGATGTTTCCGACAGTCAGTGAGTCTCGGACAAGAGGAACACATCGAGTGGATGTGGAGAGAATGTTTCCTATTTTGGGGGAGTCTAGGACCAGAGGACACAGATAGAGTGGATGTGGAGAGGATGTTTCCTATGGTGGGGGAGTCTAGGACCAGAGGGCACAGATAGAGTGGAGGTGGAGAGGATGTTTCCTATCGTGGGGCACTCTCGGACCAGAGGACACAGATAGAGTGGATGTGGAGAGGATGTTTCCTATAGTGCGGGAGTCTGCGACCAGAGCACACAGACAGAGTGGGTGTGGAGACAATGTTTCCGATAGTGGGGGAGTCTAGGACCGGAGGACACAGACAGAGTAGGGTGGAGAGGATGTTTCCGATAGTGAGGGAGTCTAGGACAAGAGGGCACACATAGAGTGCATGTGGAGAGGATGTTTCCTATTGTGGGGGAGTCTAGGACCATGGGACACAGATAGAGTGGTTGTGGAGGGGATGTTTCCTATGGTGGGGTAGTCTAGGACCAGAGGGCCGAGATAGAGTGGATGTGGAGAGGATCTTTCCTATATTGGGTGAGTCTAGGACCAGAGGACACTGATAGAGTGGATGTGGAGAGGATGCTTCCTATAGTGGGTGTGTCTAGGACCAGAGGACACAGATAGAGTGGATGTGGAGAGGATGTTTCCTATAGTGGGTTAGTCAAGTCCAGAGGACACGGATAGATGGAATGTGGAGAGGATGTTTCTTCTGGTGGGAGAGTCTATGACCAGAGGATACAGATATAGTGGATGTGGAGATGATGTTTCCTATCCTGGGGGAGTCTAGGACCAGGGGGCACAGATCGAGTGGATGTAGAGAGGATGTCTCCTATAGTGGGGGTGTCTAGGACAAGAGGGCACAGACAGAGTGGGTCTGGAGAGGATGTTTCAGATAGTGGGGGAGTCTAGGACCAGAGGAGAGAGACAGAGTGGGGTGGAGAGGATGTTTCCGACAGTCAGTGAGTCTCGGACAAGAGGAACACATCGAGTGGATGTGGAGAGAATGTTTCCTATTTTGGGGGAGTCTAGAACCAGAGGGCACAGATAGAGTGGAGGTGGAGAGGATGTTTCCTATAGTCGGAGAGTCTAGGACAAGAGGGCACAGATAGAGTGGATGTGGAGAGGATGTTTCCTTTAGTGGGGGAGCCTGGGACTAGAGGGCACAGATAGAGTGGAGGTGGAGAGGATGTTTCCTGCAGTGGGGGAGTCTAGGACCAGAGGACACAGATAGAGTGGATGTGGAGAGGATGTTTCCTATTGTCGGGGAGTCTAGGTCCAGAGGACACAGATAGAGTGGATGTGGAGAGGATGTTTCCTATGTTCGGGGTGTCTAGGACCAGAGGGCACAGGTGACGTGGATGTGGAGAGGATATTTCCTATATAGGGGGAGTCTAGGACCAGAGGACACAGATAGAGTGGATGTGGAAAGGATGTTTCCTATTGTCGGGGAGTCTAGGTCCAGAGGACACAGATAGAGTGGATGTGGAGAGGATGTTTCCTATTGTGCGGCAGTCTACGACCAGAGGACACAGCCAGAGTGGGTGTTGAGAGGATGATTCCGATAGTGGGGGAGGCTAGGACCGGAGGACACAGACAGAGTGGGGTGGAGAGGATGTTTCCGATAGTGAGGGATTATAGAACAAGAGGGAACACATGGAGTGGATGTGGAGAGGATGTTTCCTATTGTGGGGGAGTCTAGGACCAGAGGACACAGATAGAGTGGATGTGGAGATGATGTTTCCTATCGTGGGGCACTCTCGGACCAGAGGACACAGATAGAGTGGATGTGGAGAGGATGTTTCCTATAGTGGTGGAGTCTAGGACCTAAGGACACAGATAGAGTGGATGTGGAGAGGATGTTTCCTATTGTCGGGGAGTCTAGGTCCAGAGGACACAGGTAGAGTGGATGTGGAGAGAATGTTTCCTATAGTGCGGGAGTCTGCGACCAGAGCACACAGACAGAGTGGGTGTGGAGACAATGTTTCCGATAGTGGGGGAGTCCAGGACCGGAGGACACAGACAGAGTAGGGTGGAGAGGATGTTTCCGATAGTGAGGGAGTCTAGGACAAGAGGGCACACATAGAGTGCATGTGGAGAGGATGTTTCCTATTGTGGGGGAGTCTAGGACCATGGGACACAGATAGAGTGGTTGTGGAGAGGATGTTTCCTATCGTGGGGGAGTCTCGGACCAGAGGACACAGATAGAGTGGATGTGGAGAGGATGTTTCCTATTGTGCGGCAGTCTACGACCAGAGGACACAGCCAGAGTGGGTGTTGAGAGGATGATTCCGATAGTGGGGGAGGCTAGGACCGGAGGACACAGACAGAGTGGGGTGGAGAGGATGTTTCCGATAGTGAGGGATTATAGAACAAGAGGGAACACATGGAGTGGATGTGGAGAGGATGTTTCCTATTGTGGGGGAGTCTAGGACCAGAGGACACAGATAGAGTGGATGTGCAGAAGATGTTTCCTATCGTGGGGCACTCTCGGACCAGAGGACACAGATAGAGTGGATGTGGAGAGGATGTTTCCTATAGTGGTGGAGTCTAGGACCTAAGGACACAGATAGAGTGGATGTGGAGAGGATGTTTCCTATTGTCGGGGAGTCTAGGTCCAGAGGACACAGATAGAGTGGATGTGGAGAGAATGTTTCCTATAGTGCGGGAGTCTGCGACCAGAGCACACAGACAGAGTGGGTCTGGAGAGGATGTTTCAGATAGTGGGGGAGTCTAGGACCAGGGGAGAGAGACAGAGTGGGGTGGAGAGGATGTTTCCGACAGTCAGTGAGTCTCGGACAAGAGGAACACATCGAGTGGATGTGGAGAGAATGTTTCCTATTTTGGGGGAGTCTAGGACCAGAGGACACAGATAGAGTGGATGTGGAGAGGATGTTTCCTATGGTGGGGGAGTCTAGGACCAGAGGGCACAGATAGAGTGGAGGTGGAGAGGATGTTTCCTATCGTGGGGCACTCTCGGACCAGAGGACACAGATAGAGTGGATGTGGAGAGGATGTTTCCTATAGTGCGGGAGTCTGCGACCAGAGCACACAGACAGAGTGGGTGTGGAGACAATGTTTCCGATAGTGGGGGAGTCTAGGACCGGAGGACACAGACAGAGTAGGGTGGAGAGGATGTTTCCGATAGTGAGGGAGTCTAGGACAAGAGGGCACACATAGAGTGCATGTGGAGAGGATGTTTTCTATTGTGGGGGAGTCTAGGACCATGGGACACAGATAGAGTGGTTGTGGAGAGGATGTTTCCTATCGTGGGGGAGTCTCGGACCAGTGGACACAGATAGAGTGGATGTGGAGAGGATGTTCCCAATATTGCGGGAGTCTAGGACCAGAGGACACAGATAGAGTGGATGTGGAGAGGATGTTTCTAATGGTGGGGGAGTATAGGACCAGAGCGCACAGAAAAAGTGGATGTACAGAGGATGTTTCCTATAGTGGGGTAGTCTAGGACCAGAGGACACAGATGGAGTGGATGTGGAGAGGATGTTTCCTTTAGTGGGGGAGTCTGGGACCAGAGGGCCGAGATAGAGTGGATGTGGAGAGGATCTTTCCTATATTGGGTGAGTCTAGGACCAGAGGACACTGATAGAGTGGATGTGGAGAGGATGCTTCCTATAGTGGGTGTGTCTGGGACCAGAGGGCACAGATAGAGTGGATTTGGAGAGGATGCTTCCTATATTCGGTGAGTCTAGGAACAGAGGACACAGATAGAGTGGATGTGGAGAGGATGTTTCCAATGGTGGGTTAGTCAAGTCCAGAGGACACGGATAGATGGAATGTGGAGAGGATGTTCCTTCTGGTGGGAGAGTCTATGACCAGAGGATACAGATATAGTGGATGTAGAGATGATGTTTCCTATCCTGGGGGAGTCTAGGACCAGGGGGCACAGATAGAGTGGATGTAGAGAGGATGTCTCCTATGGTGGGGGTGTCTAGGACAAGAGGGCACAGACAGAGTGGGTCTGGAGAGGATGTTTCAGATAGTGGGGGAGTCTAGGACCAGAGGAGAGAGACAGAGTGGGGTGGAGAGGATGTTTCCGACAGTCAGTGAGTCTCGGACAAGAGGAACACATCGAGTGGATGTGGAGAGAATGTTTCCTATTTTGGGGGAGTCTAGGACCAGAGGACACAGATAGAGTGGATGTGGAGAGGATGTTTCCTATGGTGGGGGAGTCTAGGACCAGAGGGCACAGATAGAGTGGAGGTGGAGAGGATGTTTCCTATAGTCGGAGAGTCTAGGACAAGAGGGCACAGACAGAGTGGATGTGGAGAGGATGTTTCCTTTAGTGGGGGAGCCTGGGACTAGAGGGCACAGATAGAGTGGAGGTGGAGAGGATGTTTCCTATATTCGGGGAGTCTAGGACCAGAGGGCACAGATGACGTGGATGTAGAGAGGATGTTTCGTATAATGGGGTCGTCTAGGACCAGAGGGCAGAGATAGAGCGGATGTGGAGAGGATATTTCCTGTATTGGGGGAGTCTTGGACCAGAGGACACAGATAGAGTGGATGCGGAGATGATGTTTCCTATGGTGTGGGACTCTAGGACCAGAGGACACCCATAGATGGGATGTGGAGAGGATGTTTCTTATGGTAGGGGTGTCTAGGGCCAGAGGGCACAAGTAGAGTGGGTGTGGAGAGATGTTTCCGATAGTGGGGGAGTCTAGGACCAGCGGGCACAGACAGAGTGGATGTGGAGAGGATGTTTCCTATTGTGGGGGAGTCTAGGACCAGAGGACACAGATAGCGTGGATGTGGAGAGTATGTTTCCTATAGTGGGGGAGTCTCGGCCCAGAGGGCACAGATAGAGTGAATGTGGAGAGGATGTTTTCTATAGCGGGTTAGTCAAGTCCAGAGGACACGGATAGATGGGATGTGGAGAGGATGCTTCTAATGGTGGGGGAGTATAGGACCAGAGGGCACAGATATATTGGATGTAGAGTGGATGTTTCCTATAGTGGGGGAGACTAGGACCAGATGACACAGATAGATTGGATGTGGAGAGGATGTTTTCTTTAGTGGTGGAGTCTGGGACCAGAGGGCACAGATAGAGTGGAGATGGAGAGGATGTTTCCTATAGTGGGGAGTCTAGGACCAGAGGACACAGATAGAGTGGATGTGGAGAGGATGTTTCCTACAGTGGGGGAGTCTAGGACCAGAGCGCACAGATAGAGTGGATGTGGAGAGGTTGTTTCCTGTAGTTGGGGAGTCTAGGACCAGAGGACACAGATAGAGTGGATGTGGAGAGGATGTTTCTTATGGTGGGGGAGTCTAGGACCAGAGGACACAGATAGAGTGGATGTGGAGATAATGTTTCCTATGTTGGGGGAGCCTTGGACCAGAGGGTACAGATGGAGTGGATGTAGAGAGGATGTTTCGTATAATGGGGTAGTCTAGGACCAGAAGGCAGAGACAGAGTGGATGTGGAGAGGATGTTATCTATATTTGGGGAGTCTAGGACCAGAGGACACAGATAGAGTGGATGTGGAGAGGATGTTTCCCATTGTGGGGGAGTCTAGGACCAGAGGGCACAGATAGAGTGGATGTGGAGAGGATGCTTCCTATAGTGGGGGAATCTAGGGCAAGAGGGCACAGATAGAGTGGATGTGGAGAGGATGTTTCCTATGGTGGGGAGTCTAGGACCAGAAGACACCGATGGAGTGGATGTGGAGAGGATGTTTCCTCTTGTGAGGGAGTCTAGGACCAGAGGGCACAGATAGAGTAGAGGTGGAGAGGATGTTTCCTATAGTCGGGGAGTCTAGGACAAGAGGGCACAGATAGAGTGGATGTGGAGAGGATGTTTCCTATTGTGGGGGAGTCTAGGACCAGCGGACACAGATAGCGTGGATGTGGAGAGTATGTTTCCTATAGTGGGGGAGTCTCGGCCCAGAGGGCACAGATAGAGTGAATGTGGAGAGGATGTTTTCTATAGCGGGTTAGTCAAGTCCAGAGGACACGGATAGATGGGATGTGGAGAGGATGCTTCTAATGGTGGGGGAGTATAGGACCAGAGGGCACAGATATATTGGATGTAGAGTGGATGTTTCCTATAGTGGGGGAGTCTAAGACCAGATGACACAGATAGAGTGGATGCGGAGAGGATGTTTTCTTTAGTGGTGGAGTCTGGGACCAGAGGCCACAGATAGAGTGGAGATGGAGAGGATGTTTCCTATAGTGGGGAGTCTAGGACCAGAGGACACAGATAGAGAGGATGTGGAGAGGATGTTTCCTACAGTGGGGGAGTCTAGGACCAGAGGACACAGATAGAGTGGATGTGGAGAGGATGTTTCCTGTAGTGGGTGAGTCTAGGACCAGAGCGCACAGATAGAGTGGATGTGGAGAGGTTGTTTCCTGTAGTTGGGGAGTCTAGGACCAGAGGACAAAGATAGAGTGGATGTGGAGAGGATGTTTCTTATGGTGGGGGAGTCTAGGACCAGAGGACACAGATAGAGTGGATGTGGAGATAATGTTTCCTATCTTGGGGGAGTCTAGGACCAGAGGACACAGATAGAGTGGATGTGGAGAGGATGTTTCCTCTTGTGAGGGAGTCTAGGTCCAGAGGGCACAGATAGAGTGGAGGTGGAGAGGATGTTTCCTATAGTCAGGGAGTCTAGGACAAGAGGGCACAGATAGAGTGGATGTGGAGAGGATGTTTCCTATTCTGGGGGAGTCTAGGACCAGCGGACACAGATAGCGTGGATGTGGAGAGTATGTTTCCTACAGTGGGGGAGTCTAGGCCCAGAGGGCACAGATAGAGTGAATGTGGAGAGGATGTTTCCTATAGTGGGTTACTCAAGTCCAGAGGACACGGATAGATGGGATGTGGAGAGGATGTTTCTAATGGTCGGGGAGTACAGGACCAGAGGGCACAGATATAGTGGATGTAGAGTGGATGTTTCCTGTAGTTGGGGAGTCTCGGACCAGAGGACACAGTTAGAGTGGATGTGGAGAGGATGTTTCCTTTAGTGGGGGAGTCTGGGACCAGAGGGCACAGATAGAGTGGAGGTGGAGAGGATGTTTCCTATACTGGGGGAGGCTAAGGCCAGAGGACACAGATAGAGTGGATGTGGAGAGGATGTTTCCTACAGTGGGGGAGTCTAGGACCAGAGGACACAGATAGAGTGGATGTGGAGAGTATGTTTCCTAGAGTGTGTGAGTCTAGGACCAAAGGGCACAGATAGAGTGGATGTGGAGAGGATGTTTCCTATAGTTGGGGAGTCTAGGACCAGAGGACACAGATAGAGTGGATCTGGAGAGGATGTTTCCCATTATGGGGGAGTCTATGACCAGAGGGCACAGATAGAGTGGATGTGGAGAGGTTGTTTCTGATAGTGCGGGAGTCTAGGACCAGTGTTCACAGATAGAGTGGATTTGGAGAGCATGTTTCCTATATTGGGTGAGTCTAGGAACAGGGCACACAGATAGAGTGGATGTGGAGAGGATGTTTCCTACAGTGGGGGAGTCTAGGACCAGAGGAAGCGGATAGATGGGATGTGGAGGGGATGTTTCTTATGGTGGGAGAGTCTATGACCAAAGGATACAGATAGGGTGGATGTGGAGATGATGTTTCCTATGGTGGGGGAGTCTAGGACAAGAGGGCACAGATAGAGTGGATGTGGAGAGGATGTTTCCTCTTGTGAGGGAGTCTGGGATCAGCGGACACAGATAGTGTGGATGTGGAGAGTATGTTTCCTATAGTGGGGGAGTCTAGGCCCAGAAGGCACAGATAGAGTGGATATGGAGAGGATGTTTCCTGTAGTGGGTGAGTCTAGGCCCAGAAGGCACAGATAGAGTGGATGTGGAGAGGTTGTTTCCTATAGTTGGGGAGTCTAGGACCAGAGGACACAGATAGAGTGGATGTGGAGAGGATGTTTCCGGCAGTGGGGGAGTCTAGGACCAGAGGGCACAGATAGAGTGGATGTAGAGTGGATGTTTCCTATAATGGGGGAGTCTAGGACCAGAGGACACGGATGGAGTGGATGTAGAGAGGATGTTTCGTAAAATGGGGTAGTCTAGGATCAGAGGGCAGAGATAGAGTTGATGTGGAGAGGATGTTTTCTATATTTGGGGAGTCTACGACCAGAGGACACAGATGGAGTGGATGTGGAGAGGATGTTTCCCATTGTGGGGGAGTCTAGGACCAGAGGGCACAGATAGAGTGGATGTGGAGAGGATGTTTCCTCTTGTGAGGGAGTCTAGGACTAGAGGGCACAGATAGAGAGGAGGTGGAGAGGATGTTTCCTATACTCGGGGAGTCTAGGACAAGAGGGCACAGATAGAGTGGATGTGGAGAGGATGTTTCCTATTGTGGGGGAGTCTAGGACCAGCGGACACAGATAGCGTGGAACTGGATAGTATGTTTCCTATAGTGGGGGAGTCTAGGCCCAGAGGGCACAGATAGAGTGGATGTGGAGAGGATGTTTCCTATAGTGGGTTACTCAAGTCCAGAGGACACGGATAGATGGGATGTGGAGAGGATATTTCTAATGGTGGGGAAGTACAGGACCAGAGCGCACAGATATAGTGGATGTAGAGTGGATGTTTCCTGTAGTGGGGGAGTCTAGGACCAGAGGACACAGTTGGAGTGGATGTGGAGAGGATGTTTCCTTTAGTGGGGTAGTCTGGGACCAGAGGGCACAGATAGAGTGGAGGTGGAGAGGATCTTTCCTATAGTAGGGGAGGCTAGGACGAGAGGACACAGATAGAGAGGATGTGGAGAGGATGTTTCCTACAGTGGGGGAGTCTAGGACCAGAGGACACAGATAGAGTGGATGTGGAGAGGATGTTTCCTATAGTGGGTGAGTCTAGGACCAGAGGGCACAGATAGAGTGGCTGTGGAGAGGATGTTTCCTATAGTTCGGGAGTCTAGGACCAGAGGGCACAGATGGAGTGGATGTAGAGAGGATGTTTCCTACAGTGGGGGAGTCTAGGACCAGAGGAAGCGGATAGATGGGATGTGGAGGGGATGTTTCTTATGGGGGGGAGTCTATGACCAAAGGATACAGATAGGGTGGATGTGGAGATGATGTTTCCTATGGTGGGGGAGTCTAGGTCCAGATGGCACAGATAGAGTGGATGTGGAGAGGATGCTTCCTATAGTGGGGGAATCTAGGACAAGAGGGCACAGATAGAGTGGATGTGGAGAGGATGTTTCCTCTTGTGAGGGAGTCTGGGATCAGCGGACACAGATAGTGTGGATGTGGAGAGTATGTTTCCTATAGTGGGGGAGTCTAGGCCCAGAAGGCACAGATAGAGTGGATATGGAGAGGATGTTTCCTGTAGTGGGTGAGTCTAGGACCAGAGCGCACAGATAGAGTGGATGTGGAGAGGATGTTTCCGGCAGTGGGGGAGTCTAGGACCAGAGGGCACAGATAGAGTGGATGTGGAGAGGATGTTTCCTATAATGGGGGAGTCTAGGACCAGAGGACACGGATGGAGTGGATGTAGAGAGGATGTTTCGTATAATGGGGTAGTCTAGGATCAGAGGGCAGAGATAGAGTTGATGTGGAGAGGATGTTTCCTCTTGTGAGGGAGTCTAGGACTAGAGGGCACAGATAGAGAGGAGGTGGAGAGGATGTTTCCTATACTCGGGGAGTCTAGGACAAGAGGGCACAGATAGAGTTGATGTGGAGAGGATGTTTCCTATTGTGGGGGATTCTAGGACCAGCGGACACAGATAGCGTGGAACTGGATAGTATGTTTCCTATAGTGGGGGAGTCTAGGCCCAGAGGGCACAGATAGAGTGGATGTGGAGAGGATGTTTCCTATAGTGGGTTACTCAAGTCCAGAGGACACGGATAGATGGGATGTGGAGAGGATATTTCTAATGGTGGGGGAGTACAGGACCAGAAGGCACAGATATAGTGGATGTAGAGTGGATGTTTCCTGTAGTGGGGGAGTCTAGGACCAGAGGACACAGTTAGAGTGGATGTGGAGAGGATGTTTCCTTTAGTGGGGTAGTCTGGGACCAGAGGGCACAGATAGAGTGGAGGTGGAGAGGATGTTTCCTATAGTAGGGGAGGCTAGGACCAGAGGACACAGATAGAGAGGATGTGGAGAGGATGTTTCCTACAGTGGGGGAGTCTAGGACCAGAGGACACAGATAGAGTGGATGTGGAGAGGATGTTTCCTATAGTGGGTGAGTCTAGGACCAGAGGGCACAGATGGAGTGGATGTAGAGAGGATGTTTCGTATAAAGGGGAAGTCTAGGGCCAGAGGGCAGAGATAGAGGGGATGTGGAGAGGATGTTTTCTATATTGGGGGAGTCTAGGACCAGAGGACACAGATAGAGTGCATGTGGAGAGGATGTTTCCCATTGTGGGGGAGTCTAGGACCAGAGGGCACAGATAGAGTGGATGTGGAGAGGATGTTTCCTACAGTGGGGGAGTCTAGGACCAGAGGAAGCGGATAGATGGGATGTGGAGGGGATGTTTCTTATGGTGGGAGAGTCTATGACCAGAGGATACAGATAGGGTGGATGTGGAGATGATGTTTCCTATGGTGGGGGAGTCTAGGTCCAGAGGGCACAGATAGAGTGGATGTGGAGAGGATGCTTCCTATAGTGGGGGAGTCTAGGCCCAGAGGGCACAGATAGAGTGGATGTGGAGAGGATGTTTCCTGTAGTGGGTGAGTCTAGGACCAGAGCGCACAGATACAGTGGATGTGGAGAGATTGTTTCCTATAGTTGGGGAGTCTAGGACCAGAGGACACAGATAGAGTGGATGTGGAGAGGATGTTTCTGGCAGTGGGGGAGTCTAGGACCAGAGGGCACAGATAGAGTGGATGTAGAGAGGATGTTTCCTATAATGGGGGAGTCTAGGACCAGAGGACACGGATGGATGGGATGTGGAGAGGATGTTTCTTATGGTCGGGGAGTCTATGACCAGAGGACGCAGATAGAGTGGATGTGGAGATAATGTTTCCTATGTTGGGGGAGCCTAGGACCAGAGGGCACAGATGGAGTGGATGTAGAGAGGATGTTTCGTATAATGGGGTAGTCTAGGACCAGAGGGCAGAGATAGAGTGGATGTGGAGAGGATGTTTTCTATATTTCGGGAGTCCAGGACCAAAGGACACAGATAGAGTGGATGTGGAGTGGATGTTTCCCATTGTGGGGGAGTCTAGGACCAGAGGGCACAGATAGAGTGGATGTGGAGAGGATGCTTCCTGTAGTGGGGAAATCTAGGACAAGAGGGCACAGATAGAGTGGATGTGGAGAGGATGTTTCCTATGATGGGGAGTCTGTGACCAGAGGACATCGATGGAGTGGATGTGGAGAGGATGTTTCCTCTTGTGAGGGAGTCTAGGACCAGAGGGCACAGATAGAGTGGAGGTGGAGAGGATGTTTCCTATAGTCGGGGAGTCTAGGACAAGAGGGCACAGATAGAGTGGATGTGGAGAGGATGTTTCCTATTGTGGGGGAGTCTAGGTCCAGCGGACACAGATAGCGTGGATGTGGAGAGTATGTTTCCTATAGTGGGGGAGTCTAGGACCAGAGGGCACAGATAGAGTGGATGTGGAGAGGATGTTTCCTATAGTTGGGGAGTCTAGGACCAGAGGGCACAGATGGAGTGGATGTAGAGAGGATGTTTCCTTTTGTTGGGGAGTCTAGGACCAGAGGGCACAGATGGAGTGGATGTAGAGAGGATGTTTCGTATAAAGGGGTAGTCTAGGGCCAGAGGGCAGAGATAGAGTGGATGTGGAGAGGATGTTTTCTATATTGGGGGAGTCCAGGACCAGAGGACACAGATAGAGTGGATGTGGAGAGGATGTTTCCCATTGTGGGGGAGTCTAGGACCAGAGGGCACAGATAGAGTGGATGTGGAGAGGATGTTTCCTACACTGGGGGAGTCTAGGACCAGAGGAAGCGGATAGATGGGATGTGGAGGGGATGTTTCTTATGGTGGGGAGTCTATGACCACAGGATACAGATAGGGTGGATGTGGAGATGATGTTTCCTATGTTGGGGGAGTCTAAGTCCAGAGTGCACAGATAGAGTGGATGTGGAGAGGATGCTTCCTATAGTGGGGGAGTCTAGGCCCAGAGGGCACAGATAGAGTGGATGTGGAGAGGATGTTTCCTGTAGTGGGTGAGTCTAGGACCAGAGCGCACAGATACAGTGGATGTGGAGAGGATGTTTCCGGCAGTGGGGGAGTCTAGGACCAGAGGACACAGATAGAGTGGATGTAGAGATGATGTTTCCTATAATGGGGGAGTCTAGGACCAGAGGACACGGATGGATGGTATGTGGAGAGGATGTTTCTTATGGTCGGGGAGTCTATGACCAGAGGACGCAGATAGAGTGGATGTGGAGATAATGTTTCCTATGTTGGGGGAGCCTAGGACCAGAGGGTACAGATGGAGTGGATGTAGAGAGGATGTTTCGTATAATGGGGTAGTCTAGGACCAGAGGGCAGAGATAGAGTGGATGTGGAGAGGATGTTTTCTATATTTGGGGAGTCTAGGACCAGAGGACACAGATGGAGTGGATGTGGAGAGGATGTTTCCCATTGTGGGGGAGTCTAGGACCAGAGGGCACAGATAGAGAGGATGTGGAGAGGATGCTTCCTATCGTGGGGAAATCTAGGACAAGAGGGCACAGATAGAGTGGATGTGGAGAGGATGTTTCCTATGGTGGGGAGTCTAGGACCAGAGGACACCAATGGATTGGATGTGGAGAGGATGTTTCCTCTTGTGAGGGAGTCTAGGACTACAGGGCACAGATAGAGAGAAGCTGGAGAGGATGTTTCCTATAGTCGGGGAGTCTAGGACAAGAGGGCACAGATAGAGTGGATGTGGAGAGGATGTTTCCTATTGTGGGGGAGTCTAGGTCCAGCGGACACAGATAGCGTGGATGTGGAGAGTATGTTTCCTATAGTGGGGGAGTCCAGGACCAGAGGGCACAGATAGAGTGGATGTGGAGAGGATGTTTCCTATAGTTGGGGAGTCTAGGAACAGAAGGCACAGATGGAGTGGATGTAGAGAGGATGTTTCCTATAGTTGGCGAGTCTAGGACCAGAGGGCACTGATGGAGTGGATGTAGAGAGGATATTTCGTATAAAGGGGTAGTCTAGGGCCAGAGGGCAGAGATAGAGTTGATGTGGAGAGGATGTTTTCTATATTGGGGGAGTCTAGGACCAGAGGACACAGATAGAGTGGATGTGGAGAGGATGTTTCCTACACTGGGGGAGTCTAGGACCAGAGGAAGCGGATAGATGGGATGTGGAGGGGATGTTTCTTATGGTGGGAGAGTCTATGACCACAGGATACAGATAGGGTGGATGTGTAGAGGATGCTTCCTATAGTGGGGAAATCTAGGACAAGAGGGCACAGATAGAGTGGATGTGGAGAGGATGTTTCCTATGGTGGGGAGTCTATGACCAGAGGACACCGATGGAGTGGATGTGGAGAGGATGTTTCCTCTTGTGAGGGAGTCTAGGACCAGAGGGCACAGATAGAGTGGATGTGGAGAGGATGTTTCCTATAGTGGGGGAGTCTAGGACCAGAGGGCACAGATAGAGTGGATGTGGAGAGGATGTTTCCTATAGTGGGGGAGTCTAGGTCCAGAGGGCACAGATAGAGTGGATGTGGAGAGGATGCTTCCTATAGTGGGGGAGTCTAGGCCCAGAGGGCACAGATAGAGTGGATGTGGAGAGGATGTTTCCTGTAGTGGGTGAGTCTAGGACCAGAGCGCACAGATACAGAGGATGTGGAGAGGTTGTTTCCTATAGTTGGGGAGTCTAGGACCAGAGGACACAGATAGAGTGGATGTGGAGAGGATGTTTCCGGCAGTGGGGGAGTCTAGGACCAGAGGGCACAGATAGAGTGGATGTAGAGAGGATGTTTCCTATAATGGGGGAGTCTAGGACCAGAGGACACGGATGGATGGGATGTGGAGAGGATGTTTCTTATGGTCGGGGAGTCTATGACCAGAGGACGCAGATAGAGTGGATGTGGAGATAATGTTTCCTATGTTGGGGGAGCCTAGGACCAGAGGGCACAGATGGAGTGGATGCAGAGAGGATGTTTCGTATAATGGGGTAGTCTAGGACCAGAGGGCAGAGATAGAGTGGATGTGGAGAGGATGTTTTCTATATTTGGGGAGTCTAGGACCAAAGGACACAGATAGAGTGGATGTGGAGAGGATGTTTTCCATTGTGGGGGAGTCTAGGACCAGAGGGCACAGATAGAGTGGATGTGGAGAGGATGCTTCCTATAGTGGGGAAATCTAGGACCAGAGGGCACAGATAGAGTGGATGTGGAGAGGACGTTTCCTATAGTGGGGGAGTCTAGGTCCAGAGGGCACAGATAGAGTGGATGTGCAGAGGATGTTTCCCATTGTGGGGGAGTCTAGGACCAGAGGGCACAGATAGAGTGGATGTGGAGAGGATGTTTCCGATAGTGCGGGAGTCTAGGACCAGAGTTCACAGATAGAGTGGATTTGGAGAGGATGTTTCCTATATTGGGTGAGTCTAGGACCAGGGCACACAGATAGAGTGGATATGGAGAGGATGTTTCCTACAGTGGGGGAGTCTAGGACCAGAGGAAGCGGATAGATGGGATGTGGAGGGGATGTTTCTTATGGTGGGAGAGTCTATGACCAGAGGATACAGATAGGGTGGATGTGGAGAGGATGTTTCCTATGGTGGGGGAGTCTAGGTCTAGAGGGCTCAGATATAGTGGATGTGGAGAGGATGCTTCCTATAGTGGGGGAATCTAGGACAAGAGGGCACAGATAGAGTGGATGTGGAGAGGATGTTTCCTCTTGTGAGGGAGTCTGGGATCAGCGGACACAGATAGCGTGGATGTGGAGAGTATGTTTCCTATAGTGGGGGAGTCTAGGCCCAGAGGGCACAGATAGAGTGGATGTGGAGAGGATGTTTCCTATAGTGGGTTACTCAAGTCCAGAGGACACGGATAGATGTGATGTGGAGAGGATGTTTCTAATGGTGGGGGAGTACAGGACCAGAGGGCACAGATATAGTGGATGTAGAGTAGATGTTTCCTATAGTGGGGGAGTCTAGGACCAGAGGACACAGTTAGACTGGATGTGGAGAGGATGTTTCCTTTACTGGGGGAGTCTGGGACCAGAGGACACAGATTGAGTGGATGTGGAGAGGATGTTTCCTGTAGTGGGTGAGTCTAGGACCAGAGCGCACAGATAGAGTGGATGTAGAGAGGATGTTTTCTATATTGGGGGAGTCTAGGACCAGAGGGCACAGATAGAGTGGATGTGGAGAGGATGCTTCCTATAGTGGGGGAATCTAGGACAAGAGGGCACAGATAGAGTGGATGTGTAGAGGATGTTTCCTATGGTGGGGAGTCTAGGACCAGAGGACACCGATGGAGTGGATGTGGAGAGGATGTTTCCTCTTGTGAGGGAGTCTAGGACCAGAGGGCACAGATAGAGTGGAGGTGGAGAGGATGTTTCCTATAGTCGGGGAGTCTAGGACAAGAGGGCACAGATAGAGTGGATGTGGAGAGGATGTTTCCTATTGTCGGGGAGTCTAGGACCAGAGGGCACAGATAGAGTGGATGTGGAGAGGATGTTTCCTATAGTGGGTTACTCAAGTCCAGAGGACACGGATAGATGGTAAGTGGAGAGGATGTTTCTAATGGTGGGGGAGTACAGGACCAGAGGGCACAGATATAGTGGATGTAGAGTGGATGTTTCCTGTAGTGGGGGAGTCTAGGACCAGAGGACACAGTTAGAGTGGATGTGGAGAGGATGCTTCCTTTAGTTGGGGAGTCTGGGACCAGAGGGCACAGATAGAGTGGAGGTGGAGAGGATGTTTCCTATAGTGGGGGAGGCTAGGACCCGAGGACACAGATAGAGTGGATGTGGAGAGGATGTTTCCTACAGTGGGGGAGTCTAGGACCAGAGGACACAGATAGAGTGGATGTGGAGAGGATGATTCCTATAGTGGGTGAGTCTAGGACCAGAGGGCACAGATAGAGTGGATGTGGAGAGGATGTTTCCTATAGTTGGGGAGTCTAGGACCAGAGGGCACAGATGGAGTGGATGTAGAGAGGATGTTTCGTATAAAGGGGTAGTCTAGGACCAGAGGGCAGAGATAGAGTGGATGTGGAGAGGATTTTTTCTATATTGGGGGAGTCTAGGACCAGAGGACACAGATAGAGTGGATGTGGAGAGGATGTTTCCCATTGTGGGGGAGTCTAGGACCAGAGGGCACAGATAGAGTGGATGTGGAGAGGATGTTTCCGATAGTGCGGGAGTCTAGGACCAGAGTTCACAGATAGAGTGGATTTGGAGAGGATGTTTCCTATATTGGGTGAGTCTAGGACCAGGGCACGCAGATAGAGTGGATGTGGAGAGGATGTTTCCTACAGTGGGGGAGTCTAGGACCAGAGGAAGCGGATAGATGGGATGTGGAGGGGATGTTTCTTATGGTGGGAGAGTCTATGACCAGAGGATACAGATAGGGTGGATGTGGAGATGATGTTTCCTATGGTGGGGGAGTCTAGGACAAGAGGGCACAGATAGAGTGGATGTGGAGAGGATGTTTCCTCTTGTGAGGGAGTCTGGGATCAGCGGACACAGATAGCGTGGATGTGGAGAGTATGTTTCCTATAGTGGGGGAGTCTAGGCCCAGAGGGCACAGATAGAGTGGATGTGGAGAGGATGTTTCCTATAGTGGATTACTCTAGTCCAGAGGACACGGATAGATGTGATGTGGAGAGGATGTTTCTAATGGTGGGTGAGTACAGGACCAGAGGGCACAGATATAGTGGATGTAGAGTGGATGTTTCGTATAGTGGGGGAGTCTAGGACCAGAGGACACAGTTAGACTGGATGTGGAGAGGATGTTTCCTTTAGTGGGGGAGTCTGGGAGCAGAGGGCACAGATCGAGTGGAGGTGGAGAGGGTGTTTCCTATAGTGGGGGAGTCTAGGACCAGAGGGCACAGATGGAGTGGATGTCGAGAGGATGTTTCGTATAAAGGGGTAGTCTAGGGCCAGAGGAGAGATAGAGTGGCTGTGGAGAGGATGTTTCTTATATTGGGGGGGTCTAGGACCAGAGGACACAGATAGAGTGGATGTGGAGAGGATGTTTCCTACAGTGGGTGAGTCTAGGACCAGAGGGCACAGATAGAGTGGGTGTGGAGAGGATGTTTCCTATAGTGGGGGAGTCTAGGACCAGAGGATACAGATAGAGTGGATGTGGAGAGGATGTTTCCTATAGTGGGTGAGTCTAGGACCAGAGAACCCAGATAGAGTGGATGTGGAGAGGATGTTTCCTATAGTGGGCGAGTCTTGGTCCAGAGAACACAGATAGTGTGGATGTGGAGAGGATGTTTCCTATAATGGGGAGTCTAGGACCAGAGGGCACAGATGGAGTGAAGGTGGAGAGGATGTTTCCTATAATGGGGAGTTTAGGACCAGAGGGCACAGATAGAGTGGATGTGGAGAGTATGTTTCCTATGGCGGGTGAGTCTAGGACCAGAGGGCACAGCCACAGAGTACTGGGACGTCTCTTTAGAACAGAGATGAGGAGGAATTTCTTTAGCCAGAGGGTGTGATTCTGCAGAATTCTTTGCCACAGGTGGGCTGTTTAGGCCAGGTTACTGGGTGCATTTGAGACCGAGGTTGATAGGTTCTTGACTGGTCAGGATGTGAACGGTTACAGGGAGAGGGCAGGAGAAAGGGGCTGAGAGGGGCAGGAGCAAGGGGCTGAGAGGGACAGGAAGGCAGAGCCGGCTCGATGGGCCGAATGGCCTAATTGTGTTCCCGTGTCTTAAATATGTGTGTGTGTGTGTTTGTGTGACAGAGAGAATGTGTGTGTGTGTTGTGTGTGTGTGTGTGTGTGTGTGTGAGAGAGAGAGAGAGAATGTGTGTGTGTGTGTGTGTGTGTGAGAGAGAGAATGTGTGTGTGTGTGTGTGAGAGAAGGAATGTGTGTGTGTGCGTGTGTGTGTGTGTGTGTGTGTGTGTGTGTGCGTGTGTGTGTGTGTGTGTCTGAGTGCGTCTCTGTTTCTGAACAAAGCCAGTGTTTTGACGGTTCAGGTTAGCAGCAGAGAATGTGTCCAGTATACAACCTGAAATCCTTGCTCTCCACAGACATCCTCGAAACAGAAGAAAAACCCCTAAAAGTGAAAGGCAGAATAACGTTAGAACCCCCAAAGCCCCGCCCCCCACGCACAGGCAGAAGTAAAAGCATCAGACAGCCCCTCCCCTCCCCCACTTGTTCCAACAGGAAGCATCAGCCACCGCCCCCCACCCCCCCACCATCAAGCAACAGGGAGCCCACATGGAGACCACGGTCTGGAGAGCAACAGTTCGACCTTCCACAGGCTCTCCCTCTCTCTCTGGCGAGCTCCGAGACCGGGAACCCACCGCCGTGAGGAACCGCGGTTTGAGTGCGGCTGTGGGTCACGGGCCCCGACCGGACCCCGGCCGTCTGTTTTGGTGGTTACAAGGAAGAGCACAGTACGGCGCAGGCCCTTCGCCCCACGGGGTTGTGCTGACCCTTTGACCCACTCCAAGATCCATCTAACCTTCTCCTCTTTACCCGAAGTGCCTCGCTTTTCTCTCGCCCGTGTGGCCGTTCTCTGACCAGCCCTCTCTGCACCTGCCCCTCTCCTCCTTGTGAATGGACATTTTAAACCCACCTCTTTGATCGAGCACCCAGTCACCTGCTGTAATCTCTCTCCCCCCAGCCCAATTCTTTCCTGTCTGCTGACCGTCCTGTGGAACGTCTCCGAGTGTCTTAAAAGAACCAAAAAGCACTACAGCACAGAAGCAGGCCATTTGGCCCATCTAGTCCATGCCAGACTATTAATCTACCTAGTTGTTGGGTTTCCCAAACTTTTGTTTAATGCCGTGGGCCCTACCGTTAACCGAGAGGTCTGTGGACCCCAGGACGGAACCCCTGGCCTACTCCTGGACCCATAAACACCCCCATACCCCTCCCAGCCATGTTTCTATCCAAATTTCTCTGACACGTTAAAATCGAGCCCCCATCCACCGTTTTCGCCGGCAGCTTGCTCCACACTGTCACCACCCTCTGAGTGAAGAAGTTCCCCGCCCCCACCTCCTCAGGATCCCCTCCAAGATCTCACCTTTCACCCTTAACCCAGGCCCTCTGGTTCTAGTTTCGCTCAACCTCAGTGGGGAAAAAGCCTGCCTGCCAGCCTCTCTCCTACCCCCCCCCCAAACTCCACCTTTTCAATCTGGCCCCCTCCCCCTTCCTTTCCATCACCACGTCACCACGTACAACGCTGAGTGTTCTTTATCTGCGTAGAAAATATTCAGCCTTTCCCTGCAGCTCGGGTCCACGAGGACTGAGATGGCCTGTTTCTGTGCTGTAATTGTTATATGGTTAATAATGCTTTGTAAATAGCGATCAGCCCTAGCGATGGAGAGGCGCGCAGAGGTGAGAGGAGGAGGGGGCAGCGAAAGTCCCGATATCTGACCGATTTGAGCGTCGGGTCTACTTGGAAAGGCCGGGTACAGGCCGCGGCATGGCGGCAGGCGGGGTCCAGGCCCCGAAACGGTCCCAGAGCGAGGAACAATTTAAGCGCTGGGCTGGATTCAAAAGGTCAGGGTGTCGGGACTGGAGGCGAGGGACGGTCCTGTTGTGTCTGAAATCCACCAAGTTTACTCGGCTCTGTGCTGAACCGAGCCTGTTGCCTGCTCCACCTGCAGGGGTAGCCTGGCTTCAGTCTGCGGTCCCATGACGTTTACTCGGCTCTGTGCTGAACCGAGTCTGTGGCCTGCAGGGGTGACCCGGCTTCGCGTCCGCGGTCCCGCGACGTTTACTCGGCTCTGTGCTGAACCGAGCCTGTGGCCTGCAGGGGTGACCCGGCTTCAGTCTGTGGTCCCGTGACGTTTACTCGGCTCTGTGCTGAACCGAGCCTGTGGCCTGCAGGGGTGACCCGGCTTCAGTCTGTGGTCCCGCGACGTTTACTCGGCTCTGTGCTGAACCGAGCCTGTGGCCTGCAGGGGTGACCCGGCTTCAGTCTGTGGTCCCGCGACGTTTACTGGGTTCTGTGCTGAACCGAGCCTGTGGTCTGCAGGGGTGACCCGGCTTCAGTCTGTGGTCCCGTGACGTTTACTCGGCTCTGTGCTGAACCGAGCCTGTGGCCTGCAGGGGTGACCCGGCTTTGCGTCCACGGTCCAGCGACGTTTACTCGGCTCTGTGTTGAACCGAGGCCCTGACTGCTGGGACGCCCGGCTTCCCGTCTTTCATGGAACTTCAGTTCTGAAGTTATTTGCTAACTTTACGGTTTGACACTCTTTTTTTTAAAAAAAAATTGGTTCTTCTGGGGTTTCTTTCCTCGGTGTCTGCCTGTAAGGTGACAGATCTCAAGATTGCATAATGTCTACATACTTTGAACCTTCAAGTTTCAAACTTTGAAATGTGGGACAAGCCAATCTGCATATGCCACACATCAAGTGATTTTCTTATTCAATGCCTCATAACAAACATTAGGATTAACAGAAATCTTGCTGTGAATTTAAACAATTTACACATCAGTTTCTTGGGGGGAGAAAAGGCGGCATTTGGCGGTTTCGAACCAGGCAACAACGACTCATTACGGAGGAGCGAATGAACAGATAGAATGAATCAGAGTCAGAATCCTGTTTGATTTCACTGACAAACGCTCACTGGCCACTTTATTAGGTACACCCGTTCATTCATTCATTCATTCTGTGCCATGCTGTATGACATCATCATCATGTGCCATGCTGTATGTTGTGGGCGATCATGGTCTTTCCTCGGTAGGGTTGCCAACTGTCCCGTATTAGCCGGGATATCCCGTATACTGGGCTAAATTGGTTTGTCCCAAATGGGACCGCATCCCTTGTCCTGTATTTCCCCCGCTAAGGGAGAGCGTTCCTATGAAACCGTTCGTAAGCCGAAATGGCGTAAAGCGCAGAAGCAATTACCATTAATTTATATGGGAAAAATGTTTGAAGGTTCCTAGACCCAAAAAATAACCTACCAAATCACACCAAATAACACATAAAGCCTAAAATAACACTAACATATACTAAAAGCAGGAATGATATGATAAATACACAACCTATATAAAGTAGAAATAACGTATGTACAGTGTAGTTTCACTTAACAGAATCGGGAAGTTTAAGGCAAAACCGATTTGTAGAAAAAATTCGGCACGTACATGCAGGCGCACACAGGTGCCTACGCAAGGCTTCATGGTCACGGTAGTCTTTCTCGGGGTAAACACAAGTGTCCCGTATTTGACTGCTACTTTTGTCCCTTATTTGGCAGTGAGAAAGTTGGCAACCCTATTCCACAGCCATGATTGTTCTTGGCAAATTTTTCTACAGAGGTTGTTTGCCATCGTCTTCTTCTGGGCAATGTCTTTACAAGATGGGTGACCCCTGGCCATTATCAATACTCTTCAGAGATTGTCTGCCTGGTGTCGGTGGTTACATAACCAGGACTTGTGATCTGTACCGGCTGCTCGTACGACCATCCACCACCTGCTCCCATGGTTTCACCTGACCCTGATCGGGGGGCTAAGAAGGTGCTACACCTTGCCCAAGGGTGACCTGCAGGCTAGCGGAGGGAAAGAGCGCCTCACACCTCCTTTGGTAGAGACGTATCTCCACCCCGACACCCAACACCTGCACACCTGCTCATTAATACTTATCAGCCAATCGTGTGGCAGCAACTCAATGCACAAAAGCACGTAGTCACGGTCAAGAGGTCAGTTGTTGTTCAGACCCAAACATCAGAATGGGTGTGTGGGGGGGGGGGAGGTGAACCAAGCGACTCTGACCGTGGAGTGATTGCTGGTGTCAAACAGGATGATCTGAGGATCTGCTGATCTCCTGAGATTTTCATGCACAACAGAGAATGGTGTGAAAAACAGAGAGAGAGATAGAGAGAGAGAGAGAGAGAGAGACAGAGAGAGAGAGACAGAGAGAGAGACAGAGAGAGAGAGAGAGAGAAAGACAGAGAGAGAGACAGAGAGAGAGAGAGAGAGACAGAGAGAGAGAGAGAGAGAGAGAGAGACCCACACGGTGAGCGGCTGTTCTGTGGGCGAAGACGCCTCGTTAACGAGAGGGGTCAGGGAAGGCTGGTTCAAGCAGGCAGGAAAGCGAGAGAAGCTCAGACAACCGGACATTACAATGGCGGCGTGCGGCAGAGTGCCTCAGAGCGCGCAACACGTCGGACCTTGAAGCAGATGGGGCCACAGCAGCAGAGACCACCAACGTACCCTCAGAATCTCTCTTGTTTATGCTGCTAGTGGTTTTTCCTTCTTTGTTGCTTTTTGAAGTTTTCCCAATCGTTCTTGGAGACTTTGTTTGCAAGGGAGTTTTTAGTTGAATCAGTGTGCACACATGAATCAGAATCTGATGTATTTACAATCATATTGCAAAATAGACTGAAGTATGCACTTTAAAAACAGTATACACACAACTTATACACACTTACATATCCCCATTATTAAAGAAATGGAATATTCAGCTGTGTATAAACCCAAGTGCAAACACTCTCTCTCTCTCTCTCTCACACACACACACACACACACACACACACACACACACACATTTGGTGTTCTCATTTTTTTTTAACTTAGCTATCCAGGTTGTCTAACCTAACACAGGCTGCCCTTCCTTTGACCTGGAATTTACCATTGCTGGGTGAAAAACATCAATATTTTGCACTTGCTCTTGTCCAGTGTGTCCTCTTGACCATAGACCATAAGACCGTAAGACAAAGGAGCAGAAGTAGGCCATTCAGCCCATCGAGTCTGCTCCATCATTTTATCATGAGCTGATCCATTCTCCCATTTAGTCCCACTCCCCCGCCTTCTCACCATAACCCTTGATGCCCTGGCTACTCAGATACCTATCAATCTCTGCCTTAAATACACCCAATGACTTGGCGTCCACTGCCGCCCGTGGCAACAAATTCTGCAGATTCACCAACCTCTGACTAAAAAAAATTCCTTTGCATTTCTGTTCTGATTGGGTGCCCCTCAATCCTTAAGTCATGCCCTCTCGTACTAGACTCCCCCATCATGGGAAACAACTTTTCCACATCCACTCTGTCCATGCCTTTCAACATTCAAAATGTTTCTATGAGGTCTCCCTTCATTCTTCGAAACTCCAAGGAATACAGTCCAAGAGCAGACAAACGTTCCTCATATGTTAACCCTCTCATTCCCGGAATCATTCTAGTGAATCCTCTCTGTACCCTCTCCAACGTCAGCATATCCTTTCTTAAATAAGGAGACCAAAACTGCCCACAGTACTCCAAGTGAGGTCTCACCAGCGCCTTATAGAGCCTCAACATCACATCCCTGCTCCTATACTCTATTCCTCTAGAAATGAATGCCAACATTGCATTCGCCTTCTTCACGACAGACTCGACCTGGAGGTTAACCTTAAGGGTATCCTGTACGAGGACTCCTAAGTCCCATTGCATCTCAGAACTTTGAATTCTTTCCCCATTTAAATAATAGTCTGCCCGTTTATTTCTTCTGCCAAAGTGCATAACCATACACTTTCCAACATTGTATTTCATTTGCCACTTCTTTGCTCATTCTTCCAATCTATCCAAGTCTCTCTGCAGACTCTCTGTTTCCTCAGCACTACCGGCCCCTCCACCTAACTTCATATGGTCTGCAAACTTAGCCACAAAGCCATCTATTCCATAATCCAAATCATTGATGTACAATGTAAAAAGAAGCGGCCCCAACATGGACCCCTGTGGAACACCACTGGTAACCGGCAGCCAACCAGAATAGGATCCCTTTATTCCCACTCTCTGTTTCCTGCCAATCAGCCAACGCTCTATCCACGTATGTAACTTTCCCGTAATTCCATGGGCTCTTATCTTGTTAAGTAGCCTCATGTGTGGCACCTTGTCAAAGGCCTTCTGAAAATCCAAATATACAACATCCACTGCATCTCCCTTGTCTAGCCTACTGGTAATTTCCTCAAAAAATTGTAATAGGTTTGTCATACAGGACTTTCCTTTAAGGAAACCATGCTGAGTTCTGCCTATCTTGTCATATGCCTCCAGGTACTCTGTAACCTCATCCTTGACAATCGACTTCAAAAACCTCCCAACCACCGATGTCAAGCTAACAGGTCTATAGTTTCCTTCTTGCTTCCTTGCCCCCTTCTTAAATAGCAGAGTGACATTTGCAATCTTCCAGTCCTCCGGAACCATGCCAGAATCTATCGACTTTTGAAAGATCATCGCTAATGCCTCCGCAATCTCCACAGCTACTTCCTTCAGAACATGAGGGTGCATTCCATCTGGTCTGGGAGATTTATCTACTTTTAAACTATTCAGCTTCCTGAGTACTTTCTCTGTTGTAATTGTGACTGCGCACACTTCTCTTCCCTGCCACCCTTGAGTGTCTGGTATGCTGCTGATGCCTTCCTCAGTGAAGACTGATGCAAAATACTCATTCAGTTCCTCTGCCATCTCCTTATCTCCCATTACAATTTCTGCAGCATCATTTTCTATCGGTCCTATATCTACTCTCACATGTCTTTTACTCTTTATATACTTGAAAAAAGCTTTTAGTATCCTCTTTGATATTATTTGCTAGCTTCCTTTCATAGTTAATCTTTTCCCTCTTAATGACCTTCTTGGTTTCCTTTTGTAAGGTTTTAAAAACTTCCCAATCCTCTGTCTTCCCACTAATTTTTGCTTCCTTGTATGCCCTCTCCTTTGCTTTAACTTTGGCTTTGACTTCTCTTGTCAGCCACAGTTGCATCCTTTTTCCATTCAAAAATTTCTTCTCGTTTGGAATATACCTGTCTTGCACCTTCCTCATTTCTCGCATAAACTCCAGCCACTGCTGCTCTGCCGTCTTTCCCGCCAGTGTCCCTTTCCAGTCAACTTTGGCCAGTTCCTCTCTCATGCCACTGTAATTTCCTTTACTCCACTGAAATAGTGACACGTCAGATTTCGGCTTCTCTTTTTCAAATTTCACAATGAACTCAATCATGTTATGATCGCTGCCTCCTAAGGGTTCCTTCACCTCAATCTCTCTAATCACCTCCAGTTCATTACACAATACCCAATCCAGTACAGCCGATCCCCTAGTGGGCTCAACAACAAGCTGTTCTAAAAAACCATCTCGCAGACATTCTACAAATTCTCTCTCTTGAGATCCAGTGCCGACCTGTTTTCCCGTTCCACTCGCATGTTAAAGTCCCCCACAATTATCATAACACTGCCCTTCTGACAAGCCTTTTCTATTTCCTGTTGTAATTTGTAGTCCACATCACTGCAGCTGTTTGGAGGCCTATAAATAACTACCCCTGCGATTTCTTAGCTCAACCCATAAAGATTCTGCACCTTCCAATCCTATATCACCTCTTTCTAATGATTTAATATCATTTCTTACCAATAAAGCCACGCCTCCCCAACTGCCTACCTTCCTATCCTTCCGATACACCGTGTATCCTTGGACGTTCAGCTCCCAGAGACATACATCCTTTAGCCAGGTCTCAGTGATGGCCACAATATCATACCTGCCAATCTGTAGCTATACGACAAGATCATCCACCTTATTCCTTATGCTGCGTTCATTTAAGTGTCACACCTTAAGATCAGTATTTGGTACTTTTCGCTTTGATTTCACTGCAACTTTATTGCACTGCAACTCATCCCAATGGCTACAAATTTGCCCCATCACCAGCCTGTCTTTCCTGACATCTTTACTGCTCACTATCTTAGATTTATTTCTGTTTTCCCCTTCCTCCACTCTATCATTCCAGTTCCCATCCCCCTGCCACATTATTTTAAACACTCCCTAACAGATCTATTAAACCTTCCCGCCAGGATATTGGTCCCTTTCGGGTTCAGGTGCAACCTGTCCATTTTGAACAGGTCACACTTCCCCAGAAGAGATCCCAATGATCCAAGAATCTGAAGCCCTGCCCCCTTCACCAGTCTCTCAGCCACACATTCATCTGCCTGATCCTACTATTCTTGCCCTCGCTAGCACGTGGCACAGGTAGCAATCCCGAGATCACTACACTGGAGGTCCTGCTTCGCAGCTTCCTTCCTAACTCCCAGAAATCTCTCTTCAGGACCTCCTCATTTGTCCTATCAATGTCATTGGTACCAACATGTACCAAGACAACTGGCTGCTCGCCCTCCCTGTTCGGAATATTCTTGACAACCCCCTTCTCTCTCCTGTACTGAGGGAGATGAGCTCTTTATAGGCATTAGGGCATATCATCACTAATTACCAACAAAGTTGACTTAAAACTACATGACTGTTGGAAATTGCGTGCTAGCCGTCCACATGGTATGCGAGCCAGGGCAGTACGATACGGAGAGCGAGCTGTTGCCCATGTAGCAGGGTCCCCCTCTCCACACAGCTGATGGGCCCAGAGGAACGGCGCAGAATGATACAGTTTGGAACCAGGAGTTGCCAGTCAGCGTTGAACTCAGCGTTGGACTGCCTTTGGGACTCCAGCTCCAGACTGTTCCCTCAGGGATTTACTCCCGAAGCCTTCCCCGTCAGTGGGTACAGCCGCAAGGCAGCGGGAGGTTGGAGATCAGAGTTTTCCTTCTCCTGAGACGAGCTGCTGACCACCGCTGGCGAGCCAGAAGTGACTGGGTTTTAAGGCGCCTTTGCCCCTCCTCCTGTCAGTGGGAACAGTTCCACCGGGCTCGGTAGCCAAGCCGCATGTGAAGGCCGGGAACTGGACTTGGCTGTCAGAGGCTGTTTGAGACGCACGACATTGGGAGCATTTAACAGAGAGTGGGAACTTGTCCCCATTACCACCCCCAGTTATAATGATCTTAAGGAACCTTAACGCTACACATGAATCACAATCTGATGTAGTTACAATCATATTGCAAAATAGACTGAAGTATGCACCTTAAAAACAGTATACACACAACTTATACACACTTACACATCCCCATTACTAAAGAAATGGAAGGTATATTTAACTATCGGGTTACAAACCTGTTTATGGTGTTTCAAATCAAAAGGAAGAGAAGAACCTAAAATGGAGCCAAGTGCATAACCTTGAGCAGATTGTAATTCCAATATTTAGGAATGGATAGTGTATCTTGGTCAAGTAACCAAAATTTCATGTGTCAAATATTGATTGCCCAATAATAAAATCTGAAATTAGGTAATGCCAAACCTCCATCTCTCTTTGCTTTCTGTAGACATATTCTACCCAGTCTCGGGGTTTTTTTTGCCAAATAAATGAAGAAATTTTAGAGTCAACTTTGTCAAACAAGGATTTTGGAACAAAAATCGGTAATGCCTGAAATATATATAAAAATTCTGGCAGAATAAACATCTTAACAGCATTAATACCACCAATCAAAGTTAAATAAAGTGGAGACCATTTAAATGAAAGTTGTGTAATGTGATCAATTAAGGGTAGGAAATTAGTCTTAAATAAATCCTTATGTTTACAGGCAATTTTAATCCCCAGATATGAAAAATGATTATTAACCAATTTAAACGGGAGGTTCTGATATAAGGGAACTTGCTTATTAATCGGGAAAAGTTCACTCTTACTGAGGTTTAACTTATAACCTGAAAACTTATAACTTATAACCTGAAACCTTACGTATTTGGTTTCAATTCCAAAAATTTTTCGATCTTAATCAATTTGGGCTTGCGATTCCTATTTTAGGCAACATATTCTTTCCCCCCTCTTCTACGGACCGTGCCTTTCAAATTTGGAAGACTAATGGTATATCACGGTTTTTGGATTTATTTTTAGATGGCTCCCTTATGTCTTTTGAACAATTATCTAACAAATATAACTTACCAAGAATACATTTTTTTAGATATCTCCAAGTTAGAAATTTCCTAAATACCATACTTTCTTCCTTTCCGACGTTACCCCCTACATATATTTTAGATACTATAATTAACCTTAATCCATGTCAGAAAGGTGTGACGGCTATTATTTATAACACTATCATGAAACTTAGGAAAGCTTCATTCGATAAGATTAGGTCCGACTGGGAAAAGGAATTGGGCTTTATTATTTCGGTGGATGACTGGGTGCATATTTTACAACTAGTCAATACTTCCTCTATCTGTTCTAAACACTCCCTAATTCAATTTAAAGTTGTCCATAGAGCACATATGTCTAAAGATAAATTAGCTCGTTTTTATTCTCATATCAACCCTCTTTGTGACAGATGTCATGGGGAGATAGCTTCTTTAACTCATATGTTTTGGTCCTGTCCTACTTTGGAATCTTTTTGGAAAGACATTTTTTAATATTATTTCAAAGGTATTGAATATAGATATTTCTCCCCATCCTATTACTGCTATCTTTGGATTACCTAAAATTTCCAGTAATCTTTCCTCTTCAGCCCATAGATTGATTGCATTTCTTACTTTAATGGCGAAAAGATGTATTTTACAACATTGGAAGGAGATTAATGCTCCAACTGCGTTCTTCTGGTTTTCCCAGGCGATACTATGTTTAAATTTGGAGAAAATTAGAAGTAATCTCTATGATTCTTGGGTTAAATTTGAACAGACCTGGAGATCTTTTATTCAACGTTTTCATTTAATGTAACTTTTTTTCTCTCTCTGTCCATATTTACATTCCCTTCTTGCTTTTTAACTGTTTTTAATGGAGGTCGGGTTTGAGGACGTGATTGTTTTAAGTTGTTTAGCTCTACTTGTTACCGAGTTAGCCCATTGCTTTGCTTTGCTTTTTAGATTAGTTGCACGGTGGGTTTTTTGGGAGGTTTTTTTGGGGGGTTTTTTCTTCTCTTTATTGATATGTATGGAAAATACTATTATATTACCTTTTATATCTAAATTGCACTGTTTGTACTAATTTTTTTTGTGTATTAATATCTCTTGTAAAGTTATATTGCAACAGTGTATTAGTTTCTACATGGTTTACCTTTTTTGAACTAATTCAATAAAAAGATTTAAAAAGAAAGTAAGAAATGGAATATTCGGCCGTGTATAAACCCAAGTGATCCTGCAGATGCTAGAAATCCAGAGCAACACACACACTCTCACACACACACACACAAACTCACACACACACACACACACACACTCTCACACAGACACACACACACAGACACACACACACAAACACACTCACACACACTCACACACACACACTCACACATACACTCGCACACACACACAAACACACTCACACACACACACACACACACACAGACACACACACACACAGACACACACACACAGACACACACACACTCACACACACACACACACACACTCACACACACACACTCACACTCACACATACACTCACACACACACACAAACACTCACACACACTCACACACACTCTCACACAGACACACAGACACACACACACAAAATGCTAGAAAAACTCAGCAGGTCACCAGCATCTACAGGAGAGAGTAAACTGTTGTGTTTCAGACCGAGACCCTCCTGCAGGACTGGAGGGGCAGGGGGAAGGATGCCAGAATAAAAAGGTGGGGTGGGGGGAGAGGGCTAGCTGGAAGGTGATGGGTGGAGCCAGGCGGGTGGGAAAGGGCAAGGGCCGGAGAGGAAGGAATCTGACAGGAGAGGAGAGTTGACCGTGGGAGAAAGGGAAGGAGGAGGGGACCCAGGGGGAGGGTGAGAAGACGTTGAGAGGCCAGAGTGGGAAATAGAAGAAGACGGGGGGGGGAGGGAAAGTTTTTTACTGGAAGGAGAAATCGATATTCGTGCCATCAGGTTGGAGATTACCCAGACGGACAAGAATGTGCTACTCCTCCACCCCGAGGAGTCTCTTCATGGGAATATGGGGGATTCGGAATTAAAATGTTTGGCTGCCGTCCGTGGCAGGAAAGGCACCACAGAGCCAACCCGAGCGCATCGGCTCCGTTTAGGACCCAGCGGACGTGACGGGCCTGCCTGAAGGTGCAGAATGCCCAACACAGTGGTGCACACGGTTAGGTACGAATAAATAATGAAATTAAACTAAACATTGGTGTCTGAATGTGCGTGTGTGGGGGGGAGGGGGGGTGGAAACAATTGTAAGAATGTACCAGGGAAGACATTGAATCTGAGAAAGCTCACTTAAACTACAGCAGAATGGTAAGTCTTCCACTGTTTTAAGGAATGAGAATCAGGTTCATTATCACCATGAAATTTGTTAACTTAGCAGTAGCAGTTCAATGCAATACATAATATAGAACAAAAAAAGTAAATAAATTCATTACAGTATACATACATTGGACAGATTAAAAACCGTGAAAGAAACAGAAATAATATGTGTTAAAAAAGTGAGGTTGTGTTCACGGGATCAAAGTCCATTCAGCAATCAGATGGCAGAGGGGAAGGAGCTGTTCCTGAATCGCTGAGTGTGTGTCTTCAGGCTCCTGTACCTCCTGCCTGATGGTAACTGTGAGAAAAGGGCATGCCCTGGGTGCTCGAGGTCCTTAATAATGGACGCTGCCTTTCTGAGACACCGCTCCCTGAAGATGTCCTGGGTACTTTGTTGGCTAGTGCCCAAGATGGAGCTGACTAGATTGACAACCCTCTGCAGCTTCTTTCGGTCCTGTGCAGTAGCCCCTCCATACCAGACAGTGCTGCAGCCTGTCGGAGATTCAAAGTGCATTTATTGTCAAGGTATGTGTGCAGTGGACAACCCTGAAGTTGGTCTTTCCACAGACAGCCATGAAACAGAGAAACCCTGGAACCCTTTCAAATAAAAACACCTGACCTGTTATAGAAAAGGACAAATCGTGCCCCGGCAAAAGGAAAGCCAGCGAGAAACACCAAACCACAGAGTCCTTGAAACAGTCCAGTTCAGTTCAGTTCAGTTCAGTGTAGCGTCGTGTCGTTCATTGGCTGCAGGGCCGCAGAGCCAGTCCGCCCCGATCAAAATCACACAAAACAGCAATTAAATAAGGAGTAACCGGAAACTAAAAACAAATCATAAACTGAACTACCGAGTCCGATCCACAAACCGCATCGATTAAACCTTCCCCAGGACCCAAGGCTCTGTCAGGGGAGGGGGGGAGGGAGAGAGGGAGAGAGAGTGTACTGACTGGTTTAATCACAGCCCAGTATGGAAACACCAATGCCCTTGAACAGAAATTCCTACAAAAGGTAGTGCGTTTGACCCAGTCCGACACAGGTAAAGTTCTCCCAACCATTGAGTACATCTGCATGAAACGCTGTCACAGGAAAGCAGCATCCACCATCAGGGACCCCCACCACCCAGGACACGCTCTCTTCTCGTTGCTGCCATCAGGTGGAAGGTACAGGAGCCTCAGGACCCACACCACCAGGTTCAGGAACAGTTACTATCAACCATCAGGCTCTTGAACAAAAGGGGTTAACTACACTCACTTGCCCATCCATTGAGATGTTCCCACAACCAATAATGTCATTTTAAGGACTCTTTATCTCATGTTCTCATTACTTATTGCTATTTATTTCTATCTGTGTTGCACAGTTTGTTGTCTTCTGCACTCTAATCGATCTTTCATTGATCCTGTTATAGCTACTGTTCTATAGATTTGCTGAGTATCCCTGCAGGAAAATGAATCTGCAGGTTGTATATGGAGAAATGTATGTACATTGGTAATAAAATTTACTTTTATGAACTTGAGGTGATGAAGATGTCTCTCCATGGCTTTTCAGCACAAGGGCTTGGAACAGGAGTGAGGTCATTCAGTTCCCCAAACCTGCTCCACATTCACTAACCTCGTGCCTGGTCCAATAAACACACAGTGGCCACTTCATTACGTACAGTACACCTGTACATTCATGCAAACATCTTATCAGCATCTGGTTGGATTGCAGCAACTCGGTGCATAAAAGCACGCAGACATGGCCAAGAGGTTCAGTTGTAGTTCGGACCAAGCATCAGAATGGGGAGGAGAAGTGACTTTGACCTTGGTATGATTGTTGGTGCCAGATGGGGTGGTTCGAGTATCTCAGAAACAGCTGATCTCCAGGGGTATTCACGCACAGCAGTCTCTAGAGCTTACAGGGAGCAGTGGAAAAAGACAAGGTCGTTCATGAACCTTTTGAGCTGTGAAGCTCACCGATCTTGTGTCGAATTCTACAGGCACTCAGATAAGGTGCCTTAAACTCAATGGCAGCACACACTCAGTTGATAATGATTCCTGGAATTGAAAAGCTTATCGTTTGAGGAGTGTTTGATGGCTCAAGGTCTGTTCTCACAGGAATTCAGAAGAATGGGGAGGGGAGGCTCTCATTGAAACCGATCGAATGTTGGGCAGTCTCTGCAGAGTGGATATGGAGGGGATGTTTCTTATGGTGGGGGGGGGGGGGTGCAGATTCTAAGACCAGAGGACACAGCCTCAGAATAGAAGGACGTCCATTTAAAATGGAGAGCGGTGAATCTGTGGATTTCACAGGCTGTTGTGGCCAAGTCATTGGATGCACTGCAGGCAAAGGTTGATACATTCTTGATTGGTCAGGGCATGAAGGGTTAACAAGGAGAAGTCAGGAGATTGGGGGCTGAGAGGGAAAATGGATCAGCCATGGTGAAATGACAGAGCAGACTTGATGGGCCAAGTGGCCCAGATCTGCTCCTCTGTCTGATGGTAACACACACAGAATGCTGGAGGAACTCAGCAGGCCCGGCAGCGACTATGTTTCAGGCCGAGGTCCTCCAGCAGGACTATATCTCATGGTGTTTGTTTGTTAATGCAAGTAGCTCGTCTCCCAGTCTGTTCCGATGTACACGTGTTAAATAAAGTTTCGTGTCGTGTCCTTTTGGAATCCGATAGCCTTTGTTGCCCTTTGCACCTGACTTTCATGCACTCCGCTCAAACTTTGTTTCTCTTTTCTAAATTTTGTTTTGGTGTCTGCATTGCTTCCCCCCGTCCTACTGCCTGGATTCACCCCGGCCCACCACCATGCTACGTTAAACCCTCCCCGGCAGCGCCCACGAACAATCCCCCTCGGTCACTGCTGGGCCCGAACCACTGTCAGTCCGATGCTCTCTCTACAGATACTGCCTGACCTGCCGAGTTCCTCCAGCACCTCCTGTTTCGCATCGTCTTCCTTGTGTCTCCCGGTCCTTCAGGCTCATACAGTCCGGCACAGACTAGATGGGCGGAAGGGCCTGTGCCTGTAATGTGGTGTGCTACCTTGGTCACCCAATCCGAAGGCGAACTTACCTTGTGTGGCCGGTTCATTATGTTTTTAAAAAACGTGTATTTATTGAGATACAGTAGGGAATAGACCCTTCGAGCTGCGCCATCCGGCAACCCCCCCGATTTAATCCTAGCCTAGCCACGGGACAACTTACAATGACCAATTAACCTACCGACCGGTGCATCTCCGGACTGTGGGCGGAAACAAGAGCACCCGGAGGAAACCCACGCAGTCACGGGGGAGAACGTACTGTTGTTACGTACCCCGTAACTGGGTTGCCAAACCAGCAGAAGTGGACCACTTAGTTGGAGTCTGGATTACTGGAACTAAGAAAGTTTTATTAAAGAAATAAGTAACACAGTACTCTAATCAAAAGGATATAAATGCAACAGTTTAGCAATGATAAAACACACATGTACACAGAACTAGTATAATAGGATCAATCAAGCTCTATTGCAGTCTAGGGGTAAATGACCAGTTTCAAGTGACGCAAAGTTCAGTTCCGTTCGCAGTAATCGCTGTTGTGCCGTTGGGGTGGGGAGAAGAGAGAGAGCGAAAGCGAATGAATATTCAAAACGGATTCCACACAGACCTTCGATATTCCTCGCAGTTAGCTTTCGGGCGAGCCCTTTGTAATGTCTTCTGAGGCCACCGACTGTGACCCCTCTGTTCCAGATGCGATCGTTCCTCTGCAGTGAACCCAGCACCCAGGCAAGGGCGGACATAGAAACATAGAAACATAGGAAATAGGTGCAGGAGTAGGCCATTCGGCCCTTCGAGCCTTCACCACCATTTATTATGATCATGGCTGATCATCCAACTCAGAACCCTGCCCCAGCCTTCCCTCCATACCCCCTGATCCCCGTAGCCACAAGGGCCATATCTAACTCCCTCTTAAATATAGCCAATGAACTGGCCTCAACTGTTTCCTGTGGCAGAGAATTCCATAGATTCACCACTCTCTGTGTGAAGAAGTTTTTCCTAATCTCGGTCCGAAAAGGCTTCCCCTTTATCCTCAAACTGTGACCCCTCGTTCTGGACTTCCCCAACATCGGGAACAATCTTCCTGCATCTAGCCTGTCCAATCCCTTTAGGATTTTATACGTTTCAATCAGATCCCCCCTCAATCTTCTAAATTCCAACGAGTACAAGCCCAGTTCATCCAGACTTTCTTCATATGGAAGTCCTGCCATCCCAGGAATCAATCTGGTGAACCTTCTTTGTACTCCCTCTATGGCAAGGATGTCTTTCCTCAGATTAGGGGACCAAAACTGTGCACAATACTCCAGGTGTGGTCTCACCAAGGCCTTGTACAACTGCAGTAGTACCTCCCTGCTCCTGTACTCGAATCCTCTCGCTATAAATGCCAGCATACCATTCGCCTTTTTCACCGCCTGCTGTACCTGCATGCCCACTTTCAATGACTGGTGTATAATGACACCCAGGTCTCGTTGCACCTCCCCTTTTCCTAATCGGCCACCATTCAGATAATAATCTGTTTTCCTATTTTTGCCACCAAAGTGGATAACTTCACATTTATCCACATTAAATTGCATCTGCCATGAATTTGCCCACTCACCCAACCTATCCAAGTCACCCTGCTTCCTCTTAGCATCCTCCTCACAGCTAACACTGCCACCCAGCTTCGTGTCATCCGCAAACTTGGAGATGCTGCATTTAATTCCCTCATCCAAGTCATTAATATATATTGTAAACAACTGGGGTCCCAGCACTGAGCCTTGTGGTACCCCACTAGTCACTGCCTGCCATTCTGAAAAGGTCCCGCTTATTCCCACTCTTTGCTTCCTGTCTGCTAACCAATTCTCTACCCACATCAATACCTTACCCCCAATACCGTGTGCTTTAAGTTTGCACACTAATCTCCTGTGTGGAACCTTGTCAAAAGCCTTTTGAAAATCCAAATATACCACATCCACTGGTTCTCCCCTATCCACTCTACTAGTTACATCCTCAAAAAATTCTATGAGATTCGTCAGACATGATTTTCCTTTCACAAATCCATGCTGACTTTGTCCGATGATTTCACCGCTTTCCAAATGTGCTGTTATCACATCTTTGATAACTGACTCCAGCAGTTTCCCCACCACCGACGTTAGGCTAACCGGTCTATAATTCCCCGGTTTCTCTCTCCCTCCTTTTTTTAAAAAGTGGGGTTACATTAGCCACCCTCCAATCCTCAGGAACTAGTCCAGAATCTAACGAGTTTTGAAAAATTATCACTAATGCATCCACTATTTCTTGGGCTACTTCCTTAAGCACTCTGGGATGCAGACCATCTGGCCCTGGGGATTTATCTGCCTTTAATCCCTTCAATTTACCCAACACCACTTCCCTACTAACATGTATTTCGCTCAGTTCCTCCGTCTCACTGGACCCTCTGTCCCCTACTATTTCTGGAAGATTATTTATGTCCTCCTTAGTGAAGACAGAACCAAAGTAATTATTCAATTGGTCTGCCATGTCCTTGCTCCCCATAATCAATTCACCTGTTTCTGTCTGCAGGGGACCTACATTTGTCTTTACCAGTCTTTTCCTTTTTACATATCTGTAAAAGCTTTTACAGTCAGTTTTTATGTTCCCTGCCAGTTTTCTCTCATAATCTTTTTTCCCCTTCCTAAATAAGCACCAGGTTCCTGCCAACCATATCTTTCTACCCTGTGCGTCTATGGCTGGTCCTGCGTCAGACCTCAAACACTCCCACCAACTTGTGGGGGTACACCGCTTCCAGGGTCTCGTTACCTCATGGAGTCGTGTGTCTCTTGCCTTAGCGAACCTGTCGCTTTTTATCCCCCTGCTGGGGTATCGCCTGTCCATCAGACTTCAAAAAGTTCAGGGTTCAAAGCCACCAGTCTCTGACAATACTCGGAACCGTGTCTCCTTTCGGTAATCTCTCTCGTCTCTCTCTTATTAGCACCTTGCATGTTCCCCCATTGTCCTCTTATCGGCATCAATCTTCTGATAACTGGTTCTTTTGTCACAGTACAAACTCCTCACAGGCAATGGTGGGAATTGAACCGGGGTCGCTGGTATGGCGAAGCGTTGTGCTAACCACTACACTACCACACTGACTCACACCATGTATATTATATATCTATTTACAGTGCATCTCACAACAGGACCTTAAGGGTGGCGTTCTCAGGATTGCTGCCAGTGCTACGTGACAGTGATGGTAAGAATTAGCGGAGATGGCAGTTGAGTGCGTGGCTGAGGGGTTGGGGCAGAGAGCAGGATTATAGATTTATGGATCATTGGGATCTCTTCTGGGGAAGGTGGGACCTGTACAGATTTGACAGGTTGCACCTGAACTCAAGGGGGAGCAATATCCTTGCAGGTAGGTTTGCTATCATGGTTCGGGAGGGTTTAAACTAATTTGCGAAGAGGATGGGACCCGGAGCGATAGAGCAGTGAAAGAAGTGCATGGAGTAAAGCCAGATCTAACATATAGAGAGGCTTTGAGGAAAGAGAAGCAGAATAAACGGTGTAAAGGCAGTAAGGTAGAAGGGCTGAAATGTGTGTACCTCAATGCAAGAGGCATCAGGAGCAAAGGTGATGAACTGAGAGCTTGGATACATACATGGAATTATGATGTAGTGGCCATTACAGAGACTTGGCTGGCACCAGGGCAGGAATGGATTTTCAATATTCCTGGATTTCAGTGCTTTAAAAGGGATAGAGAGGAGGGAAAAAGGGGAGGAGGAGCGGCATTACTGGTCAGGGATACTATTAATGCTACAGAAAGGGTGGGTAATGTAGCAGGATCCTCTTTTGAGTCAATATGGTTGGAAGTCAGGAACAGGAAG
Source organism: Mobula birostris (assembly GCF_030028105.1). Taxonomy (NCBI): domain Eukaryota; kingdom Metazoa; phylum Chordata; class Chondrichthyes; order Myliobatiformes; family Myliobatidae; genus Mobula; species Mobula birostris. The sequence continues at coordinate 10,763,572 of NC_092402.1, forward strand.
GGAGCAGTTACTCTATTGGGGGTATTCTATAGGCCCCCTGGTAGCAGCAGAGATACAGAGGAGCAGATTGGGAGGCAGATTTTGGAAAGGTGCAAAAATAACAGGGTTGTTATCATGGGTGACTTTAACTTCCCTAATATTGATTGGCACCTGATTAGTTCCAAGGGTTTAGATGGGGCAGAGTCTGTTAAGTGTGTCCAGGACGGATTCCTGTCACAGTATGTGGACAGGCCGACTAGGGGGAATGCCATACTAGATCTAGTACTAGGTAATGAACTGGGTCAGGTTACAGATCTCTCAGTGGGTGAGTATCTGGGGGACAGTGACCACCGCTCCCTGGCCTTTAGCATTATCACAGAAAAGGATAGAATCAGAGAGGACAGGAATATTTTTTAATTGGGGAAGGGCAAATTATGAAGCTATAAGGCTAGAACTTGCGGGTGTGGATTGGGATGATGTTTTTGCAGGGAAATGTACTATGGACATGTGGTTGATGTTTAGAGATCTCTTGCAGGATGTTAGGGATAAATTTGTTCCAGTGAGGAAGATAAAGAATGGTAGGGTGAAGGAACCATGGGTGACAAGTGAAGTGGAAAATCTAGTCAGGTGGAAGAAGGCGGCATACATGAGGTTTAGGAAGCAAGGATCAGATGGGTCTATTAAGGAATATAGGAAAGCAAGAAAGGAGCTTAAGAAGGGGCTGAGGAGAGCAAGAAGGGGACATGAGAAGGCCTTGGTGAGTAGAGTAAAGGAAAACCCCAAGGCATTCTTCAATTATGTGAAGAAAAAAAGGATGACAGGAGTGAAGGTAGGACCGATTAGAGATAAAGTTGGGAAGGTGTGCCTGGAGGCTGTGGAAGTGAGCAAGGTCCTCAATGAATACTTCTCTTCGGTATTCACCAATGAGAGGGAACTTGATAGTGAAGACAATATGAGTGAGGTTGATGTTCTGGAGCATGTTGATATTAAGGGAGAGGAGGTGTTGGAGTTGTTAAAATACATTAGGACGGATAAGTCCCCAGGGTGTGACAGAATATTCCCCAGGCTGCTCCACGAGGCGAGGGAAGAGATTGCTGAGCCCCTGGCTAGGATCTTTATGTCCTCGTTGTCCACGGGAATGGTACTAGAGGATTGGAGGGAGGCGAATGTTGTCCCCTTGTTCAAAAAAGGTAGTAGGGATAGTCCGGGTAATTATAGACCAGTGAGTCTTACGTCTGTGGTGGGAAAGCTGTTGGAAAAGATTCTTAGAGATAGGATCTATGGGCATTTAGAGAATCACAGTCTGATCAGGGACAGTCAGCATGGCTTTGTAAAGGGCAGATCATGACTAACAAGCCTGATAGAGTTCTTTGAGGAGGTGACCAGGCATATAGATGAGGGTAGTGCAGTGGATGTGATCTATATGGATTTTAGTAAGGCATTTGACAAGGTTCCACATGGTATTCAGAAAGTCTGGAGGCATGAGATCCAGGGAAGTTTGGCCAGCTGGATTCAGAATTGGCTTGCCTGCAGAAGGCAGAGGGCGGTGGTGGAGGGAGTACATTCAGATTGGAGGATTGTGACTAGTGGTGTCCCACAAGGATCTGTTCTGGGACCTCTACTTTTCGTGATTTTTATTAACGACCTGGATGTGGGGGTAGAAGGGTGGGTTGGCAAGTTTGCAGACGACACAAAGGTTGATGGTGTTACAGATAGTGTTGAGGACTGTCGGAGATTGCAGAGAGACATTGATAGGATGCAGAAGTGGACTGAGAAGTGGCAGATGGAGTTCAACCCCGAGAAGTGTGAGGTGGTACACTTTGGAAGAACAAACTCCAAGGCAGAGTACAAGGTAAATGGCAGGATACTTGGTAGTGTGGAGGAGCAGAGGGATCTCAGGGTACATGTCCACAGAGCCCTGAAAGTTGCCTCACAGGTAGATAGGATAGTTAAGAAAGCTTATGGGGTGTCAGCTTTCATAAGTCGAGGGATAGAGTTTAAGAGTCGCAATGTAATGATGCAGCTCTATAAAACTCTGGTTAGGCTACACTTGGAGTACTGTGTCCAGTTCTGGTCGCCTCACTATAGGAAGGATGTGGAAGCATTGGAAAGGGTACAGAGGAGATTTACCAGGATGCTGCCTGGTTTAGAGAGTATGCATTATGATCAGAGATTAAGGGAGCTAGGGCTTTACTCTTTGGAGAGAAGGAGGATGAGAGGAGACATGATAGAGGTGTACAAGATAATAAGAGGAATAGATAGAGTGGATAGCCAGCGCCTCTTCCCCAGGGCACCACTGCTCAATACAAGAGGACATGGCTTTAAGGTAAGGGGTGGGAAGTTCAAGGGGGATATTAGCGGAAGGTTTTTTACTCAGAGAGTGGTTGGTGCGTGGAATGCACTGCCTGAGTCAGTGTCAGAGGCAAATACACTCGTGAAGTTTAAGAGACTACTAGACAGGTATATGGAGGAATTTAATGTGGGGGGGAGTTATATGGGAGGGAGGGTTTGAGGGTTGGCACAACATTGTGGGCCAAAGGGCCTGTAATGTGCTGTACTGTTCTATGTTCTATGTTCTATCTGCTGGTTAATGCAAATATCTGATCATGCAGTGGGAACTCAATGCGTAAAAGCATGCCGGCACGGTCAAGAGGTTCAGCTGTTGCTCAGACCAAACATCGTAATGGGGGGAAGAAATGTGATCGAAGTGACTTTGACCGTGGAATGATTGTTGGCAGAAAGACCGGGGTGGTTTGAGTGTCTCAGACACTGCTGACCTCCTGCGATTTTCACACACACAACGGTCTCTAGAACAGGAGTTTCCACTGCCTTTTTATGCCATGGATCTTTACCATTAACCAAGGGGTCCGTAGACCCCGGGTTGGAAACCCTTGCTCCAGAGATTACAGAGAACAGTGCAAAAAGCAAAAAAACATCCAGTGAGTGGCAGTTCTGTGGGTGAAAATGCCTCGTGAATGAGAGAGGCCAGAGGAGAACGACCAGGCTAGTTCAAAGCTGACAGGAAGGTGACAGTAACACAAATAACCACACGTCACAACAGTGGTGTGCTGAAGAGCATCTCGAAATGCACAACACGTCGAACCTTAAGGTGGCTGGTCTACAGCGGCAGAAAACCGCGAACATACACTCAGTGGCCATCTTATCAGGTATGCGTGGTACCTAATAAAGTGGCTGGCTGGGTGTATTTTCCGGGCACCGCCTTCATTTTCGATGCTTTGAACCAGTTCAGCAACTTGACATATAAAGGTTTTTAACTTGGGTCAAAGTGTCGTTGGAAGACAGGCCTATTGAAGACTCAGGATAAATAATTTGCTTCCGACTCACGGCCGCTCTCCGATTTAGAATTACACCCGCGACCGTGAGTCATGCAGACGAGTGACCGGAGGGAAAAGACAAAATCAAATCAGACCGGTGCCCAGGGCTGTCTGCTTTGTTCAATACCTTGTACGAATTTCCATTACTCTGTGGAACATTATCATTACCAGGCAAAGCACTGTAGATTCATATTATACAATGTTTCCCTGAAATGTTTTGCAAGAAGCCATTTAGAACGAGGTCAATGTAAGGCACGACATTACTCACCCAGATGTAAAAGAGTGTGCCCAGATGAAATTCTTTCCAACAGCCGTTCCTTTAGATGGGTCAGGCAAACATGAAATCATTGAGCGAGTGAATTGTTCCTTGACGTTTAGAGTTTTCATTTCCTTGGCCAATATTCTCTTCATTTCTCCGGAGCCTTTATGCTCTGCAAAAAAAAACAATCCTTAGTTTGCTGAAAAATAATATATAATAACAATCTTAATAAATCCATGTGTCTCCTTCAGGCTGGCCATGTCTGAAAGAAAGGCTAATAACACTGGACAGCAAATTTTTTCAAAAGTGTTACTTCTTCAGAATTTTTTTTTTGTTTATGATAGACACTTGAAGCCGAACACAAATATAATTTCAGACTACTTGTATCACGTAGGAATTTGGAGAAACAAGGAATTAATTTTTATTGCATACAATGCATTTAATTACTTTGAAGTCGTTGAATCAAGCTAAAAATGTTTTTTTGATAATTTTTATTTGTATTCAGTGTCTGAAGCTTCTCGCTTAAGTGTCCAACAATAATCAGCCAGCATTGATGTATTCCAGTTGCCCTGATACCATTTCTCCATGACCACAATGTCCTGGTGAAATCTTTCACCATGCTCGTCACTGACAACAACAAGATTTACAGGGAAGAAGTCAAAATGGCAATGCAGGAAATGAATCTTTAGTGACATGTTGTACTTCATGGTTTTGTATGCTTGAAGCATGTTGTCAACCAGCTGCACGTAGTTTGGTGCTCTGCAGTTACCAAGAAAACTTTCAACAGCATCCTCAAGTGCCTTCCATGTGATTTTCTCCAGTCCCACTGGAAGTTCTTTGAATTGCCTGTCACTGGTGACCAGTTTGATTTGTGGACGAACAAAAGTGCCTTCCTTAATTTTGACATAAATTTTTCTGACTTGAATTATGAATTAAAATAGGTGATTTATAAAAGATGATGCATGGCAGGGAAATTTCATGGAGATTTTCATGAAATACGCTCCTTATATGGTAAACTTTTTGATCCCGGAATCGTTTTTGAGTCCTTTCAATATTCAGTAGGTTTAACTGTACCTCTTATCATCTTGTACACCTCTATTAAGTCACTTCTCATCCTCCATGGCCTGAAAGAGAAAAGTCCCAGCTCGCTCGACCTGTATTCAGAAGGCACGCTCTTCAATCCAGGCAGCATCCTGGTGAATCTCCCTCTGCACCCTCTCTAATCCAGGCAGCATCCTGGCGAATTCCTCTGCACCCTCCCCAATTCAGGCAGCATCCTGGCGAATCACCTCTGCACCCTCTCTAATCCAGGCAGCATCCTGGTGAATTCCTCTGCACCCTCCCCAATTCAAGCAGCATCCTGGTAAATCTCCTCTGAACCCTTTCTAATCCAGACAGCATCCTGATGAATCTCCTCTGCACCCTCTTCAATCCAGGCAGCATCCTGGTGAATTTCCTCTGAACCCATTCTAATCCAGGCAGCATCCAGGTAAATCTCTTCTGCACCCATTCTAATCCAGGCAGCATCCTGGTAAATCTCCTCTGCACCATCTCTAATCCAGGCAGCATCCTGGTGAATCTCCTCTGCACCCACTCTAATCCAGGCAGCATCCTAGCGAATCTCCTCTTCACCCTCTCTAATCCAGGCAGCATCCTGGCGAATCTCCTCTGTACCCTCTCTAATCCAGGCAGCATCCTGGCGAATCTCCTCTGCACCCTCTCTAATCCAGGCAGCATCCTGGTGAATGTCCTCTGAACCCTCTCTACTCCAGGCAGCATCCAGGCAAATCTCTTCTGCACCCACTCTAATCCAGGCAGCATCCTGGTGAATCTCCTCTGCACCCTCTCTAATCCAGGCAGCATCCTGGTAAATCTCCTCTGCACCCTCTCTAATCCAGACAGCATCCTGGTAAATCTCCTCTGCACCCTCTCTAATCCAAGCAGCATCCTGGTGAATCTCCTCTGAACCCTCTCTACTCCAGGCAGCATCCAGGCAAATCTCTTCTGCACCCACGCTAATCCAGGCAGCATCCTGGTAAATCTCCTCTGCACCCTCTCTAATCCAGGCAGCATCCTGGTGAATCTCCTCTGCACCCTCTCTAATCCATGCAGCGTCCTGGTAAATCTCCTCTGCACCCTCTCTAATGCTTCCACATCCTTCCTGTAATGAGACCACCAGGACAGAACACAACACTCCAGGTGTGGTCGAACCAGGGTTTGATTGAGCTGTGACATTAACCTTGCGGTTCTCAAACGCAATCCCCAACCAACGAAGGGCAAAGCACCTTCCTAAGCATCCTACCAACCTGTCCGGAACTTTGAGGGATCGACAGCCGTGGGCCACAAAATCCCCTTGTTCCTTTGCACTGCTAAGATCCTGCCGTTAATCCTGTATTCTGCTGTCACCTTGAGCAGGAACCAATGGCCGGATGATTAGTTTCAATGAGGGGTAACTACCAAGTTTGAGTTCACCGTTATTGTCATCTGACTGTACATAAATACGACCAAATGAAACAACGTTCTTCCAGACCGCGATGCGCCCACACAATGTACATCACACACAGCCCCTGCACCAGAACATTACCATAAATAACTTAATAAAATGTAATTCAAAATGCATGTGCTGGTAAACAGTGAACTGTCCAGTAAACAGCTCACTATCCTAGTGAGGAGACCTCGGTGGTGGCAGTGTATTCGTGAGTCTCACAGCCCGAGGACTGCCCAGAGCCTTCAATCTTATGAGCGGCGATCGACGGCTTTGGGTCTGTACTCGCTGGAATTTAGAAGAAAGGGAGGGGGGGCGATCTCATTGAAACCTATCAAATGCTGACATCCTCGATAGAGTGGATGTGAAGAGGCTGGTTCCTTTGGTGGGGGGAGCCTTGGACCAGAGGGAACATCCTTAGAATACAAGGATGTCCATTTAGAATGGGGATGAGGAGGGATTTGCTTGGTCAGAGGGTGGTAAATCTGTGGAATTTGTTGCCACAGGCGGCGGCGGAGGCCAGGTGACCGAGCGTATTTAAGGTGTGTGCTGATAGGTTCTGGATTAGCCTGGACATGAAAAGTTATGGGAGGTGGGGGGACAGGCAGGATAGTGGGGTTAACAGGGAAAACAGATCTTTTGGCAGTTTTTACTATCGGCTACCTCACTCAAGGGGTGAAATGCACTCTCAGTCACCTCTTTCACAGGGTGATGGTATAAGGGTGTATGGGGTGTCTAGGGAGGGGTAGCCCCTCTGGTGGGGGAGGGGGGGGCTGCCGTGCCCTTTCTCAGGGCAGCTCGTCCACCTTTGGTCCCCACCTGGGGCACAGCTCTCACCTGTGGCTCCAGGTAGCTATAGCACGCGCAGCGGCCACACCCGGTAAACCGTCTCGGCAGACGGGCCAGACCAGGTGAGGGTAGCCGACGGGTCCACGACCCTCGGTGAGATAGGGGGTCTGCCTGTCCCAGCGTGTGAAATCTGGCCCTGGCGGATTGAGCGGGGAAGACCGGTTAATGGTCCGACGGTCAAGGAGACAGGCCAGCAGGCGTGGTGAAGCGCTAAGAGCACGACAAGACACTGAGACGTCCTGGTCACCCACTGCAAGAGGTGGTGATCTCTCGCGGCAGAAGGCAAAGGCAAACCACTGCTGTGACTGCCATGAACATGATTTCCCAACGTGTCAGTGCGGCCTGGAGGGAAATCGTCCGCCAACTGGACATTCCAGACGCGACCTAACGACGACGATGACCTCACTCAAGGTAACTCACCTGCATTTCACAGGAGGACCTTTCCTCTCTTTTTGACAAGCTGGATGGGGACACGGCACCCTGGACAGGGCAGCCATCCCGCAGGGACGCTGAAGCCTCTGCGACGGGAGTCCCACTCACAACCCCACTTAGTCAGAGGCTCGGATCTGCCTTCAGTAGGTGAGGAAAATGAATCCCAAGCTTGCTGCTCTGCTGTGAGATGGGGGCATTTACTCTTGCAAGTCCACTGGGGTGAGCCAACGTCGGCAAGTCCAGTTGCGGCGGGAAGACAGGGAACAGCCTGTCCTGGGGTTCCAGAAACGTCTGTGTGTGTGTGTGTGTGTGTGTGTGTGTGTGTGTGTGTGTGTGTGTGTGTGTGTGTGTGTGTGTGTGTGTGTGCGCGCGCGTGTGCGTGTGTATGTGTGTGTGCGTGTCTGTGTGTGTGTGCATGTGTGTGTGTGTGTGTGTGTGTGTGTGTGTCTGTGTGTGTGTGGGCGGATGAGAGGGAGGAAAGGGGCTGGCCTTGGTGTCGTTGTCCTTGCTGTTGTTCTGCTCAACACAACGACCAGGCTATGGGGTGACACTTGCACATCCTTAACTTCTGTTGGCTTTTCAAAGTAAATTTATTATCAAAACGCACACCTGTCACCATCTACCACCACCCTGAGGTTCTTGAAAGTGAGTCCATAGGTTGTGGGAACATTTCAAAAATGGGGCGAGTGAACTTGAGAGAAGTTATCCCCTTTGATTCAGGAGCCTGATAGCTGAGGGGTAATAACTGTCCCTGAACCTGGTGGTGTGGGTCCTGAGGCTCCTGTATCTCCTTCCTGATGGCAGCAGCAAGAAGAGAGCGTGTCCTGGGTGGTGGGGGTCTCTGATGACGGATACTGCTTCCTGTAACATTGTTTCATGTAGATGTGCTCAGTGGTGGGGAGGGCTTTACCCGTGATGGACTGGGTCAAATCCAGTACTTTTTATAGGATTTTCCATTCAATGGCATTGGTGTTTCCATACCAGGCTGTGATACAGCCAGTCAATATACTCTCCACCACACATCTATAGAACACATCCTGAGCCCAGGACAGGTCCTTCGAAATAATAACACTGAGGAGTTTAAAGTTAATGCAAGTGATACGTTTTACTCTTGGTTTCAATGTATGTTATAAATTAATTAATTTGAATCTGACTCCATCACAGTTAGATGGATGTTCTTTGGAGTTTAGAAGATTGCGAGGTGGTTGTATACTGGTGCCAGGATGTGTGTGACTCTTGCTGGCTGCCTCCAGCTTGTCCTGGGGTGCGTTAGTCATTAACACAAACGTTCTAGGTATATGCAATTGATAAACGAATCTGAAGCTTGGTATGCTTGAATTCTGCAAGTCCGGTTCACGGTGAGACAGGCGGCGAGGGAGCCGTGTGGCATCAATGGCTGTGCGGAGCAGGGCCTCATGCTGTTACAGAGGTAGGAGAGAACAAGAGGCACGGCAGGTGTGCTTGGAATCTGTGCTGCCCTCGAGTGTTTGCTCCATGGAAGACGAGCTGGATTGCCCGCGGCTACGGCTGACCCGACGCGAGACAAGCCGATTGGCCTTCGTCTGCTGAACCAGTGCGACATGAGGAACTGCTGCATGCCTGTTCTTGCAGAAACATGGCTCCAGGACAGCACTCCATGCCCCATCTATCTGCAGGCCTTGCCGCTCAGGGACTTGCACTAATCTTAATTTGTGGTGACTGTATGTGGTATCGTAACTGTATATATTGTGCTTTGCACCCTGGACCCAGAGGAATACTGTTTCATTTAGCTGTATACATGTGTATGGTTGAATAACAATTGAACTTGAGAATCAACATGAATTTTGCCAGCCAGTTGCTTGCATTTTCAATTGTTTGTTCTGACATCATGGACGTGATGCTGAGGCTTTGCAAGGCCTTGGTCAGGCTGCACTTGGAGAATCGTCAGCAGTTCTGGGCCCCCTTATCGAAGAAGGGATGTGCTGACATTGGAGAGGGTGTGGAGGAGGTTCACGAGAACGATCCCGGGAATGAAAGGGTTAATGTATGTGGAGTGTTTGATGGCTCTGGGCCCGTACTCGCTGGAGTTCAGGAGAATGAGGGGGGAAAGCTCATTCAAACTGATCAAATATTGAAAGGCCTCTACATAGTGGATGTGGAGAGGATGTTTCCTATGGTGGGGGAGCCTAGGACCAGAGGGCACAGATAGAGTGGATGTGGAGAGGATGTTTCCTATGGTGGGGGAGTCTAGGACCAGAAGGCACAGATAGAGTGGATGTGGGGAGGATGTTTCCTATAGTGGGGCAGTCTAGGACCAGAGGACACAGATAGAGTGGATGTGGAGAGGATGTTTCCCATCGTGGGGGAGTCTAGGACCAGAGGACACAGATAGAGTGGATGTGGAGAGGATGTTTCCTATAGTGGGGGAGTCTAGGACCAGAGGGCACAGATATAGTAAACGTGGAGAGGATGTTTCTGATAGTGTGGAAGCCAAGGACCAGAGGGACAGCTGCAGAATACAAGAATGCTCCTTTAGCACAGAGCTGAGGAGGAATTTCTTCAGCCAGAAAGTTGAATTCATTGCCACAGACCAAGTCTCTGGCTATATTTAAAACAGAGGGTGATCGGTTGTTGATCAGTCAGGGTATCAAAGGTCACGGGGAGAAGGCAGGAGAATGAGTTTGAAAGGGATAGTAAATCAGTCATGATGGAATGATGGCCTGAGTGGCCCTACTCTGCTCCAAACTCTTGTGGTCTTCTCCTATCCGATTATTCACGATGGAAATACGCAGAGGTTTTGAACTAGGTGTACAAGTGAAATCAGTGAAATACAACCGTAAGTGTGGGATCGACAGCTTGAGAAGTGGACACATTGATAGTCTGACCATTTCACGCTTGCAGATAAATGCCAAACAAACTGTTCAATGCTGACAGGCTGCAGCTCCATGTACAGTTCAGCAGGGAATTCCTCTGGGTTCATAACTTCCATTCAATATCGACTTCAAAATGTCCCTATTTCTGGCCTGATCGAAGTCACCAGGAGTTAATGCAAAGTACTGGGTCCAGTCCTCAAGGTTTATTGTTCTCTCTCCAATCTCCTTTCAGTTCTGTGAATTTTACAGTGGGGTTTCTCTCCCTCCCCCCATTCAGGACACAGGTACCAGAAGCACTGCATCCTCAGAGCCCTCAGTATTGTCCAGGGACCCCACCCCCCAGCCGTCCCACAGTCTCCTTGACTCTTACCATCAGTCACCGCAAGATAAGGAAAAGGAATGAAGAATGTTCTCGGCCCAAACAGTCGACTGTTTATTCATTTCTATAGATTCTGTTGACCGGCTGATTCCTCCAGCATTTCGTATAAAGATTGTTAGGCTGGGTAACAGCTTCACCCCCCTCCCCTCCCCACAAGGCTGTGAGACTTCTGAGCACCCTGCTACCACCCTGTAGACATTATTTATGACAGCAGCAACAGCATTATACTGCTGTATATTTAACCATAGGCACTTCATGTCAACTTGAGCAATACCGTGCAAAAGCCTCAGGCACCCGAGCTATATACAGCACCGTACAAAAGTCTTAGGCTCATGCATATAGCTCGATGTCTACGACTTTTGCACACAGTACTGTGTTTGTCAATGTGGAGCAGAGAGCTATTTGTAAGCCAGTTAGTTTGACCTCAGTGGTTGGGAAGATGGTGGAGTCAACTGCTAAGGATGCGGATTCACGTGATAAAATAGGCCAAAGTCAATATGGTTTCCTCAGAGGAAAATCTTTCCTGGCAAATCTGTTGGAATTCTTTGAAGAACTAACAAGCAGGATAGATAAAGGAGAATTGGTTGAAGTATGCACTTGGACTTTCAGAAGGCCTTTGACAAGGTGCCACGTATGAGGCTGCTTAACAAGCTACGAGCTCATGGTATTACAGGAAAGATTCTGGCATGGATAAAGCCGTGGCTGATTGGCAGGAGGCGAAGAGTGGGAAGAAAGGGAGCCTTTTCTGGTTGGCTGCTGCTGACTAGTGATGTTCCACAGGGGTGTGTTGGGACTAATTCTTTTTACATTGGATGTCAATGATTTGGATGACAGAATTGATAGCTTTGTTGCAAAGTTTGCAGACAATATGAAGATAGGTGGAGGGGTGGGTAGTTTTGAGGAAGTAAAAAAGCTACAGAAGGACTTTGACAGATTAGGAGAATGGGCAAAGAAGTGGCTGATGAAACAGTGTTGGGAACTGTATGGTCATGCACTTTGGTGGAAAAAATGAAAGGGTTGACTATTTACTATTTGGAGAGAAAATACAAAAAAAACTGAAAGGGACTCGGGAGTCCTTGTGCAGGATTCCCTAAAGGTTAACTTGCAGGGTGAGCCTGTGGTGATGTTAGCATTCATTACAAGCGAACTGGAATTTAAAAGCCAGGATGTAATATTAAGACTTTATAAAGCACCGATGAGACTTCACAGAGTATTGCGAGCAGGGTTAGCCCCTTATCTTAGAAAGGATGTGCTGAAACTGGAGAGGGTTCCCAGGAGGTTCCTGACAATGATTCCAGGATTGAATGGCTTGTCATATGAAGAGTGTTTGATGGCTCTGGGCCTGTATTCACTGGAATTCAGAAGAACGAGAAGTGACCTAATTGAAACCTATCAAACGGTGGAAGGCCTTGATGGAGTGGATGTGAAGAGATGGTTTCCTAATTCTAGGACCAGAGGACACAGGCTCAGAATAGAAGAACTGTCACAATGGCAGGGGCATTGGGAGTAAGGGTGGAGCCAAAGTGCAAGACACATCTTGAGGTTAATTAAATTTCATTTATTGTTTGAAACCAGGAGAGCAAGGTAGGAGTAGGAATAGCGAACTGGACAAGGACTGAGGACTACAACTAGGCTGGGACCAGGGGTCTGGGCTAGGACTCAGAATCAGCTCCCAGAACTAGAGGAGACATGAAGAGGCTAGGGCATGGACTCAGAGCCCAAGACTGGGCATGGACCCAGTACCTGGGTCTTGCCTCAGGCTCAGACCCCAGAACCAGGCATGGACATGACATGGGCTAGGGAGAGGAGAAACATGGAAAACAGAGCCTCAGTCTCAGGAGAGCAGGTACATGTAACCATGGACACATACACAGAACAGAGTCAGGACCCCTCCTTGGGTACAGGACATAGGGCCAGGACTCATGACCCTCTGCAGGGCAACAGCAAGAGCCAGACTTATCCCAGAGGTGAGAACAAGACATGACATGGCATGACCCACCACAGGGCAACAGCAAGACAGCCTGACCTACCCCACCCCACAGAGGAGAGGACAAGACCAGACCAACACAAATGGACACCAGACAGTACCTATCTAGCTCCAGCAATGGAACTAGACCAAAGTGCAGGCAGGGGCTGCAGACAAGGGCTAGAGGCGAGAGGGGCAGAGAAGGGATTCAGACAAAGGGGTAGGACAGGAATCACAGAACACCACCAGGGCCAGGACTTTGCTGGGCGCTGGAACGCCCCCAGGGCCAGGACTTGGCTGGGCGCTGGAACGCCCCCAGGGCCAGGACTTGGCTTGAAGCTTCCGGGTAGTGCCGAGCTCTCGACTCGGCCCGGGAACAGTAGACAACAGTTCTTGATTCCCTCCAGCGGATTAACTGGCGGACCCACCTCGGTGAGGAAACTTTACAGGCTCGCTTGGGCGAGGTAACTGGACAGGGTTGCTCCGGTGAGGAGAGGCAAATTACCGGCACTCACTTCAGCAGAGACTAGGCTTGCTCCAGCCAGCTGACATCGACACACCACACCTTTGATGACTTTGCAGACGCTCCCGCACCAAACGGCTGAAAGCCGGAGACTATCAACTACCGGTTCAGCCGAGCGTTAATTGCCTCTAATCACCAAAGTCGAGGGACACGGGAAAACGGAGAATCAACGGTCCGGATCGTAACATAAACAAGGTAAATTTAAAGGGACCCCGATCCGGACCATGACAGGAACATGAATTTGAATGGAGATGAGGAGGAATTTCTTCAACTGGAAAGGGGTGAATCTGTGGAATTCCTTGCCACAGGCAGCTGTGGAGGCTAAGTCTTTATGTATATTTAAGGCAGAGGGTGATAGATTCTTGATTGGTCGGGCATGAAGGGAAACAGGGAGAAGGCAGGAGATTGGGGTTGAGAGGGAAATGGATCACCCATGATGAAACGGCGGAGGGGACTTGATGGGCCAAATGGCCTTATTCTGCTCCTGTATCTTATGGATTTAAGGAAGGATTGCAAAAAGAGAGGAAAAAGTAGCGAGGTAGTGTTCATGGGTTCAATGTCCATTCAGGAATCTGATGGCAGAGGGGAAGGAGCTGTTCCTGAATCGTTGAGTGTGTGTCTTCAGGCTCCTGTACCTCCTCCCTGATGGTAGAGGGGAAGAAGCTGTTCCTGAATCATTGAGTGTGTGTCTTCAGGCTCCTGTACCTCCTCCCTGATGGCAGAGGGGAAGGAGCTGTTCCTGAATCATTGAGTGTGTGTCTTCAGGCTCCTGTACCTCCTCCCCGATGGTAGAGGGGAAGAAGCTGTTCCTGAATCATTGAGTGTGTGTCTTCAGGCTCCTGTACCTCCTCCCTGATGGTCGCAATGAGAAGAGGGCACGTCCTGGGTGATGGGGGCCCTCAGGGACGGACGCCGCCGGCCTGTTGGAGGCTTCACCTTTTGAAGGTGTCCTGGATGCTGCGGAGGCTAGCGCCCATGATGGAGCTGAGTGAATTCACAACTTTCTGCAGCCTTTTCCCGATTCTGTACAGTGCGCCCCCACCTCACCAGACAGTGATATATACTATATTAAAAAAAATAAACAGCGTAACAGCACTGGCGCTTCATACGCGACTAGCCCCATCCAAACCCCTCTGAACTAAGATCCCAGTTTATATTAGGTAAGTTAAAGTCCCCCGTGACAAAAATCCTGTTTTTTTTAACGCATTTCCTTAATCTGATTCCATATCTGTTCTTCAGTGTCCCGGTGGCTATTGGGGGAGGGGGGTCTGCAGTAGAATCCTATCAGTGTGATTCCTGTTCCTGAGTTCCCCCCAAATCCCTGACCCCCCCCCCCCCCATCACCCGGACGCCGTCTTTCCCGAGGCTTCGCCGTTCGAAGGCGTCCTGGGGGCCGCCCCGGGAGGACAACGCCGCGGACTCGTTTGCACCCCGAGCTCCGCACTCGGAGTGGCCTTTGCCCAGCCCTGTCGGTGGATGGAGGGGCCGACGAGGCGGGGCGCACCCCGGAGCGACTGAACAATAGAGAGAGCGACAGAGAGAGAGAGAGAGAAACGGAGCCTCTTGCTGTCGGGTGCATGGCATCGCCGGCAACACTGTCCACTTCTCATTTGATCAGTTTTTGCTGGCGTTTAGATCGTCGATTAAATCAGCCACGCTATGAGATCGCAATGCTCCGCATCTTTGTTTGATGTCGCTATGTCACCACCCCCACCCCAGCCTCTATTTTTGCAGCCCCTGCTCTTTAGCTTTTTACAGACTACAGTGAACGATACTACGGAGACCCTCGGCTCTCCACTGTGCTTGGCTGAAATGTTATAACATTGCTGACAACCGCTCTTATTCCCAATCTAAAGCCTCTGCATTATTGCGCGGCGCGGCGGCTGCCCCACCGGGAGAGAATCATGAGGGGCTCGGTGGCGGGAGGGCATGGTGGGGCGGTGTGGAAGTGTTGTTGGTGGGGAGGGGGTTAGCGGTGGGGCTGGTGTTGTCAACTGGGAAGATTTCTGCTGTCGTCTTTCAAGGAAAATTTGCTCCGCTGAGAGGCATGTAGCTCAGAGTTAAAAGGCTCGGTTACAAACCAGCTAACAGCTTAGCGGCTGGACAGTGACGGAGCAATATAGCTGCCTTCCTCCGAATTGATTGCAAGAGGGAGATGTTCGCTTTGTGGGGGTGAACGTGGCTGTTAGGCTGATCAACAACTTCCAGCAATTATAGGACTGACAGACAGAGGCAGATACTGTCACAATCCAACAACACACGTACAGGGCATCTCCCCCCCCCCCCCCTCCACTCCCCACCCGCGTTAACTGGCGGAGAACGCCGCCCCTCCCCCCACTTCTCAAGGGGTAAGCCTCGCATCACGACAGCGGGACCAAGGCATCCATTTGAAACGAGCCGGCGTGCAATGGGCACGACACTATTTCCCGTCATCACCAGGCGAGACGTTTCTGCGGGGATTTCCAAACACTTTATTGTCACCAAACAATTGATACTAGAGCGTCACTAGATCCTCACAGCGATATTTGATTCTGCGCTTCGCGCTCCCTGGAGTACAAATCGAAAGTAAATATAGTAAAATTTTAAATTATAAATCATAAATAGATAATAGAAAAGGGAAAGTAAGGTAGTGCAATAAAACCGATAGGCAGGTCCGGATATTTGGAGGGTACGGCCCAGATCCGGGTCAGGATCCGTTCAGCAGTCTTATCACAGTTGGAAAGAAGCTGTTCCCAAATCTGGCCGTACGAGTCTTCAAGCTCCTGAGCCTTCTCCCAGAGGGAAGAGGGACGAAAAGTGTGTTGGCTGGGTGGGTCGTGTTCTTGATTATCCTGGCAGCACTGCTCCGACAGCGTGCAGTGTAAAGTGAGTCCAAGGACGGAAGATTGGTTTGTGTGATGTGCTGCGCCGTGTTCACGATCTTCTGCAGCTTCTTCCAGTCTTGGACAGGACAACTCCCATACCAGGTTGTGATGCACCCTAGAAGAATGCTTTCTGCGGTGCGTCTATAAAAATTAGTGAGGGTTTCAGGGGACAGGCCAAATTTCTTTAGTTTTCTCGGGAAGTTAAGGCACTGGTGGGCCTTCTTGGCAGTGAACTCTGCTTTGTTCGACCAAGTCAGGTTATTTGTGATATTGACCCTGAGGAACTTAAAGCTTTTGACCTGTTCCACTTGTGCACCGCCAGTGTAAATGGGGTCGTGCGGTCCGCTACTCCTTCTGAAGTCAACAACCAATTCCTTCGTCTTGCTGACGTTGAGGGATAGGTTATTGTCTTCGCACCATGCCACCAGGTTCTTAATTTCATCTCCGTATTCAAACTCATCATTACCCGAGATACGGCCTAGAATTGTGTCATCAGCAAACTTATATATTGAGTTTGATGGAAACATGGCTACACAATCATGGGTGTACAGTGAGAACAGCAGGGGGCTGAGTACACAGCCTTGTGGGGCACCAGTGCTCAGAGTGATTGTCGAGGAGAGCTTGTCCCCTATTTTTACAGCCTGGGTCCTGTCTGTGAGGAAGTTGAAGATCCAGCTGCAGATCTGAGTGCTGAGGCCCAGGTTCCGGAGCTTAGGAATCAGTTTATTTGGAATGATGGTATTAAAGGCAGAGCTGTAGTCAATGAAAAGGAGCCTTACATATGTGTCTTTATTCTCCAGGTGTTCTAAGGAGGAATGTAGGGCCAGAGAGATGGCATCTGCCGTTGACCTGTCGCTCCAGTAGGCGAATTGCAAAGCGTCGACGTTGATCGGTAGGCTGTGGTTGATGTGTGCCATAACCAATCTCTCGAAGCACTTCATAGCAATTGATGTCAGAGCCACAGGTCAATAGTCATTCAGGCATGCCACCTTGCTCTTCTTCGGCACCGGGATTATCGTTGCCTTCTTAAAACACGTGGGGATCTTAGACTGAAGCAAAGAGCAGTTGAAGATGTCAGCAAACACTCCAGCTAGCTCGCTTGCACAGGCCCAGAGAACCCGTCCCAGGACGCCATTTGGGACCGTCTCCTTCCTTGGATTTATCTTCAGGAAGGCCCTTCTAACGTCTTCCTCGGTGATGATGAATCTCAATGCCACCAGGTCCGGTTCATCCGGAGGGAGCAGGACGCTCCTCTTCTGTTCGAATCTTGCATAGAATACGTTAAGTTCGTCAGGAAGAGAAGCACCACAGTTATTGATATTCACAGCCTTTTCTTTGCACCCAGTGATCTCATTTAGACCCCGCCATAGTCTACCAGCATCCCTCTGGTTAGCCTGGGCTTCCAACTTGGCTCAATATTTCCTCTTGCTGCCCTTAATGGCTTTCCAGAGTTCACACCTGGATTCTGTGTAGCGACTGGTATCCCCGGACCGAAAAGCCACAGCTCTAGCCTTCAAAAGGGACTGGACCTCATAATTCATCCAAGGTTTCCGGTTAGGGAATACCCGGATCATCTTGCGAGACACACAGTCCTCCATGCATTTCCAAATAAAGTCCGTGACAGCTGAGGCATACTCATCGAGGTTAGCTGCCAAGTCCTTGAATACTAACCAGTCCACCGATTCAAAGCAGTCACAGAGGACCTCATCTGTTTCCTCCGTCCAACGCAACACCACTTTTGACACTGTGACCTCCTGCTTTTATACAGCTCTCCTTACAGACACATGCAGTTCAATCCCCTGAGTGATGATGCAGGAAGTTTTGAAGTTAATAACTCATCTCCTTCTACCTTAGGTGACAAACTTATCAATCACCCCTGCTGTGGACGCTTTCTGGAGGTCCAAGAT
The DNA here is from genome assembly GCF_030028105.1 of Mobula birostris. Lineage (NCBI taxonomy): Eukaryota > Metazoa > Chordata > Chondrichthyes > Myliobatiformes > Myliobatidae > Mobula > Mobula birostris. The sequence goes on from NC_092402.1 coordinate 10,781,402, forward strand.
CCGTATGCTAAATGACCGCTGGACTAAGTGTGTACAAGTAGGAGGGGACTACGTTGAAAGATAAACGTGCTTGATTTTCTAAAATTGACTTCATCTACTTTAGGCCATGAACTTATCATTCACCCCTCGTAGACAAACTTGAGATTCTTGTAGGAATTTACAGGAAAATAAAGAAGGGCAGTTGAGCTTCTGAAAAACTATACCTGAGCAGGCATGCACAAACACCGAAAGAAGAAAAATATATGCAAAGACAAATAAATAATACTGAGAACACGAGTTGTAGAATCCTCGGAAGTGAGTGCACAGGACCATGAAACCATAGACGCAGAATTGGCCTGTTCAGCCCATCAAGTCTGTTCCACCATTCCACCATGACTGATTTATTATCCCTCTCAACCCCCCCCCCCCATTCTCCTGCCTTCTTCCCGTAACCTTTGACACCCTGACTGAATCTGTCCGTTGAGTAATCAGTTCAGAAACCCTCTCCCCTCCCCATCGCCAACCTCCACTACTTTATCATTTCCTGTCAGAATTACCTCATGTACAGACACTCCAGTGTCCAGCGTCACTTCAGAATCAGAGTTTAGTTCAATATCACCGGCTTATATCCTGAAATCTGATCTTCAGCAGCTGCAGTACAATGCAATACATAATTATAAAATTGTGAATTTCACTTTATATATGTATAAATAATGGTAACTTTGAAGGTATGAAACGTGAATTAGCTAAGATAGACTGGCAAATGACACTTAAAGGATTGACGGTGGATATGCAATGGCAAGCATTTAAAGGTTGCATGGATGAACTACAACAATTGTTCATCCCAGTTTGGCAAAAGAATAAATCAAGGAAGGTAGTGCACCCGTGGCTGACAAGAGAAATTAGGGATAGTATCAATTCCAAAGAAGAAGCATACAAATTAGCCAGAGAAAGTGGCTCACCTGAGGACTGGGAGAAATTCAGAGTTCAGCAGAGGAGGACAAAGGGCTTAATTAGGAAGGGGAAAAAAGATTATGAGAGAAAACTGGCAGGGAACATAAAAACAGACTGTAAAAGCTTTTATAGATATGTGAAAAGGAAAAGACTGGTAAAGACAAATGTAGGTCCCCTGCAGACAGAAACAGGTGAATTGATTATGGGGAGCAAGGACATGGCAGACCAATTGAATAATTACTTTGGTTCTGTCTTCACTAAGGAGGACATAAATAATCTTCCAGAAATAGTAGGGGACAGAGGGTCCAGTGAGATGGAGGAACTGAGCGAAATACATGTTAGTAGGGAAGTGGTGTTAGGTAAATTGAAGGGATTGAAGGCAGATAAATCCCCAGGGCCAGATAGTCTGCATCCCAGGGTGCTTAAGGAAGTAGCCCAAGAAATAGTGGATGCATTAGTGATAATTTTTCAAAACTCGTTAGATTCTGGACTAGTTCCTGAGGATTGGAGGGTGGCTAATGTAACTCCACTTTTTAAAAAAGGAGGGAGAGAAAAACCGGGGAATTATAGACCGGTTAGCCTAACGTCGGTGGTGGGGAAACTGCTGGAGTCAGTTATCAAGGATGTGATAACAGCACATTTGGAAAGCGGTGAAATGATCGGACAAAGTCAGCATGGATTTGTGAAAGGAAAATCATGTCTGACGAATCTCATAGAATTTTTTGAGGATGTAACTAGTAGAGTGGATAGGGGAGAACCAGTGGATGTGGTATATTTGGATTTTCAGAAGGCTTTTGACAAGGTCCCACACAGGAGATTAGTGTGCAAACTTAAAGCACACGGTATTGCGGGTAAGGTATTGGTGTGGGTGGAGAGTTGGTTAGCAGACAGGAAGCAAAGAGTGGGAATAAACGGGACCTTTTCAGAATGGCAGGCGGTGACTAGTGAGGTACCGCAAGGCTCAGTGCTGGGACCTCAGTTGTTTACAATATATATTAATGACTTGGATAGGGAATTAAATGCAGCATCTCCAAGTTTGCGGATGACACGAAGCTGGGTGGCAGTGTTAGCTGTGAGGAGGATGCTAAGAGGATGCAGGGTGACTTGGATAGGTTGGGTGAGTGGGCAAATTCATGGCAGATGCAATTTAATGTGGATAAATGTGAAGTTATCCACTTTGGTGGCAAAAATAGGAAAACAGATTATTATCTGAATGGTGGCCGATTAGGAAAAGGGGAGGTGCAACGAGACCTGGGTGTCATTATACACCAGTCATTGAAAGTGGGCATGCAGGTACAGCAGGCAGTGAAAAAGGCAAATGGTATGCTGGCATTTATAGCGAGAGGATTTGAGTACAGGAGCAGGGAGGTACTACTGCAGTTGTACAAGGCCTTGGTGAGACCACACCTGGAGTATTGTGTGCAGTTTTGGTCCCCTAATCTGAGGAAAGACATCCTTGCCATAGAGGGAGTACAAAGAAGGTTCACCAGATTGATTCCTGGGATGGCAGGACTTTCATATGATGAAAGACTGGATGAACTGGGCTTGTACTCGTTGGAATTTAGAAGATTGAGGGGGGATCTGATTGAAACGTATAAGATCCTAAAGAGATTGGACAGGCTAGATGCAGGAAGATTGTTCCCGCTGTTGGGGAAGTCCAGAACGAGGGGCCACAGTTTGAGGATAGAGGGGAAGCCTTTTAGGACCGAGATTAGGAAAAACTTCTTCACACAGAGAGTGGTGAATCTGTGGAATTCTCTGCCACAGGAAACAGTTGAGGCCAGTTCATTGGCTATATTTAAGAGGGAGTTAGATATGGCCCTTGTGGCTACTGGGGTCAGGGGGTATGGAGGGAAGGCTGGGGCAGGGTTCTGAGTTGGATGATCAGCCATGATCATAATAAATGGCGGTGCAGGCTCGAAGGGCCGAATGGCCTACTCCTGCACCTATTTTCTATGTATGTGTCTATGTAAGTTCAATAAGCAGTGCAAAAATTAGTGAGGTAGCATTCACGGGTTCAATGCCCATTCAGAAGAGGGGAAGGAGCTGTTCCTGAATTGCTGAGTGTGTGTCTTCCTGTACCTCCTCCCTGATGGCAGAGGGGAAGAAGCTGTTCCTGAATCGTTGAGTGTGTGTCTTCAGGCTCCTGTACCTCCTCCCTGATGGCAGAGGGGAAGAAGCTGTTCCTGAATAGTTGAGTGTGTGTCTTCAGGCTCCTGTACCTCCTCCCTGATGGTAGCAATGAGAAGAGGGCATGTCCTGGGTGATGGAAGCCCTTAATGATGGATGCCACCTTTTTGAGGCATCACTCCTCAATGATGTCCTGGATACTGGGGGAGGCTATAGTGCCCATGATAGCACTGACCGAGTTTACAACTTTCGGTGGCTCATTTCCATCCTGTTCAGTGACCACCAACTCCCTCTCTCACCTCCTATACCAGATGGTGATGCAACCAGTTAGAATGCTCTCCACAGTACTTTATGGACACACAATCAATCTATGTATATAGGTGATATTACATACTTATATATTTTTTAAATATTATGGTGTTCTTTATCTTATTTTTTATTAATGTTGTATCGGAACCAGAGTAACAATTATTTTGCTCTCCTTTACACTTGTGTACTGGAAATGATATTAAGTAATCTAGAATCTTGAATCTAGAAAATGTGTATCTAGTAGTTGTGTAAGCTTTCTGCAAAACCTCGCCATATTATCACCAGTGCCATCTTGATTCATCTTGCATTAGAAGTTGATTAAAACTTGACAACAGTACCGAAAATAACCTCTGTTACTTGCACCTGAACTTGGAGAATGTGGAGTCTGCATGTGGAGAAGACCAAGGAAATAACTGTGGACTTTAGGAAGGTGCAGATGAACTAATCCCTCAGTGAACACAAGACTCCTCTGTAGAGAAAGCTAGTTGCACAAAGTTCATGGGGTTTCACATCATGGATGACCTCACCTGGTCCCTTAATCTCACCTCCCCGAATAAGAAGGCACAGCAGGGCCTCCACTTCCTGAGGAGACTAAGGCTCTGCCCCGACCCCCATCTTAAGTGAAATTTACAGGAGCACCATTGACAGCGTCTGACAAGTTGCATCTCCATCTGGTATGGGAGCGAACAAGCATCGGACTGGAGGTTCCTACAAAGGACTGTGAGAACGTCTGAGAGGATCATTGGGGTCTCCCTACCATCTATCAGGAGCGCTGTGTACCCAGATCTCTTAATATTATCAAGGATCTCACCCAACCATCCAGCCTCCTCTTTGACTTTCTACCATCAGGCAGGAGTCTCTGAGGCATAAATACAAGAACGGTCAGGATGGGAAACAGTTTCTTCCCTCAGGCCATTAGGCTTCTGAACTCCCTGCTGCATCCGCATGGAAAATTTGTACTGTGTCCTACAATATTTAATTTATGCACTTTACTTTGTTTATCTATGTGTAATTCATTCATAGATTCAATCCTTACTCTTATCATGTGTTATGTGTACTACTGTGCTTTACACCCTGGGTGGGAGAAAACTTGTCTCGTTCGGTGGTATTCATGTATATAGTTAAATGACAATAAACTTGACTTCACTTGACTTGATGTGACCCACACAGTGCCTTGGTTAAATGCTGCAACACATGAGCACCACCGACATAATTCTGACCCCCTCCACCAAATGAACATTGACATTCAGAGAAACCTGGTGCCAAAGAAACCCAAAGTCAGCATTCAACAAGTGTGTTGGACCTAATGGCAAGAATGTTGGAATACAAAAGGTAAGGAATCCTTGCTACATGGGACGTTGGTTTGACTACACTTGGAGGGAAGTACTGGTGTGATGTCAGAGGTAAGTTCTTTACACAGAGAACAGTGGATGCATGGAATGCCCTGGTAGAGTCAGATACATTAGGGGCACTTACAAAGCTCTTACTGAGTAGGCCCTCCTGTGAGAAACGTCGTCCAGCAATCCCCCAATTTAATCCTAGCCTAATCACGGGACAATTTGTCTTTGGATTGTGGGAGGAAACCAGAGCACCCGGAGGAAACCCACGCGGTCACGGGGGAGAACGTACAAGCTCCTTATGGGCAGCAGCGGGAATTGAACCCGGGTCGCCTGTACCGTAAAGCATCATGCTAACCGTTACACTACCGTGCTGCCCCAAGGCATAAGCATATGGATGATAGAAAAATGGTGGGCTATGTAGGAGGGATTGATCTTAAAGCAGGAAAAAGATTGGCAAAGGACTTTCGTTGTGCTGTAATGTTTTACATTGCATTCTCTATGAAGTATTGTGTATAATTTTGATCTTCTTATTTAAGGAAGGGTATATGGGGTGGCAGGGTGGAAATACATCCTTACCAAGGAAGATGTAAAGTGCTCCTTCCCTCCGCTAGTCTGTAGGACACCCTTGGCCAAATTCTACTACCTGCTTAGCACCCCCACCCCCCGATCAGGGTCACGTGAAGCCATGGGAGCAGGTGGTGGATGGTCGCATGAGCAGCTGGTGCAGATCACAAGTCCTAGTTATGCGACCACTGACACCAGGCAGACACTCTCTGAAGAGTGTTGATAATGGCTGGGGGTGGGTCACCCATCTTGTAAAGACACAGCAAACCACTTCTGGAGAAAAATTTGTCAAGAACAATCATGGTCATGGAAAGACCATGATCGCCCACGTCTTACGACACAGCGCATAATGATGATATCATACCACACAGCATTTAATGATGATGTCGTAAGCCACAGCGTGTAATGATGATTGTCATATGACATGGCACATAACGATGCTTAAGGATAATACAGAGAAGATTGACAAGGTTGATTTCTTGTTTGGGAATGGTGGAGCCATAAGGAATGTGGGTGGTATGGTTGCCTAGTGGTTAGCATAATAAATTACAACACCAACTCCCACCATTGTCTGTAAGGATTTTGTAGGTTAGACCATAAATCCATAAGATATAGGAGCAGAATTAGGCCATTTGGCCCTTCGAGTCTGCTCCGTCATTTCATCATGGCTGATCCCATTTTCCCTCTCAGCCCCCAATCTCCTGCCTTCTCCCCGTAACCCTTAATGCCCTGACTAACCAAGAACCCACCAGCCTCTGTCTTAAAAATACCGAAAGACTTGGCTCCACAGCTGCCTCTGGCAATGAATTCCACAGATTCATCAACCTCTTGGCTGAAGAAATTCCTCCTCATCTCTGTTCTAAAGGGACGCCCCTCTACTTTGAGGCTGAGCCCTCTGGTCCTAGACTCCCCCACTGTAGGAAATATCCTCTGCACATCATTTTCATGAATCTCCTTTGAACCCCCTCCAATGTTGGCACATCCGATATTTGATAAGGGGCCCAAAACTGCTTAAAGAACATCAGACATCAGAATGCAGGATCCCCAGAAGTGGGTCCACACCCACGAGCCACTGGTGGGGAGGGAGGGGAGGGAGTGAAGCTGGTCCAGGAGCCTACCTGCCATCAAGGATCGGGAAAGTACCAGTAACATCAGGAAGGATCCCACCCACCCCGCTCACGGACTGTTTGTCCCTGTCCCATCGGGGAGGAGGCTACATAGCATCCATGCCAGGACCACCAGACTCAAGAAACAGTGACCTTCCCCAACACTAATCCACCCCACCTCCACACCCCCAACCACCACTACCTGATCATTTCCTGTCAGAGTCACCTTCTGTACAGACACTCAATGATTCAGGAACAGCCTCTCCCCTGTCATCAGATTTCTGAATGGACATTGAACCCATGAACACTAACTCACTATTTTCTTTTTGTCTTTTTGCACTACTTATAAAAATAAAACTAAATTAAATATACTTACTGTAATTTAGTTTATTATGTATTGCAAGGTACTGCTGCCGCACAACGACAAATTTCATGGCATATGCTGGTGATGTTAAAGCTGATTGTGATTTTGAGACACTCCTGTGCCTAGAGTCACTTTATGCACGTACAATCAATCTATGTCTATAAGCTAGCTTATTTATATTTATTGTGTTTTTATTATTATTATTGTGTTCTTTATCTTAGGGTGCTTATCTTAGTAGTGAGTTAAGCATCGATTTGTCGAACTTCTGGTTCTCTTCTTCACCATTCCCCATTCTCATTTCTCTCTCTCACCTTCTCTCCTTACCTGCCCATCATCTCCCTCTGGTGCTCCACCATCGTCCCTTTCTTCCATGGTCTTCTGTCCTCTCCTATCAGATTACCCCTTCCCCAGCCCTTCATCACTTCCACCAATCGACTTCCCAGCTCTTCACTTCACCCCATACCCTCTTCTGGTCTCACCTATCACCTACCACCTCGTACTTCTTCCTCTCCTCCCCCACCCCCAACCTCTTCTCCCTTCCTTTCCAGTCCTGATGAAGGGTCTCAGCCTAAAGCGTCGACTGTTTACGCCTTTCTGTAGATGCTGCCTGACCTGCTGAGTTTTTCCGGCACTTTGTGTGTGTTGCCTTGGATTTCCAGCATCTGCAGATTTTCTTGTGTTTGGCTTGGTGTGTTTTATTTATCTGCTGCATCCCATCCAGAGTAACAATTATTTCATTCTCCTTTACACTTGTGTACTGAAAATGACATTAAATAATCTTGAATGTTTTTCGATAGCTAAAATATTCATCTTATACCTCAGACAGGATCTGCTGCATGAGTTGCTTACGGGACAGTGCCGTGGAACCCGACTGCAGGAACCGGCCCGAGCACCAGCAGAATCAATTTGACGAGAGATTTCCCAGCGCATCTGCCTATCCCGAGGGGGTGACTGAGGACAGGAGCAGAGGGAAGCTGTGCGTGTCCTCCAAGGCCCCAGCTTTGCTCCTCCGTAGCTCTACCCGTTCCACAAAACCCAGGATCAGACAAAAGGACCTCAACAATCATGGCAGGTAAAAGAAAAAGGTGAACGCCAGAATTTTTATCGTACTATTGGTTCCAGCCGCCCCACCCATCTGCTTGGTGGCCTTTTCTTGTCCATTGACACTGCATTTAATTTCTACTCCACTTTCGCCCAGTTTTCGGACGTTCCTGAGGGTGGCGTTGGCTTACTCGACGCCAAGGAAGCCACGTCCAACCGTTAACTAGAAGCTAGGTGAGGGTCAAAGTGTCCATCCTTGCTCCCCTTCAGCGTACCATTTCTGTACGACTTCGGCTTCTTAGTACTCAAGGATACTGCGGAGTGTGTCAAGCCTTTTGCCCAGGGATATTTTAGGGAGGAAGAATATGAAAGGACACCCTGTGACGAAGGCCCGTCACTAACTACGGACGGCACATGGCGCAATCAGTAAAACACTCATCCCCAGCAATAATAGTGACTGGGTCTGAAACAGCGCTGCTGCATGGAGCTGTCTCATATGGAGGCAGCAGCTACCTGCACAGGTGTGCTGATGCTGGAGGTGTTACGTACCCCGTGACTGGGTTGCCAAACCAGCAGAAATGGAACGCTCGTTGGAGTCTGTGATTACTAGGAACTAATAAAGTTTCATTAAAGAAATAAGTAATACAGTACACTAATCGCAAAGATATAAATGTATCAGGTAAGCAATGATAATACACACATATACACAAAGATAGGGTAATAGGAATCAACCAAGCTCTATCGCAGTCCAGGGGTAAAATGATCAGTTTTAAGTGAAGCAGAGTTCAGTTCAGTTTAGTGCAGTTCGAAGTAGTCGCTGTTGTTGCACCGTTGGGGAGAGAGAGAGAGAGAGAGAGAAAAAGAGATGCAGTTGGTTTCAGGCAGACCTTTTGATGTCTTCTGATCCCGCTGTGGTCACCGACTGTCACCCCTCCGTTCTGGATACGATCGTTCTTCCGCCGTGAACCCGGCACCCAGGCAAGGGTGGACACACACCCCAGGTTCCCACCGATCGTACCTTTACACCCTGTGAGCCTTTGACCGATTCCCGCGAACTGGTCCTCCAAACTCTCACCAGCTTGTGCGGGCACCCTGCTCTTTCCAGAGTCTCGTGGCATGTCGTGCCTTAGCAAAGCTGCTCTTTTTATCCCCCTGCTGTGGTATCACCTGTCCATCAAACTTCAAACAGTTCAGGTTCAAAGCAAACGGTCTGTCAATATCTGAATTCTGTGTTTTACTCGTTAATCTCCCCCTTCACTCTTATTAGCATTTTGAATGTTTCTCCATTGTCTTCCGTTAACTCTCTCATTAGCATCATCCGTCCCGTAGCTCTCCTTGGCGTCACACATGACACCCCCACCCTTAAAAGGATTTTTACCGGGGTAAAAATTATGGGCATGAATTCACATTATAAGATACACACTAATATACAGGTAGTCATCAGCTATTCGGCTAATACAGAGAACTTTAAGTTTTAACACCTGGACAGACAATCAGCAATCACATTGTCGGTTCCTTTTTTATGTTTTATCTTTATATCAAATTCCTGTAATACCAGGCTCCAAATTAATAAGTGTTTGTTTTTATCCTTCATTGTGGCAAAAAACACTAATGGATTGTGATCAGTGTAAATTATCAGTGGTTTCCGTGCGACCAAATATAAACCTCAAAATGTTGTAATGCTGGTATGATTGCCAGTAATTCCTTCTCCACAGTGGAATAATTTCTCTGATGGACATTAAACTTCTTAGAAAAGTAAGCCACCGGGTGTCCAATTTCCTCTTTGTCTGTCTGCAACAGCTCCGCCCCTGCCTCTTCGTCGCTAGCATCTGTTGCCAGGGAGAAGGGTTTTGAAAAGTCAGGTGCATTCAATACAAGGTGGTGACACAGTATCGCCTTCAGACTCTCGAAGGCTTGTTAACAAAGGTCGTTCCACACAAACTTCTCATTCTTCGGCAAGAGCTTAGTAAGAGGGAGGGTAATATCCGCAAAGTTTTTGCAAAATTTCCGATAGTACCCCACCATCCCCAAGAACCTTCTCAGGGCTCTCTTGTCCGTCGGGATGAAAACTTCAGAGATAGCCTGCACCTTAGCCTGCATCGGTGCTAGCTGCCCCTGTACTACCACATACCCCAGGTAAGTGACCTTAGTGAGGTCAAACTTACTTTTCGCGAGGTTCACTGTCAGGATGGCTTCAGACAGCCATTTAAACAGTTTCTCTACTGCCACAATGTGCTCCTCCCACGTGTCACTCCAGACCACTAAATCGTCAATATACACTTCTGCATTCTTTAACCTTTAAGTGAAATAATCATCGTTTGGAAGGTCCCTGGGGCGTTCTTCATGACAAAAGGTAAAACATTATACTGTATAACCCGGGTGGAGTGACAAGTGCTGAGATTTCTCTCGCTCGGTCGGTTAAAGGAACACACCAGTACCCTTTCAGCAAATCGATCTTTGTGATGTACTTAGCTCTCCCCACTTTATCAATGCAATCGTCTACCCTTGGGATGGGGTAAGCATCAGTTTTTGTGATGGCGTTCACCTTTCTGTAATGTGTACAGAATCGTATGCTCCCATCGGGTTTCGGGACAACCACACAGGGAGAAGCCCATTCCGATTTGGATGGCCTAATAATACCTGTGGTTAGCATGTGCTCAATTTCTTTCTCCACTAGCTTGCCCTTCTCCAACTTCATCCTATAGGGGTGTTGCTTAATAGGCTGATCTGATGCAATGACAACATCATGTACCATCCCCTCGCATCGCCTCGGGACATCCAGACATACATCTGCATGCTGGTTAATTAGCTTTATCAGCGGCTCGCTCTGTTCAGGGGTTAAGTGAGAGACCTTATCAGCAAAGTTGGCCAAAACAATAGCTTTCTCCGATTTGGTCGGCACCATATTTATCTTTTCAAGATGGGTTTTCCCCTTATCATTTGGCACCCCAGCCTCATTTATATTTGTGACAACACCGACTAGATCTGCTTTCTGATCATGGTAATCTTTTAACATATTAATATGCATTAACTGTGTCGGTTTATGTCTACAATACTCAATAATATCCTTCCTCATGTTCGGCCAGTAAAACTCTTTCATAATTCTATCGAATGTTTTCCTCACCCCGAAATGTCCACCGAGGGGTATCTTGTGGGCCAGGTTAAAAATCTCGTCCCTATAAATTTTTGGCACTTCCACCTGGTGTACCACCCCTCACTCCTCATCTGCGGGCAAGGTACTTGGTCTCCACTTCCTCATCAGTACTCCCTCCTTCACATAATAGCCCACTGGTCCCCTTTTTATTTCTGCTTCAGAGAGAGCTGTCTCCATCAAAACCATCAGCTCCTCGTCTCGTTCCTGTGCCCGTATAAGTTCCTGCCTTGCTAATGATAAATCGACCTTAACTCCCTCACTTTCTTCATCTCCACTATGCTCCTTCTTCTCACTTTCTAACCCCTCCTGGTACAAGGCTGGTAAAAACGTCTCAGCTAAATCTACATTCGCTTCGGCAGCCTTTCTGGACATGCGCCCAGTCACTGCGCAAACGGGATAAACCTGTGAGTCCATGGGCGGGTCCTCAGTCCTGGCAGGCTTGCTTGTCAGTTTTACTGCTGAGAACACATTTCCACCGGCAAGGTCATTACCGAGTAAGACCTCCATGTCTTCCATCGGTAATTTGGGCCTCACCCCTATTGTGACTGGTCCGGAGACCAAGTCACTTTTTAGATGTATCTGGTGCAAAGGTACTGCTTCAGTCCTTTTCCCAATGCCTTTTATCACACTGACCTCCCCAGTCTCGGTCTCTGCACTAAAGTCTAACTCCCTCCTTAAGATCAATGACTGACAAGCCCCAGTGTCTCCCCAGATCCGTACTGGAACTGGGGTTGATCCATCCTTCACCAACACCAATCCGGCCGAAATAAACTTCTCGCACCCTTCCTGAACTCTATCAGACCTCTTCTCCCCTAGGGGTTTGTTTGCCGGCTCAATACAGCCAGTTGGAGTCGTCATTTTTCATTTCCCCCTCTCCTTCTTTGGGGCAAAACACCTGGACGTAATGTGACGGGCTTTCCCACAATTATAGCATACAACCCCAGGAGACTTTCTACCAAACTGCTTCCCATCTTTCTTATCCTTCTCACTAGTTTCTGGCTTACTTTCTGGTTTTTCTGGCGGACTTTCTCCGCCCTCTCGACTACCCTTCTGGTAGCTCTTACTCAGGGTAAACTTTGTTTTGTGTGTTAACGTGTACTCATCCTCTAACTTAGCAGTTGCGGCTAAGGTTTCTGCCTCTTTCTCATCTAGATAGGGCCTCATACCTTCAGGGACACAACCTTTAAATTGCTCAATCCGTATTAGCTGTAGCAGTCTGTCATAATCCCCACTGACCCCTTTTGAGGTGCACCAACGCTCACAATACATCTGCATCTCACGGGCAAACTCTAAATACTTGTGGCCCCACTGCTTCCTCGCATTCCGGAACCTCTGCCGGTATGCCTCCGGGACCAGCTCATAATTCCTGAGTATAGCCTCTTTCACCACATCATACCTCTGGGTATCTTCTGCTGACAACACTGAGTAAGCTTGCTGAGCCTTCCCCTTAAGCACGCTCTGAAGTAAAACAACCCACTTATCCCTCTGCCAGTCCTGACTTGCAGCGACTTTTTGGAAATGTAGAAAGTACCGATCAACATCAGCCTCCTCAAATGGGGGAACCAACCTAACCTCCTGGGTCGCCCTGAACCCTCCACCTTGGTCCAGCATTTGGCCCCTCTCGAGCGCTATCCTTAACTTCTCCAGCTCAGACTCCCTTTCCTTCTGCTTCTCTCTCTCTTCCCGTTCTAACTGCTTTACTCGGAACTCATGCTTGAGCCTTAATTTTTCCATCTGCAGCTGCACTGCCTCCCCACCAAGTTTGCTCATAGACACCATCTCCAGCTCCCCGTGGGGAAACACACCTTTACATACATAATGCTCAACGATAGCTCTGTGCATCTCCACTCTCCTCATTGTCGGCTTCCCCTTAAAAAGATTCAACCGTTTGGCAACAATCGCCAATTCTGATTTCCTGGCATCCTCTAATGCCTCCAAGGTTGGCACCTTTAGAAATTCCTCAATCTCCATTTCTGCTGTTTGCCCTTTTTTTTCCCTTTTGGGAATTTTAACCCAATCAATTTACCCAGTCCCAATTTTGGCGTTCAAAATCCCGGACGAGATCCCCACTTATGTTACGTACCCCATAACTGGGTTGCCAAACCAGCAGAAATAGAACGCTGGTTGGAGTCTGTGATCACTAGGAACTAATAAAGTTTTATTAAAGAAATAAGTAATACAGTACACTAATCGCAAAGATATAAATGTAACAGGTTAGCAATGATAATACACACATATACACAGAAATAGGGTAATAAGAATCAACCAAGCTCTATCACAGTCTAGGGGTAAAATGATCAGTCTTAAGTGAAGCTGATTTCAGTTTTTAATGCAGTTCGAAGTTATCACTGTTGTTGTACTGTTGGAGAGAGAGAGAGAGAGTGAGAGGTGCAGTTGGTTTCAGGCAGACCTTTTGATATCTTCTGATCCCGCTGTGGTCACTGACTGTGACCCCTCCGTTCTGGATAAGATCGTTCTTCTGCGGTGAACCCGGCATCCAGGCAAGGGTGAACATACACCCCAGGTTCCCACTGATCTTACCTTTACACCCTGTGAGCCTTTGACCAATACCCGCGAACCAGTCTTCCAAACTCCCACCAACTTGTGGGGGCAGACTGCTCTTTCCAGGGTCTTGTGGCGTGTCGTCCCTTAGCAAAGCTGCTCTTTTTATCCCCCTGCTGGGGTATCATCTGTCCATCAAACTTCAAACAGTTCAGGTTCAAAGCAAACAGTCTGTCAATATCTGAATTGTGTTTCTTTCTCGCTAATCTCTCTCTTCTCCCTTATTAGCATTTTGAATGTTTCTCCATTGTCTTCCGTTAACTCTCTCATTAGCATCATCCGTCCCGTAGCTCTCCTTGGCGTCACACATGACACCCCCACCCTTAAAAGGATTTTTACCTGAGGCTCCTGTACCTCCTTCCTGAGGGTTGAGGGGGCAATAAATGTTCCGAAACCTGGTTGTCTGAGACCTGAGGCTCCTGTACCACCTTCCTGGTAGTTGAGGGGGTAATCACTGTTCCTGAACCTGGTGGTGTGGGAACTGAGTGTCCTGTACCACCTTCCAGGTAGTTGAGGGGTAATAACTTTTCCTGAACCTGGTGGTGTGGGACCTGAGGCTCCTGTACCACCTTCCTGGTAGTTGAGGGGGTAATAACTGTTCCTGAACCTGGTGGTGTGGGACTTGAGGCTCCTGTCCCTCCCTCCTGATGGTTGAGGGGTAATATCTGTTCCTGATCCTGGCTGGTGTGGGACCTGAGGCTCCTGTACCTTCTTCCTGGTAGTTGAGGGGGTAATTACTGTTCCCGAACATGGTGGAGTGGGACTTGAGGCTCCTGTGTCCACTCTTCCTGATGGTTGAGGGGTCCTAAATGTTCCTGAAGCTGGTGGTATGGGTCCTGCGGCTCTTGTACCTCCTTCCTGATGGTTGAAAGGTAATAACTGTTCCTGAACTTGGTAGTTTAGGTCCTGAGGCCTCAGTCCTTCCTTCTTGATGGTTGATGGGGTAATAAATGTTCCAGTACCTGGTGGTGAACTCCTCCATGAGGATTGTTAACAGTACCAAATTTCTTGGTGTTCACCTGGCAGAGGATCTCACCTGGTCCCTCAAAACCAGCTACATAGCAAAGAAAGCCCAGCAGCCTCTCTACTTTCTGCGAGAGCTAAGAAAAGTCCATCTCACACCCCCATCCTCACAACATTCTAAAGAGGTTATATTGAGAGCCTCTACCGTCTTCCTGATGGTTGAGTGGTAATAACTGTTCCTGAACCTGGTGGTGTGGGACCTGAGGCTCCTTTGACTCCTTCCTGATGGTTGAGGGGTAATACCTGTTCCTGTAACTGGTAGTATGGGATCTGAGGCTCCTGTACCTCCTTCCTGATGGTTGTGGGGTAATAACTGTTCCTGAACCTGTTGATGTGTGACCTGAGGCTCCTGTACCTCCTTCCTGATGGCTGAGGGGTAATAACTGTTCCTGAACCTGGTGGTGTGTTCCTAAGGCTCCTGTACCTCCTTCCTCATGGTTAAGGGGATAATAACTGTTCCTGAACTGATGGTTTGGGTTTTAAAGTGCTTATAAATAGGTACAGAGGAGAAGTTAAGGGTAAGTTTTTTTATGCAGAGTGCATGGAATGGGCTGCCGGTGAGGTTGGTGGAGGTGGAAATGACAGGGTCTTTTAAGAGACTCCTGGATGGCTACATGGAGCTCAGGAAAATTAGAGGGCTATGTGTAAAGTCAAGGTAGTTCTAAGATAGGGAGATGTTCGGCACAGCTTGATGGGCCAAAGGGCCTGTATTGTGCTGTATGTCTTCTATGTTTTCTATGTTTCTATGGGTAGTGGGAGCCTGGAGGATTGGGAAAACTTTAAAAGGCAACAAAGAACAACAAAACAAGAAATAAGAAAAGGGAAGATAGAGTATGAAAATAAATTAGCATAAAGTATAAAAACTGATAGCAAAAGTTTTTATAAATATTTATGGTGGAAGAGGGTAGCTAAAGTCAACGTAGGTCCCTTGGAAGACGAGAAGGGGAAATTGATGTTGGGTGATAAGGAAATGGCTGAGGCATTGAACGACTATTTTGTGTCAGTCTTCACAGTGGAGGACATGTCTAATTTGCCAAAGAATGATGTTATGCATGAAATGGGAGGTGACGACCTCGATAAAATCACTGTCACTATAGAGATAGTGATGAGCAAACTAGAAGGTCTGGAGGTAGATAAGTCCCCTGGTCCTGATGGGATGCATCCATGGTGCTGAGGGAATTGGCGGAGGTTATAGTAGGTGCGTTGGTAATCATTTATCAAAACACTCTAGACTCTGGGCAGGTCCTGGCGGATTGGAAGACAACAAATGTTTTTTTAAAAAAGGATGCAGGCAAAAGACGGGCCAGTTAGTTTGACATCTGTAGTCAGGGAAATGCTTGAAGCCGTCATTAAGGAAGAAATAGCGAGACATTTAGAAAGGAGGGGTTCCATTAGACAGACACAGCATGGATTCAGAAAGGGCAGGTCCTGTTTGACAAACTTACTGGAGTTGTTTGAGGACATAATGAATGCAGTGGATAGAGGGGAACAGGTGGATGTCATATACTCGAATTTCCAGAAGGCGTTCGATAAGGTGCCACACAAGAGACTTATAAATAAGATACGGATGCATGGAGTCGGAGGAAGTGTATTGGCATGGATAGTGGATTGGTGAACCGATAGAAGACAGAGAGTTGGTATAAATGGCATTTGAACAGGGCAGGACTGCGCAAGTGCGTGTAAGGACCGTGAGGCAGCGGGAGTGTTTAGAAGAGAGCAGATTAACAGAGCGGGCGATGGAGTAGTGGGAGACAGATTAGGAAGGCTTTGGCTCGAGAGGCTTCGGCGAGCAGAGGCTGAGGAAGAGCTTCACTCCAAGTGAGGTAAGACTGGGTAAGTTCCTTTAATAAATCTAATTACCTTAAGAGTAGGTAATGGAGGCAGCAGTTAGGGTAGTTGAGTGCTCCGTTTGCAGGATGTGGGAAGTCAGGGTGAGCACAATTGTCCCTGATGACTACACCTGCGAAAGGTGCATCCAGCTGCAGCTCCTGACAAACCGAGTTAGGGAACTGGAACTGGAGCTGGATGAACTTCGGATCATTCGGGAGGCAGAGGCAGAAATAGAGAGGAGTTGCAGGGAGATAGTCACCCCTAGGAGTCAGGAGTCAGGAGACAGGTGACTGTCAGGAGAGGGAAGGGGAATAGACAGAATGAGCAGAGCACCCCTGTGGCCGTTCCCACCAATAATAAGTACATCGTTTTGGATACTGTTGATGGGGACGACCTACCAGGGACAAGTTGCAGTGGTTGCGTGTCTGGCACCGAGATGGGACCTTCAGCTCAGAAGGGAAGGAGGGAAAAGAGGAGAGCAGCAGTGATAGGGGATTCGATAGTTAGGGGGACAGATAAGAGGTTCTGTGGAAGAGATCGAGAATCCCAGATGGTCTGTAGCCTCCCTGGTGCCAAGGTCCGCGATATCTCGGATCGAGTTCTCAGTATTCTCAAGAGGGAGGGTGAGCAGCCGGATGTCGTGGTCCATGTAGGGACCAATGACGTGGGTAGGAAGAGTGAGGAGGTCCTGAAAGGTGAGTTTAGGGAGTTAGGCGCCAAGTTAAAAAACAGGACCTCCAGGATAGCAATCTCAGGATTGCTACCAGTGCCACATGCAGGCGGGTTTAGAAATAGTAAGATAGCGCAGATCAACACATGGCTGAAGACATGGTGCAGAAGGGAGGGCTTCAGATTTATAGATAATTGGGCAGTATTTCAGGGAAGGTGGGACCTGTTCCAGCGGGACATCTGAACTGGAGGGGGACAAATATACTTGCAGGTAGGTTTGCTAGAGAGTCTCTGGTGGACTTAAACTAGATACGGGGGGGTGGGGGCGGGGGGGAGAACCAGAGTGTAGGAACAGATGTAGGGAAGAAGGAAGAAAAAGAAAGTAGTAAAGTTGTTTGCACTATTAGTGATAAACAGAGAGTAAGAGGTGGAAAATTTCTTAAATGCATTTATTTTAATGCTAGGAGCATTATAAGAAAGGTGGGTGAGCTTAAAGCATGGATTCCAGAGATAAAGGGTTTAACCTATGAGGAGAGATTGAGTCACCTGGGACTGTACTCTCTGGAGTTCAGAAGAATGAGAGGGCACCTTATAGAAACATACAAAATTTTGAAAGGGACAGATAAGATAGAAGTAGGAAAGTTGTTTCCATTGGTAGGTGAGACTAGAACTAGGGGACATTGCCTCAAGATTCAGGGGAGAAGATTTAGGATGGAGTTGAGGTGAAACTGTTTTTCCCAGAGTGGTGAATCTGTGGAATTCTCTGCCCAGGGAATCAGTTGAGGCTTCTTCACTAAATATATTTAAGATTCAGTTAGATAGATTTTCACATAGTCGGGGAATTAAGGGTTATGGGGAAAAGGCAGATAGTTGGAGCTGAGTTTATGGACAGATCAGCCATGATCTTATTGAATGGTGGGACAGGCTCGATGGGCCGGATGGCCTACTCCTGCTCCTATTTCTTATGTTCCTGAACCTGGTGGTGTGGGTCTTGGGGCTCCTGTACTCTTTTCCTGACGGTTGAGGATTAATAACTGTTCCTGAACTTGGTGGTGTGCGTCCTGAAGCTCCTGTACCACCTTCCTGATGATTGAAGGGGAATAACTGTTCCTGAACCTCCTTCCTGATTGTAGCAATAAGGGTGGGGGGGGGTGTCCCTGATGATGGATGCTGCTTTCCTGTGACAACATGTCATGTAGATGTGCTCAGTAGCGGGGAGGGTGTTACCCATGATGGACTGGACCGTATCCATTACTGTCTGTAGGATTTTTATTTCAAGGGTATTGGTGTTTCAATACCAGGCCGTGATGCAGCCAGTCAATATACTCTCCACCACACATCGATAGAAGTTTGTCAAAGTTTTAGATATTTTATATTTCAGCCATTCTACAAAAGCAAAATATGTAAATGCTGCAAATCTGAGAAAAAAATATAAAATGTTCGAAATGCTCAGCAGGTCAGGAAGCATCAATGTAGAGAGTTAAAGAGGTTATCTTGCTAGTTGAGCAACACAGTTGAGGAACTCAGCAGGTCAGGCTGCGTCTATGATGAGAGATAAAGAGGTTACCTAGCTGGCTCGGTGACACAGTTGAGGAACTCAGCAGGTCAGGCAGCATCAATTTTGAGCGATAAAGAGGTTATCTTGCTAGTTGAGCAACACAGTTGAGGAACTCAGCAGGTCTGGCAGTATCTATGGGTCTATGGAGGGGAATAAACAGTCCAGATTTTGGGCCAGCCTCCAAGAGGACCACAACCCTGTCATGGGGTTTGGAGGCTTGTGTGCCTCAATGACCTGGAGAGTGACATTGGCTGGAGTCAGGGCGTTGTGTTTCGGCTTTTGTAGGGTCACCCATGCCAAACAGGTCAAAGGGTAGAGGCCAGACTAAGAGTGGTCCACCAGTCCCCAAATTCGGGGGTTCAGCTCGAGGCTGACAAACCTGAGTGGTAAAGGAAAATTGTTATGGGAACAGCAATGAAGAGTCCGTCTACACAGAGAGAGATGGAGGACCGTCAATGCTGCCCTCAGCTCCAGCGGTGTACAGGCAGTGACTAGGTTTTGTGCAGAGACCCTTCACTATTCATCCGCCATTTTGTGTGTGTCGTTAAATATTTCCAGCAACTGCAGAATCCCTGTGGTTTCTGATTTCACTAGCTGAGGAACTTCTGTCAAAGTCAAAGTCCAAGGTGAATTTATTATCAAAGTACCTACCTGTCGTCATGTCTTGTACTACCTTGAGGTTCATTTTCTTGCAGGCGTTTACAGGAAAATAAAGAAATGCCATCGAGTTTATGAAAACCTGTAAACAGCAAAGACTGACCAACAACCAATGTGCAAAAGAGGGCATTCTGCGCAAATATAAAAAGTGAAGAAGTAATACTGGGAACATGAGTTGCAGAGTCCTTGAAAGTGAGCCTGTGGGTTGTGGAATCAGTTCAGTGTTGAGGCGAGTGAAGTTATCCACACTGGTTCAATAGCCTGATGGTTGTAGGGTGACTGAACCTGGCGGGGTGGGATCTAAGGCTCCTGTGCCTCCTGCCCGATACTTTGGTCAAAACATTTGGAGTACTTTCAGCACCTTTTGTGTTTAGTTCTTCTGACTCCTACCCGACATAAGGGCTGCACTGTGGGTGGGGTGTCGTCGAGGAGTGGGGATGGCATGGGAGATGAGAAGTGCAGCAACAGCACCAGAACGATCCCTTCAAAGTGTCATCGTTCAATGATAGAATTGATTGTACTTATGGAGGCTGTGGGTTTCAACGCTCGTCAAGCAAAGGAATTCATTTCTCTGTGGCACTGAGAGGGCTGTTACCCTGTTGTGGGGCTTTTGGACAATATGAGAAATGGAGATCTCACCTTGCAATGCATAAAATATACCATAAATGATAATAATAAGTACTTTATTGATCCCGAGTAGGAAATTCTTTCGTTACAGCAGCAACATTTAAAAACACACTCATCAGTGTGTAGACTTAACTGATAATAAAGTACAGAATAATAATATACACAATAGTAATAAATTGCAATAAGAAATACCTATCCTACTGTGTATAAGCCTTAGACACACGTAGCTTGGGTGCCTGAGACGTTTGCACGTACTACATTTGTCAATGTCTAGCGGAGTACAAGTTTGTAAATTGACGGGAGCGAAGAATGTTGGGAATGGCCACAGGAGGGGTGGGGGACAGGCGGGAGAGGAGTGCCAGGAGTGGCGGGTAGTGCGGGTGCAGACACGCCCGGCCTTGAGACACCAGGCAAGGTCATTTCATCCCAAACAATTGGTTTATTGATCATTACAGAATGTCTCTCTGGTGTTTCCCACACCCTCCCCTCTCCCTTCCCCTTTTCCCAACCATGACTCCCCTCTCCTTACCCCCGCTTCTCATTCTCAGTCCACAATACAGACCCGTATCAGAATCAGGTTCAGCATCACTCACATATGCCACGAAATTTGTTTTTTTTTGTGGCAGCGGTACAGTGTAATATGTAAAATGAAGGCAGTACACTTCAAAAGTCTTGGGCACTATATATATATGTGTGTGTGTGTGTGTGTGTATATATGTCTAAGACATTTGCACAGTACTCTACATGTAAGTTAACTTGTAAATTTAATTGTTTATAGTATATATTTTAAATAAATTAAATATGTAGTGCAAAAAGAGAGCAAAAACGGTGAGGTAGTGTTGATGGTCCATTCAGAAATCTGAAGGCAGAGGGGAAGAAGCTGTTCCTGAATCGTTGAGTGTGTCTCTTCAGGCTCCTGTACCTCCTCCCTGATGGCAGAGGGGAAGAAGCTGTTCCTGAATCGCTGAGTGTGTGTCTTCAGGCTCCTGTACTTCCTCCCTGATGGCAGAGGGGAAGGAGCTGTTCCTGAATCGCTGAGTGTGTGTCTTCAGGCTCCTGTACCTCCTCCCTGATGACAGAGGGGAAGAAGCTGTTCCTGAATCGTTGAGTGTGTGTCTTCAGACTCCTGTACCTCCTCCCTGATGGCAGAGGGGAAGAAGCTGTTCCTGAATCGTTGAGTGTGTGTCTTCAGGCTCCTGTACCTCCCCCCTGATGGCAGAGGGGAAGGAGCTGTTCCTGAATCGTTGAGTGTGTCTCTTCAGGCTCCTGTACCTCCTCCCTGATGGCAGAGGGGAAGAAGCTGTTCCTGAATTGCTGAGTGTGTGTCTTCAGGCTCCTGTACCTCCTCCCTGATGGCAGAGGGGAAGAAGCTGTTCCTGAATCGTTGAGTGTGTGTCTTCAGGCTCCTGTACCTCCTCCCTGATGGCAGAGGGGAAGAAGCTGTTCCTGAATCGTTGAGTGTGTGTCTTCAGGCTCCTGTACCTCCTCCCTGATGGCAGAGGGGGAGAAGCTGTTCCTGAATCATTGAGTGTGTGTCTTCAGGCTCCTGTACCTCCTCCCTGATGGTAGCAGTGAGAAGAGGCCATGTCCTGGGTGATGGAGGTCGATGTTCTTGCATCACAATAGTGGCTGTACCTCAAATGTAAGCTGCAAAGAACCATTGACACTTCTATACCTACTGCCCGTTACACTGCTGGCATTTAGCCTCCCTGATCCTGGCTTTCAGCTCCTCCCGATTTCCATCTCTGCACGTCTAACTGGCCGGCCAACCACGCCTGGTGTCGGTGACTCGCCTCTGCCCCAACTCGGACCGCAACCCGCAGCCGGATCAGCTGCTTTGCCTCTTCAAGGGGCACCGCCGCCTCCCGCTTCGGCCTCGCGGCCGAGGATCAGCGGCAGCCGCGGCCTCTGCGCGGGATTCCGCCGGCCTTGCTCTGACGGGAGCGGCGTCTGCGAACGCGCCGGGATTGGAACCCTGAGGTCGGGGTCGCGAGGCGAACGCGAGCAGAAAATGTCCGTTCAAACCCGACATTCCAGTGGGACTCAACTGTCAAAGTGCTGGACGTCCGGCCCCAGTTGTGGCGCCTCGACTGTCAGGGCTCTCCGGCTCTCCGGCTCTCCGGAGGGTCTCACGGCGAGATTTCTGTTTCTCTCTCTCGCTGATCTTCCGGCAGGATGAAGGGGCTGTCCCCAGGCTCCTCAATGGAGGGCCTGACTGCCGGCCACGGGCAAGATGGCTGCGAGACGCCGGGAGACGCTTCCCAACCCGGCAGAGTCATTCTCCGCGATGCCCGGCAAGCACGGGCCGAGCTGATGAGGCAGAAGAGGTAACGACCGAATAAATGGCGGGCAATCCGGTATTGGGTGGGTCCGTCGGCGGAGTGTTGTGGCCGGGTGGGGGAGGTGTTTGAGGGTCGGTCTGCTCCTCATCCTTGTTAAATTTAGCCTCAGGCCGACCCTTGGGAGCAGAGATAAAGGAAAGCACTTCCACCATGGACTAGACGGGCCGAAGGGCTGCCTGAGGAGGGCCTTCCTCGGCCAGAGGGCGCCGAGTCTGTGGAATGCGTTGGCACAAGATGGCGGAGGAGGCCAGGACATTGGGTCTGTCCAAAGCGGGGTTGGTGCCGTCTTGATGAGTTAGAGCTTCAGAGGTTGTGGGGAGAAAGCAGGGGAATGGGGTTGAGAGGGAAAATAAAGGATTGGGGATTAAATATTACGTTTACCTCTACTAGAGACTTGCTGTGGTGTGTTTGTCAGGACTCAACATATGAAGAACATTCAACAGTTATAAAGAATTGAATTGACTTTATTTCTTACATCCTTCACATACATGAGGTGTAAAATCCTTTATATTATGTCTCTGCCTAAATGTGCCATGTTCAAATTGTAGTAACTTATAATAGATAGTATTTACAACAATATAACCTATGTCGTCCCCTGGTAAGCCTCAGGCTCACTCAGCTCGCTTTCGTGCAGGGGGAGCAGCCTTCGGCCCCGCCAAACGGGGTAATCAAATTTGTGTGGATGCTGTGTGATGTACCCCGCCATGCCAAATAACAGACAATACACCATATGGGATTAAATGATTACACTTTATAGATCTTACTGGAGCTATGTAATTAATAGAGATAAAATATAAAAGAAACGTAAAAGGCGCCAAACTTATCAAATTTCAACCACTTTGTGCACAACCGTTCGAGCTCAATTCACCATTCGATGTCCTCCGAACTCCTCCGACCCTCGAATGGGACCACTTTTGGTGATCGACCAAACGCACTACTCGAGTTTGTCTGTGTCTCCTCTGCTCGCCGAAGACCCGGGGCCTCAGACTCCCGCTCAGGGACCAATCCGTCGCCCCGCTTACAGCATCGTGTCTCCTCTCTCTGTCCCCATCGTGCCTTCTGCCCCAAAGACCGCGAAAGCAATAGTTTACAGACACACAATAAAGAATAACATCTATCCCAATTGGTTAGCAAATGAATACAATTCCCGTATCAATAATTATAACCCAAACAAGCTGCTAGAGAGAGAACCACTGTCTCAGCAGTTAACATCACAGAGAAGCCATTTTATTTTATAACATAACAAAGAAGCCAATTTTATTAACCTTAGCAAATAACTTGGAAAAAAACCCCTTACACATGGAAATATTGGGGATCACTGGGGACCCAAGCCATCCCAACCACAATCTATTCCAGCTGCGACCATCTGGGAAGCGGTACCGCAGCATAAAAGCCAGAACCAACAGGTTCCGGGACAATTTCTTCCACCAGACATCAGGCTGATGAACTCATGCTGATTTGAGTGTACTCTATATTACATTGACTGTTCTATTTATTATGAATTATTATAAATTTCTATGATTGCACGTTGCACATTCAGATGGAAATGTAACGTAAAGATCTTTACTCCTCATGTATGTGAAGGATGTAAGAAATGAAGTCAGTTTAATTCACTTCAATATATTTGTGTCAGAATGAATTAATCAGTCTGATGGCCTGGTGGAGGAAGCTGTCCCGGAGCCTGTTAGTCCTGCTTTTATGCTGCGGTGCCATCTCCCGATGGTAGCAGCTGGAACAGTTTGTGGTTGGGGTGACTCAGGTCCCCAGTGATCCTTCAGGCCCTTTTTACACACCTGTCTCTGTAAATGGTCAGAGTCATAGTCATACTTTATTGATCCCGGGGGAAATTGTTTTTGTTACAGTTGCACCATAAATATTTAAATAGTAATAAAACCATAAATAGTTGAATAGTAATATGTAAATTATACCAGGAAATAAGTCCAGGACCAGCCTATTGGCTCAGGGTTTCTGACCCTCCAAGGGAGGAGTTGTAAAGTTTGATGGCCACAGGCAGGAATGACTTCCTATGACGCTCTGTGTTGCACCTCGGTGGAATGAGTCTCTGGCTGAATGTACTCCTGTGCCCACCCAGTACATTATGTAGTGGATGGGAGACATTGTCCAAGATGGCATGCGACTTGGACAGCATCCTCTTTTCAGACACCATTGTCAGAGAGTCCAGTTCCATCCCCACAACATCACTGGCCTTACAAATGAGTTTGTTGATTCTGTTGGTGTCGGCCACCCTCAGCCTGCTGCCCCAGCACACAACAGCAAACATGATAGCACTGGCCACCACAGACTCGTAGAACATCCTCAGCATCATCCAGCAGATGTTAAAGAACCTCAGTCTCCTCAGGAAATAGAGACGGCTCTGACCCTTCTTGTAGATAGCCTCAGTGTTCTTAGACCAATCCAGTTTATTGTCAATTTGTATCCCCAGGTATTTGTAATCCTCCACCATGTCCACACTGACCCCTGGATGGAAACAGGGGTCACCAGTACCTTAGCTCTCCTCAGGTCTACCACCAGCTCCTTAGTCTGTTTCACATTAAGCTGCAGATAATTTTGCTTACACCATGTGACAAAGTTTCGTACCGTAGCCCTTTACTCAGCCTCATCTCCCTCGCTGATGCATCCAACTATGGCAGAGTCATCAGAAAACTTCTGAAGATGACAAGACTCTGTGCAGTAGTTGAAGTCCGAGGTGTAAATGGTGAAGAGAGAGGGAGACAAGACAGTCCCCTGTGGAGCCCCAGTGTTGCTGATCTGACCTGAATAGTGAGACGTTCACGTGTACAGATGCACTGGGCTGTCCGCACCACTCTCTGCAGAGTCCTGCGATTGAGGGAAGTACAGTTCCCATAACAGACAGTGATGCAGCCAGTCAGGATGTTCTCAGTTGTGCCCCTATAGAAAGTCCTTAGGATTTGGGGGCCCATACCAAACTTCTTGAAACGTCTGATGTGAAAGAGGTGCTGTTGCGCCTTTTTCACCACCCAGCCGGTATGTACAGACCACGTGAGATCCTCGGTGATGCTTATGCTGAGGAACTTAAAGCTGTTCACCCTCTCAACCCAGATCCATCGATGTCAATAGGGGCAAGGATGTCTCCATTCCTCCTGTAGTCCACAACCAGCTCCCTTGTTTTCGAGACACTAACCTTATAAACAATAAAGTTAGAGCTTAAAGTACAGATATGTGAAAAATATGCATAAGTGTAGGTACAGTGCGTATTTACAATGGAAACTGCATTATAAAGAGTGGTGTTAATTGTTAAAGTGCAGTGACGTGGTGATTGATAGAACAGGAGTGTTGGATGATTTTATTTCAAAAGTCCTTCCCTCTCTCCCTCGCTCCCTCTCCCCCTCTCCCCCTCTCCCCGGCCTAAGAGACGATTGCCCCTTGCAGCAAGAAATTGCCCTTTTTCACCCCTATTTCTCTATTCATTGAGATACAGTGGGGAATGGGCCATTCCGGCCCCCATCGAGCTACACCACCCTGCAACCCTCCGGATTTAACCCTGGCCCCATTACAGAACCACCCACCTACCCAGCGGTAGGTCATTGGGAGTGTGGGAGGGAACCCGCAAATCCACGGGGAGGGGAAGGTACATCTCCTTACGGCAGCCGCGGGAATTGAACCCGCCGTCGCCGGTACTGTAATGCACTGTGCTGACCACTACTCTACCGTGATGGGAGAATAGTTACCTGTCTGTGTTAGAATGCTGCCATATGAATGGGGGGGAGGGGAGAAGAGACAGGGAGAGGGAGTGTGGGGGAGAGAGAGAGAGAGAATGAGGGAGAGAGGGAGTGAGGGAGAGAGAGGGAATGAGGGAGAGAGGGAGAAAGAGGAGAGGGAAACAGGGAGGGGGGGGAGAGGGAGAGGCAAAGAGAGAGAGACTCTGATCTCACATTACAGCACCAATGTTAAAGATGAAAGGTAACAGAAGAATTTATTTAGTTCCAATGCCCTTATAATGCTTCTTTTGAACTACACACAACTTACACACCTCCCTCTTCGCACTCACACCACAGACACCTAAATACACGCAACCTTCACCCCTCCCTCTTCACACCCACACTACTGACTTCCAGGTAATGAATTTACATCAGCAGTTCTTGTTTTCCAATCAGCTGTGCTTCATGCTTCTCAGGAACCCATTGTTCGGAGCTGTATTTTGAGTTTATTGTACAGTCCATAGTCAGATTGGTGGCTGAAGTCAGTTGCTGAAGTTATTTGCTTTACGTGCTAACTCCAAAAAAAGATGTCTGATAGTGTGGAGGCCTTTGGCCATTGCAGATAGGAAAGACATGGGGTATTTTATGAAGAAAGATACGCGGTTTAAATAACCACTGTTGCCTTTATGCTTTGACTTTGAGGCAGTGTTCTTGTGGATGTGTCTGTCTCTCTGTATCTTTTTTATTTCAGATGAATAAGGATTAATCTTTCCAACTGCAAGCAACCCAGTGGTGAGTATGTGCAGTTCCCTTCGACTCCGCGTGTAGCCTGAAGCCTGTTTCTGGTTGTATACGTCCGTTCGTTCATTCGTTATGTTCCCTGCCTGGATGACATGGGCGATCACGGTCTTTCCGTGGCCATGACTGTCCTTGGCAAGTTTCTCTACAGAAGTGGTTTGGCATTGCCTTCTTCTGGGCAGCGTCTTTACAAGATGGGTGACCCCCAGCCATTATCAATACTCTTCAGAGATTGTCAGTGGCCGCATAGCTTGTGATATATGCCGGCTGCTCACGCTTGTTCCCATGGCTTCACCTGACCCTGATTCAAGGCTTGGGGAGGGGGCGGGGGTGCTGCTAAACAGGTGTTACACCTTGCCCAAGGGTGACCTGCAGGCTAGCGAAGGGAAGGAGACACCACCCAAGGGTATACTTAGCTGTCACAAAACCTGCAGAGATAATTGCCTGGTGTTGATAATCTACAGCTTCGGCGAGGCCACCTTCCAGATGGAGGACAAGCAAGCACCTTGTATCCCATCTGGGAAGCCTCCAGCATCGACCTGGAACTTAGAATATAGAACAGTACGTGAGTTCAAAGGAGAGACAGGCCATCCCTACTTTGTGTAGTTTTCGGTGATCGCTTTCGTATCAGAGTGCGCAGGGGTCCCCAGTCTGGATTAAATTAACAGGGAGTAATCCTATTCTCAGTGCTCTAACTTTATGGGGCCAATCCATATTTTTAGGCCTAGTTATTAGGCTGAATTTGGGGAGTAAGTGTTGCCTTTAGGCCTAATTCTTAGGCTTCGCTTGGACTGTTAAAGCCCTTTTGGCCCACAGCGTCGTGCTGTTCCAATGAAATGGTCAATTAAGCCAGTCTCCTCTGCTACCCAATGTCCATATCCCTCTATTTTCCTCACGTTCACAGGCCTATCTATACATCCCCAAAAAGGTCCCGAACGTTTCTGCCTCTACCACCACCACAGGCAGTGCACTCCAGGGACCCGCCACCTTCTGTGTGAAAAAAAAACTTGCCCCTCACATCCCCTTTGAAGCTACCCCCTCTTACTTTAAGTACATGCCCTTTGGTATTAGACGTTTCAACCCTGGGGAAAAGATACTGTCAGTCTACACTCTCCATGCCTCTCATAATCTTATACATCTCTATCAGATCTCCCCTCTGCCTCTGAAGTTAGTTTTCTCCAACTTCCAGTCATTTTCCCCCTCCCCCTTCCCTCTTCTTCAATTCTTCACTCTGGCATCTTTTCTCCACCTCACCTGCCTATCACCTTCCCCTGGTTTCCCTCTTCTTCCCCTTTCTCCCATGGCCCTCTCTCCTCTCCTATCAGATTCCTTCTTCTTCAGCCCTTTACCTTTCCCACCTATCACCTCCCAGCTCTTTATTTCATCTTCCATCCTCCCCCCCCCCACCCAACACACACACACACCTGGCTTCACCTATCACCTTCCAGCTTGTACTCTTTCCCCTCCACACCTTCTTATTCCCCCTTTCCTTTCCGCACCTGATGAAGGGGCCTCAGTCCAAAACGTCGACTGTTCAATCCTCTCCACAGATGCTGCCTGACCTGCTGAGCTCCTCCAGGATTTTGTGTGAGCTGCTCTGGATTTCCAGCGTCAGCAGGGTCTCTTCTGTTAAAGATAGTGGGGGAGCGCAGCACCCGTTATAACAGGAGATTTTGTGTTCATGTGAATGGGGAGCTCAGTGTGTATTTCGTGGCTCACAACTGTTTAGTTGGGTAAACACCGTTCCAAGGCTGAACAAATAAATCTGTCCCTATGCTCAATTGGGTGATTCATCCGGGGGAACGGTAGGAGCATCTATGGAGGGAAATAAAGAGCTGCCAGTTCCGGTCGAGACCCTTCGTCAGGACTGGAAAGGAAGGGAGAAGAGGCCAGGATAAGAAGGAGGGGGAGGTGAGGGGAAGGAGGACAAGCTGGGACAGATCTTCCCCGGCTGGAGAAGGAAACTGGGGCAAGAATTTTATAGACTTTGCCCCAGAAGATCGGTTGGAAGGTTGCATCCTCCTCATTAGCCAACGTTCTGGCCTCCTCTCCTGAACCTGCGCTTGGAGATGAATGCCAAGACCCCAGAGTTGGTGCACAGGAGATTTGTCCGAATGTACCCAGCAGCGAGGGGCTTCAGCTGCAGGGAGAGAGACTGGGGAAGCTATTGCATTGAGTGACAGAAGAGTAAACAAGGTTATTCTATAAATAAAGGACAGATTTTACTGTAAACATCTGAAAACGTTGCCACAGTGCCAGGGAAGGGAGCCATTTCAGCGTGAGGAGTACAAAGTCCGGCCATAGTAATCTCTGTGGCGTTCACTAAATGCTAGAGGAACTCAGCATGTCAGGCAGCATTTATGCCGGCCGGTGGTGTGGTGGCATACGCACCGGACTTCGAGCCGAGTGGCGGTTTGAGTCCGGCCGGCTCCTTGTATGCCTTCCATCCGTGCTGGGTTGAGCGTCTAGCTGGCGACTCGGCCTGGTAAAAAAAACAGACAGATGTGAAAGAAACAGCAAGGTTACCGCCCAATGCGCCACGAAGCACGGAGAAGAACGACTAAAACAGAAGACGTTTCGGGCCGAGGGGCTTCATCAGGACTGGAAACGAGATGAGAAGTCAGAGTAAGAAGGTGGGGGGGGAGGGGAAGAAGTAGAAGGTGGCAGGTGATAGAGGGGGTGCGGGTGAAGTAAAGGGCTGGGAAGTCGATTGGTGAAAGAGGTAAAGGGCCGGAGAAGAGGAAATCTGATAGGAGGGGACCGAAGGCCATGGAAGAAAGGGAAGGCGGAGGAGCACCTGAGGGATGTGATGGACAGGTAAGGAGATAAGGTGAGGGAGCAAAATGGGAATGGGGAATGGGGAATGGTGAAGGGGTGGTGGTGGGGGGGGGTGAGGCGGGGAATTCGCAGAAGTTTGAGAAATCAACGTTAATTCTATCAGGTTGGAGGCTACCCAGACGGAATATAAGGTGTTGCTCTTCCAATCTGAGTGTGGCCACATCGTGAGAGTAGAAGAGGCCGTGGCTGACATGTCTGAATGGGATCGGGAAGTAGAATTGAAATTGGTGGCCACCGGAGATCCCACTTTTTCAGACAGACGGAGCGTAGATGCTTGGCAAAGTGGTCTCCCAATCCACATTGGGTCTCACCTCCAGGTGAGGCCACACCTGGAGCACCAGGTGGTCGACCCCAACAGATTCACAGGTGAAGTGTCACCTCACCTGGAAGGACTGTTTGGGCCCTGAATGGTAGTGAGGGAGAGTGTGGGGGCAAGTGTGGCACTTGTTCTACTTGCAGGGTAAGTGCCAGGAGGGAAATCAGTGGGGAGGGACAAATGGACAAGGGAATCGTGCAGGGAGCGATCTCTGCAGAATGTGGAAATTGGGGGGGAGGGAAAGATATGCTTGGTGGAGGGATCCCGTTGGAGATGGTGGAAGTTATGGAGAATTATGTGCTGGATGCGGAGGCTGGTGGGGTGGTAGGTGAGAACAAGAGGAACTCTCTCCCTGGAGGAGTGGCATGAGGATGGGGTGAGAGTGGACATTCGTGAAATGGAAGAGAGGTGAGGACAGCATTGATGTTGGAGGAAGGGAAACTCCTTTCTTTGAAGAAGGAGGACATCTCCTTCATTCTGGAATGAAAAGCCTCATTCTGAGAGCCGATACAGCAGGGATAGAGAAACTGATTGAGGGGGATGGCATTCTTACAAGTGACAGGCTGGGAAGAGGTATAGTTCAGGTAGCTGTGAAAGTCAGTAGGTTTATAAAAGATATCAGTTGATGAACTTTCTCCAGAGATACAGACAGAGAGATAAAGGGGAGGGAGGTGTCAGAAATGGACCAGGTAAATCTGAGGGCAGGGTGGAAGTTGTAGACAAAGTTGACGAAGTGGACGAGTTCAGCATGGGTGCAGGAAGCAGCACTAATGCAGTCATTGATGTAGCGTAGGAAGAGTTGGGGAGTGATAGCAGTGTAGGCTTGGAACATAGACTCCACGAACCCGATGAAAAGGAGGCATAGCTGGGACCCACGCGAGTGCTCGTGGCTACACCTTTTAGTTTGCAGGAAGTGGGAGGAGTCAAAGGAGAATTTGTTGAGGGTGAGGAACAGTTCCGTCAGAGGGAGGAGAGTGGTGGTGGAGGGGAACAGTTTGGGTCTGGTGTCCAGAAAGAAGCAGAGGGCTTTGAGGCTGATGGGGGTTGGAAGTGTGTAGGGACTGGACATCCATAGTGAAAATGAGGTGATCGGGGCCAGGGAACTTGAAGTCATTGAAAGGATCAAGAACGTGTGAGGAGTCTCGGATGTAGGGAGGAAAGGTCTGAAGCCGGGAGGATAAAACAGAGTAGAGGTATGCCGATATGAGTTCAGTGGGGCAGGAAAGAATGGGTCTACCTGGACAAGTAGGTATGTGGATCTTGGGTAAGAGGTAGAAATGGGAGGTGCAGGTTGAGGGAACTATGAGGTTGGTGGCAGTGGATGGGAGATCCCCAGAGTCAATATGGTTGGTGATGGTGTGGGGGACAATGGCCTGGTGTTCCTTAGTGGGGTCCTGTTTGAGGGGTAAGTAAGAGGAGGTGTCTGAGAGTTGGCACTGGGGCTCAGCAAGGTAGAGGTCAGTTCGCCAGACTCCTCCAGCACCTCCCTAATCTGCGGGTTTGATGGTGAGGCTAGGATTAGTGCAGAGGCAGTGGAGAGCGGAGTGTTGAGAAGGAGTGAGGTTGGAATGTTGAAGTCGAGATGGTTGATGTCCCATCGGCAGTTGGCAATGAAAAGATCCAGGGCAGGCAGAAGACCAGAGCAGCGTGTCCAAGAAGAGGAGGGTTGAAGATAGGAGAAGGGGTCATTGGTGTGGAGTGGAGCGTCCTTGCCTAAGAAATCGGCTCGGAGACGGAGATGGTGGAGGAAGAGCTCGGCATCGTGGTGGGCGCGGAACTCACTGAGGTGTGGGTGCAGGGGACAAAAGTGAGGCCCTTACCAAGGACAGAACGGTCTGCCTCAGAGATGGGGAGGTTGGAAGGAATTGTGAAGACCCAGCACGGATGAGAGCTGGAATTGGAGTCGGGGAGGGGGTTGGTAGTGTCTGAGGAGAGGGGAGGATTGGGGTGTTCAGGGAAGGTGATAGATTGGTGGATAGAAGAGAACTTGTAAGGGAGGAGCCAAGATGGAATATTTTGTATGTGTTGCTCTGAATTTACAGTATCTGTAGAATCTCTTATGTTTAATCTCTACATATCTGGTGTGTTTCTGGTTTTTAATTATGTGGAGGGTTAATTTGCTCTAAAAACAATAATTCAACCTCAGGGATAGAGGAGCTTCAGGAGTCTATTCAGCAGTGGTGGGAATTGAACCTGGGTCACCGGTACCGTAAAGCATTGTGTGGACCGCTACGCTACCGGGCTGCCCCACAGTTCACTTGGAATCCAGCACCGTGTATAGAGTGTATGATCGACAGGATTGTGTTAAAAACACATCCAGTGCACTCCTTGGCTGGCTGGGTGGAGATAATACGTCCCTACCAAAGGAGGTGTGAAGCGCTCCTTCCCTCCGCCAGCCTGCAGGTCACCTTGGACAAGGTGTAGCACCTGCTTAGCCCCCCCAACCTGGGTCATGTGAAGCTAAGGGAGCAGGTGGTGGATGGTTGTATGAGCAACCGGTGCAGATCACAAGGCCTGGTTATGCAACCACTGATGCCAGGCAGACAATCTCTGAAGAGTATTGATAATGGCTGGGGGGCGGGGGCGGGGGGTCACCCGTCTTGTAAAGACACTGCCCAGAAGAAGGCGATGGTAAACCACTTCTGGAGAAAAATTTGCCAAGAACAATCATGGTCATGGAAAGACCGTGATCGCCCACATCACAGGACACGGCGCATCATGATGATGTCATACGACATGGCACATAATGATGATGTCATATGACACGGCAGATAATAATGAAGCAGCTTAATTTCCAACTGACAACTTCTGGAAATCCAGAGTAACACACGCAAAATGGAGCAACTCAGGAGATTAGAGAGCTGGAGAAAGAGCCAACATTATGGGCTGACCTCCAAGAGGTCCACTGCCTTTTTGTGGTTTGAAGGCTTGCATGCCTCAGTGACCCAGAGAGCTATGCTGGCAGGGGTCGGGGCTTTGTGCTTTGGCTCTTGGTAGGATCACCCACGCCAAACAGGTCAAAGGGTAGAGGTCAGACTAAGAGTGGTCCAGCAGTCCTCCGGATTGTGGGGTTCAGCTCAGAATTGTTACGGAAACAGGAGTGAAGATTCCTTCTACATCTGAGTGCTGACGGTGTTTGTGAGTCTCTGCCCGGGCTTGCATGGCTGACAGTAGTGAAAACTGAGAGAAGCCACCGATGTGATGAAGGGAGCCCTGAACTTCGTCAGAGACAGAGGACCTTCATTGCAGAAGGTAAAGTAAGTTTCAAGCCGAGACCCTTCATTAGGACTCACTAATACTTTGTGATTCGTGAAACCGACCATTGTGTGCGGGACATTCTGACTCTGCCCAGCTGAAACTACATAGGGGGAAGGCATCAGATCGGTATTGGCACTTTCTGAAAGATATATCCCTGCCTCTTAAGGCCCAGTTCAGGACAGATCTGGTTCATCACTTAAACCTCTGTTTAGTCGTATATTCAGGGTGCCATGCGTCAACGCTGTAACAGAAAGGGTTCTGCTAGTTGGGATGTGCTACCATTGTAATCATGTGATTCTGTAAATCTGCCTGACTATATTCAAAATGTTAACATTAGGTAGGTGAATACAGCAATAGGAACTGTAGTTAATCAATTATTATTATCATGGTGTCAACGAAGTCAAAGTCAAAGTAAAATTTATTATCGAAGTACATAGGTATCCATCTACAACCCTGAGGTTCATTTTCAATAAATCTATCGAATAATAAACATAACAGAATCACTGAAAGACCACAACAACCTGGCGGCTCGGCCAGAATGCAAAAGGCAACAAGCTGTGTAAATATGAAAAGAAAGAAATCATAAAAACTTAATAAGCAGTAAATATCGAGAACATGAGATGAAGAGTCCTTGAAAGTGAGTCCACAAGTTGTGGGGACATTTCAATGATGGAGCAAGTGAAGTTGAGTGAAGTTAACCTCTCTGGTTCAAGAGCCTGTACCTCCTTCCTGATGGTTGAGGGGTGGTAACTGTTCCTGAACCTGGTGGTGTGGGACCTGAGGCTCCTGTACCTCCTTCCTGATGGTTGAGGGGTAATAACTGTTCCTGAACCTGGTGGTGTGGGTACTGAGACTCCTGTACTTTCTTCCTGATAGTTGACGGTTAACAATTGTTCTGAACCTGATGGTTTGGGACCTGAGGCTCCTGTATCTTCTTCCTGACGGTTGAGGGGTAATAACTGTTCCTGAACCTGGTGGTGTGGGACCTGAGGCTCCTGTACCTTCTTCCTGATGGTTGAGGAGTAATAACTGTTCCTGAACCTGGTGGTGTGGGACCTGAGGCTCCTATATCTCCTTCCTGTTGGCAGCAATGAGGATGGGAGTCTCTGATGATGGATGCTGCTTTCCTGTGACGGTGTTTCATGTAGATGTGCTCAGTGGTAGGGAGGGCTTTACCTGTGATGGACTGGGCTGTATCCACTACTTTTTATAGGATTTTCTGTTCAATGACATTGGTGTTTCCCTACCAACCTGTGAATATACTCTCCACCACACATCTATAGAAGTTTGCCAAAGTTTTAGAGGTCACGCCGAATCTCCACAGGCTCTCAAGGAAGTAGAGGCGCTGCCGTGTTTTTTACAATAGAATTTACAATAAAAACTCTACGTAAACAAAGATTGCCAAACAACCAATGTGCAAAAGAATGCAAGTTGTGTAAATTAAAAAAATGCTGGGAACTTGAGTTGTAAAATATCCTTGAAATGTGAGTTTGCAGTTTACAGGAAATAGTGTCTGGAGAGTAAGAATCTCTCGGATTCACCTGGACCCTACATGAGGACTGAAAAGGGTTCTGGGCTTGAAACATCAACTGTGTATTCAATACTGCCTGACCTGCTGTGTTCCTCCGACAGTTTGCATGTGTTGTTCTGGGTTTCCAGCTTCTGCAGAGCCTCTCGGGTTTATGAAGACCCTCCCCATTCCTGCATTTGTTTCTCCGGTGTTTCTCCATTCTCCAGTCCCCCACCTTCCTCCTTCCTCCTCCTGCCTGCAACGGTGGCAATCTATTGGTCTCCAGACTCCAGATGTTTCACATAAACGGTAAGCTCATCCTCCTTCAGTGCCTCTGCGACCATCTTCAGGTTTGGAAATTGTAAGAATTCCCGACGTCCCATATTGTGGCAATAGACTTCGAGTTTCTTAAGGAAAGAAACAATGGCTTCCTTACAATCTACAAGGTTACTGTTTTTGCTCTGTAAGGTCTTGTTTAACAAATTAAGTTTCTGAAAGGTATCTGCCAATAAAATATGTCCGCCTTAGCATCAACGAGTCTTTCTCCATGCTCTTTATCAAACGTGAAGGAAACTGTGGTGTCCCAGAGTGTAAGAAAATGTTGGAGACAGTTTCCCTTGGAAAGCCACCTCACCTGGGTATGCAGCAGCAGTGTCTGGAAGTCTTCATCATTTTCTTCACACAGCTACCAGAAAGGACGATCCTGAAGGGCATGGGATTTGATGAAGTTTACAGCCTTTATGACAACTGAAAGTGAAAGATTGAGACGTCCTTCTAAGTTTTTAGCTACTAGGTGCTCCCTGTGAATGACGCAATGAATAGTAAAGACAGAAGGTCTAACTGTTTTTAGATGGGCGATGAATCCTCTGTATCCACCAACCATAGAAGTGGCACCATCAGTTGCACAGGCAATTATATTCTATTACATGCTGTTTTTTTCTAGCTACATTGACAGCATTGACTGGGAAATGGTTTAGGAAGGCTGCCTAAACACGTGAAATACAGGTACATTACTGACAAAAAATGCTGTCACCCGGAGCCAGGGATTTTTTTTTCGGTGACTTCATATGGTGTAATAAACACTTTTCACAACCTACCTTAATGTATAATATATCCAAACACATATACTTTAAAGTTACTAGGCTAAAACAGGCCTTGCAAGACAGGTTGATGTTGAGAGAGTGAAGTATGGCGATAATGGATGCGAGAACCCTTGATTGACCCGGTGCAGTCTGATTGTCGACTGACTGAGGCGAGGCTGTGTGTGAGGAGCTTAAGCAATGAATTCACCAGGTGTGCTCAGTTCAAACAGTGTGTTGGAAATATACAGTCAGCCCTCTTTATGCGCGGATTCAACTGACCGCGGATCAGGAAAACCCGCAAGTTCTCTCTCCACCACTCGTTGTTTGAGCATGTACAGACATTATTCCCTAAACAAAACAGTATAACAACTATTTCCATAGCATTTATTTTATGTCAGGCATTATAAGTAAGTCGGAACAGGTACATCCGATATTATTTAGCGTCAGTCAAATGTTTGTCTTCGTATATAGTATATATTTTACCTTTCTATGCATATAAAACACTTAAGAAACTTATATATTTCAATAATTAAACCATAATTGTAGCTTTCATCGGGGCAGGGCCTTTCACATGCTCCATTATTCTCACTTTATCCTTTAAAATTGTTCCGATCGTCGATTGACTATAGCCTAACACTTTTCCAATAACCAATGGCGTTTCACCTCTTTCCGATCGCTTTATTATTTCCACTTTATTTTCAATCGTGATTGATTTCCATCAATGGAAGGGAAACACTGCAGATTTAGCGGCAGCCGTGGGCGGCGGGTCCCGAGCTCCACCGGGTCTTAAAGTCCACCGCACTGAGACAGATAGACAGGTTAAATAAGGGACTTGAGCATCCGCCTTTTTTGGTATCCACGGGGGCAGGGGGTGGGGGTGGTCCCAGAACCAATCCCCCGCGGATAAGGAGGGCAATAGGTGGGAAACTATTGACTCCAATGAAGGTCGCTGCTTGGGTATTTCATCGGTTCAGTTACCAGGGCCCCCATAAACACTTGGGGCTCCCCTTCTCACAGTTTTCAGTCGGTGGCCCCTTTCAAATGTGTCAGGGCCCCCACTGAGAATGGCTGACCTAGAAGATTGTATGTTAAACATGGTTGTTGTTTGCTGTTAAATAAAAGTTCTAGTTATGTTCTTCCAGAATATGTGTCTTTATGAGTAACCCAAGGCATGTCTAAAGATCACAACAATCAAGAACTTCAAAGGTGGATATTCTTGTTCCCAAGTGCCCACGCCAACCCCAGTGCCCCCTTCACCCAACCTGTCCCAATTTCCAACTTCCTGTCTCCAAATGCACCTTCCATTTCGAAATCCACTAAATGCCTTTTTCCACGACCCACTAGAAGTTCCCCGTCTCTCCAGTCCTGAACCCAACCCCTTTCCATCCCCACTTTCTCCCAAATCTCTCTCTACCCCATATCCCACCTACCTTCCCTCTCATCCCCATCTTCTCCCATCATCCCTTCCCCTTGCCCACCCCTATGCATGGCTCCCTCAGCTTCTCTCCTCTCACCTGTTCTGAAGATCTGCACACTAGAGGCGACATACAGTAAATTTACCTACCAAGTAGCATGTATTTGGTATGTGAAAATGAACAGGAGCATCCAGCAGAAACCCTGGCAGTAACAGGGAAACTATACGGACAGCACCTGAGGTCTCCGAAGCTGTGAGGCTACACTCTACATTAGTGAGGCAGCAGTATGGTCGCATTGTTTATTCCAGGGACCAGCTGATTGCGCTTATGCTGGCCGGTTTAGCGAATAGAGCAGCGGACACCCCAGCTGAAATCTGGAGGAAAACACACAGAGGATGCAGAGGGGGATCAAAAAGGTGAGGAAAGAGGACTGGGTCGAGACAACAGAGACTTATGGAGAAGAGGAGTTCTCCACTTGGACTGCACGTGGACATACCCGACCAAAACTTTTCCATGGAAGGCTTCCAGACCGTTCGGGCTGACCGGACGTGCACTGAAAGCGGTAAGCGTAAAGGAGTTGGGGGCTTGCTATTCTGGTTAACAACAGATGGTGCAATCCTGGTCATATTACAATCGAAGAATGTGTTTGTAGCCCGGATATTGAACTTTTTGCTGTTGGACTCCGGCCATATTCCACCGCGATACAACATTGGGCGTCATGGGAGGTTGTTCCTGCCTGTGGCCATCGAACTTTGCAGCTCCTCCCGTGGAGGGTCAGACACCCTGAGCCAATAGGCTGGTCCTGGACTTATTTCCATCTGGCATAGTTGGCATATTGTTGATTGATTGTTTGTGGTTTTTGTATTCCTATATTTATGCTCTATTCTTGGTTGGTGCAGCTGTAACAAAACTCAGTTTCCCTCGGGATCAATAAAGTATGTCTATGTCTATGTCTAACCACTGCATTCTGGCCTCTTTTCCATGTGCTTCTCACTGGCCTTCCTTGTTACCCAATTGTGTTGCCATATGGCACATTCACGTTTGCTGATGCCACTACTGTCATTGGCCAAATCAAAGGTGGTGATAAATCGGCATACAGGAGGGAGATAATTATTATGACACCATGCAATCAAATTTTCAATCTCTTGCTCAATGTCAGCAAGACTAAAGAACTGATTGTAAACTTCCCAGAGGGAAACCAGAGGTCCATGAGCCAGTCCTGGTCAGAGGATTAGAGGATCAGCAACTTTAAATCCTGGGTGTTAATATTTCAGAGGACCTGCCCTGGACCCAGCATGTAAGTGCAATTGTGTAAAAAGCATGACAGAGCCTCTAATTCCTTAGGATTCTGCAGACATCTAAAACTTTGAGAAACTTCTATAGATGTGTAGTAAAGAGTATATTGGCTGGCTGCATCACGGCCTGGTACAGAAATACCAATGCCTTTGAACAGAAAATCCTTCAAACTGTAGTGTATCCAGCTCAGTACATCACAGATAAAGTTCTCCCAACCATTGAGCACATCTACTGAAATGTTGCTGCAGAAAAGCAGCATCCATTCTCAGAGATCCCCACCACCCAGTCCATGCTCTTTTCTTGCTGCTGCCATCAAGTAGAAGGTACAAGAGCCTCAGGTCTCACACCATCATGTTCAAAAACGGTTACTACCCCTCAACCATCAGGCCTTGAATAAAAGGGGATAACTACACTCAACTTCACTTGCTCCGTCCTTGAGATGTTCCAACAACCAATGATCTCACATTAAGGACGCCTTATCTCATTATCTCATGTTCTCATAATTTATTGTATTTATTTATACTTACATTTTCACTCTTTGTTGTTTTCTTCACTCGGATTAATCTTTCATTGATACTGTAGTTGATATTCTATAGATCTGCTGAGGATGCCCACAAAAAATGAATCTCAGTGTTTATATGGTGACATATATGTAACTTGATAGTGGACTTTACTTTGTGAGTTGACTTTCTTTTTCTGATTATCTCTTCCTCCTGTTCCTCTACTTGTTTCCATGGTGTATTTTCTATAATAGATGGAAAGCCATTGATGTTAGGGTCTGCTATGCTGCTGTAGTGAATTCCTGTTTGTCTCCCAATAGATAAACTGAAATTGCCTGACAGCTACACTCAGGACACATGGCAGAAGCTTCATGAAGCAGTTGGGACCATTCAGAACAGCACATCAATAAAATACAGTTTGGAAGAACTTTATCAGGTAACACAGCACTCATGACTGCTGTTAAGTTTGTTTGCCTCCAGGCTTTATAAAAATTGAGTTTATCCAGTCATTTAAAGTTTCCATGACTATTACACAATTTAATGTGGCTGTTGCATAGGCCAAT
This sequence comes from Mobula birostris, assembly GCF_030028105.1. Lineage (NCBI taxonomy): Eukaryota > Metazoa > Chordata > Chondrichthyes > Myliobatiformes > Myliobatidae > Mobula > Mobula birostris. Next base: position 10,820,867 of record NC_092402.1, read on the forward strand.
GAACCTAATGCCATTTGTAGGATTGTGATTGAAAAAAAAAACTGGGAGCAGGATTAATCTGTACTTGGAAAGTAGGGATAGCATGGCTTTGTTGTGAAGAGCCTGTCTGACTGTTTCATTGAATTCTTCTGAGGCCTGATTGATGCGGGCAGTACGGTTGATATTGTTTGTATGGATTTCAGTAAATCCTTTGTCAGCATGGGAGACTGAGTCTAAAGATTAGACTCCATGGGATCCAAAACAAGTTCCCAAATTGGAGGTAAAGTTGGTTTGGTAATAGGAGCAGAGGGTGATTTTGGTTTTTGTGATTGAGTGCCCATGACTATCCTTCATAAATAGCTCTTAAAATTGTACTTTCACTGGATTATATTCTGTTTTTTCTTTCATGCCTTAATCCTCTATATTCAGAAATTTTTGTGGTCCTTGTACCTGCTGCTTTCACTGTCAACATGATAAGCATTGGCCTTTCATCTAACACTGTCAAGGCTGGGACATTAACTCTGCTATTTATTTGGGTCTTGCAGGGATATATCGCATTGATTGTTTAAAATTAACCATTGCTGATTTATAGTCAAAACTTTTAATTTAGTTTTCCAGTCAACCATAGCTAGATCATAGCTCATGCTTCAAAATTTTGGTTTCTTTAGTGTTAAAAACATGGTTTCAGATTGACTTAAATTGCTTTCAAACTTTACACAAAATCCCATCCCTTTATGACTTGGGTTCACTAAGTGACTTTAACTATCATATTGTCAGTTTATTATTTTTCTTTGCACAGTAACATCTATACAATAGTTTGTTCCTCTATTGTTTTTTCAACATATTGATATAGAAAATCCTCAGACAGTCTTCAAGTTGGTCCTGTACACTATCACTACTTTTATACCAATTCTTGTGTGATTATTGGATTAAACTTGTTATATACATCTGTAATTTCTTGATTCACATCATGCCTTTGATGCTTAGGAAGCTTGTTTTCTGCCCCTTGCTCACTACAAATTAAATTGGCATAATTTTCTGAGCAATAGTCCTTCCTCCTCAGCACATTTTATCCCGTCTTTAAAATTGGCCTTCCCCATCTCTATTCGTAGAAACATAGAAAACCTACAGCACAATACAGGCCCTTTGGCCCACAAAGTTGTGCCGAACATGTACTTACTTTAGAAATTACCCAGGGTTACCCTTAGCCCTTTATTTTTCTAAGCTCCATGTACCTGTCCAGGAGTATCTTAAAAGACCCTATTGTACCTGCAACCATCAACATCACCGGCAGCCCATTTCACGCACTCACTACTCCTTGTAAATCTGCTCTGCACCCTTTCTATATTTTCCACATCGTTCCTGTAGTGAGGTGATCAGAACTGAGCACGGTACTCAGTGGGGTCTGACCAGGGTCCTATATAGCTGCAACATTACCTCTTGGCTCTTAAACTCAATCCCAGGGTTGATAAAGACCAATGCACCATATGCCTTCTTAACCACGCAGTGAACTTGTGCAGCAGCTTTGAGTGTCCTGTGGACTCGGACCCCAAGATCCCTCTGATCCTCCACACTGCCAAGAGTCTTACCATTAATACTATATTCTGCTATCATATTTGACCTACCAAAATGAACCACCTCCCACTTAATCTGCGTTGAACTCCATCTGTCACTTTTCAGCCAGTTTTGCATCCTATCGATGTCCCGTTGTAACCTCTGACAGCCCTCCACACTATCCACAACACCCCCAACCTTTGTGTCATCAGCAAATTTACTAACCCATCTCTCCACTTGCTCATCCAGGTCATTCATAAAAATCACAAAGAGAAGGGGTCCCAGAACAGATCCCTGAGGCACACCACTGTTCACTGACCTCCATGCAGAATATGACCCATCTACAACCACTCTTGCTTTCTGTTGCAAGCCAGTTCTGGATCCACAAAGCAGTGCTCCCTTGGATTGCATGCCTCCTTACTTTCTCAATAAGCCTTCTATGGGGTACCTTATCAAATGCCTTGCTGAAATCCATGTACACTACATCTACTGCTCTACCTTCATCAGTGTGTTTAGTTATATCTTCAAAAAATTTAATCAGGCTCCTAAGGCACGACCTGCCTTTGACAAAGCCATGCTGACTATTCCTAATCATATTATGCCTCTCCAAATGTTGATAAATCCTGCCTCTCGGGATCTCCATCAATTTACCAACCACTGGAGTAAGACTTATTGGTCTATAATTTCCTGGGCTATCTCTACTCCCCTTCTTGAATAAGGGAACAACATCTGCAACCTTCCAATCCTCTGGAACCTCTCCCATCCCCACTGATGATGTAAAACTCATTGCCAGAGGCTCAGCTATCTCCTCCCTCACCTCCCACAGCAGCCTGGGGTATGTCTCGCCTGGTCCCGGAGACTTATCCAACTTCATTCTTTCCAAAAGCTCCAGCGCATCTTCTTTCTTAATGTCTATTTGTTCAAGCTTTTCAATCCACTTTAAGTCATCCTACAATCGCCAAGATCCTTTCCCGTAGTGAATACTGAAGCAAAGTATTCATTAAGTACCTCTGCTGTCTCTGCCGGTTCCATACACACTTTTCCACTGTCACACTTGATTGATCCTATTCTCTCATGTCTTGTCCTCTTGCCCTTCACATACTTGTTGAATGCCTTGGGGTTTTCTTTAATCCTGCTCGCCAAGGCCTTCTCATGGCCCCTTCTGGCTCTCCTAATTTCATTCTTAAGCTCCTTCCTGCTAGCCTTATAATCATCTTGATCTCTATCATTACCTCGTTTTTTTTAACCTTTTATAAGCTTTTCTTTTCTTCTTGACTAGATTTTCAACAGCCTTTGTACACCATGGTTCCTGTACCCTACCATCCTTTCCCTGTTTCATTGGAACATGCCTATGCAGAACGCCTCGCAAATATCCCCTGAACATTTGCCACATTTCTGCCGTACATTTCCCTGAGAATGTCTGTTCCCAAGTTATACTTCCAAGTTCCTGTCTGATAGCTTCATATTTCCCCTAACTCCAATTAAATGCTTTCCCAGTTCTCTCCAATGCTATGGTAAAGGAGATAGAATTGTGATCACTATGTCCAAAATGCTCTCCCACTGAGAGAACTGACACCTGACCAGGTTCATTTCCCAATACCAGATCAAGCCCAGCCTCTTCCTCCACTAGGCTTATCTACATATTGTGTCAGGAAAGCTTCCTGAACACACCTAACAAACTCCACCCCATCTGAAGCCTTTGCTATAGGGAGATGCCAATCATGACAACCCTGATATTATTACACCTTTCCACAATCTGTCTCCCTATTTGCTCTACGATGTCCTGTTACTATTAGGTGGTCTATAAAAAAACACCCAGTAGGGTTATGGACCCCTTCCTGTTTCTAACTTCCACCCACAGAGACTCAGTAGACAATCCCTCCATGATTTCCTCCTTTTCTACAGCCGTGACACGATCTCAAATCAACAGTGCCACGCCCCCACCTCTTTTGCCTCCCTGAAACATCTAAAGCCTGGCACTCTAAGTAACCATTCCTGCCCCTGAGCCACCCACGTCTCTGTAATGGCCACTACATCATAGCTCCAAGTACTATTCCACGCTCAAAGAGCATTTGTTTTGTTCATAATAATCCTTGCATTAAAATAGACACATCTCAAACCATCGGTCTAAACATGCCCCTTTTCTTTCACCTGCCTATCCTCCTTCTCGCACTTGTCTCCATGTTTTCTCTATTTGTGAATCTACTGGCCCTTCCTCCGTCTCTTCAGTTCGGTTCCCACCCCTCAGCAATTCTAGCTTAAACTCTCCCCAGTAGCCTTAGCAGACCTCCCTGCCAGGATGTTCGTCCCCTTCGGATTCAAGTGCAACCCGTCCTTATTGTACAGGTCACGTTGCCCCAAAAGAGGTCCCAATAACCCAGAAATCTGAATCCCTGCCCCCTGCTCCAATCTTTCAGCCTCGCACTTATCCTCCACCTCACTCTATTCCTAATCTCACTGTCACATGGCACAGGCAGTAATCCCGAAATTACTACCTTTGAGGTCCTGCTTCTCAACTTCCTTCCTAACTGCCTGTAGTCTGTATTCAGGACCTCCTCCCTTTTCCTACCTATCTCGTTGGTACCAATATGAACCCCGACCTCTGGCTGTTCACCTTCCCACTTCAGGATATCGTGGATGCGATCAGAAACATCCCGGACCCTGGCACCTGAGAGGCAAACTACCATCCGTGTTTTTTTCCTGCGTCCACGGAATCGCCTCTCTGACCCCCTAACTATAGAGTCCCCAGTCACTGCTGCTGTCCTCTTCCATTCCCTACCCTTATGAGCTACAGGGCCAGACTCTGTGCCAGAGGCACAGCCACTGTTGCTTCCCCCGAACAGTACTCCAAACAGGAGTACTCATTGTTAAGGGGTACAACCACAGGGATACTCCCTAGCACCTGACTCCTGCCCTTCCCTCTCCTGACTGTTACCCACTTATCTGTCACCCAAGGCCCCGGTGTGACTACCTGCCTATAGCTCCTCCCTATCACCTCCTTACTTTCCCTGATCAGACGAAGGTCATCGAGCTGCATGTTTAGTTCCCTAACACGGTCCCTAAGGAGCTGCAGCTCGATGCACCTAGTACAGATGTGGTCGTCCAGGAGGCTGAGAGTCCCCCGGACTTCCCACATCTGACACCCCGTACAGAACACCAGACTCACCTACATAGTTCCTATTTCTGTTCCTCACAGGTAACTTACCTCGCCTTAACCCGTTATGGCCAAAAGCCTTACCACTCTGCCTCAGATCACTCTGCTAATGACCGCTCCACTAGGCAGTGTCTCCCTTTTTTGCCGGTACCTTCCCTGCTAACTAACTTACAATCGGTGCTCCAGTTACAGCCATTCATAGACCACGTACAATGGACAAACGCTCTCGAAACTCTCTTTTTAAGTGACTGCCGGCGACCTGCGAGAAATCTCTCTTGGTAAAGCTCTGACGCCGCTGATAGGACACGTACAATATCTATTCCTTGTCAATCTCTTCGGGTTAAGTATCCAGGAATGTTTTAATTCCCAACCTTGGTCACCTTATAGTCATATTTCAGTAATGGCTGTTAGAGTTTTAAAAAAATGTATCTGTGACACTTACGCTTGTATTCAGAGCTGTCAGATAGCGAATCTTCATTTTTGTCTTTGCTCTGACTAATTAGTGGTAGATGCTTGTGTTTTTATGTATTGTCCCTTCCTGATGGTCTCAGGTTCTCATCACTGATGTTGCTATTCTTTATAAGGCTTGAGAGCAGGATTAAGCCATTTGGCCTAATATGGCTGATTTATTTTTCCCCCTCAACCCCATTCACCTGCCTTCTCCCTGTAACCTTAAATGCCCTTACTAATCAAAAACCACTTTAAATATAACCAATTACCTGGCTTCCACAGCTCTCTCTGGCAATGAATTCCTCAGAGCACCGTCCTCTGACTGAGGCAAAATACATATTCAGTTTGTCTACCATTTCTTTTTCCTCTATTACTACCTATCTTTGACAAAGGTCCACATGGAAGATTCATCAAAATGTTTGACCTCATAAGATCCAAGGAAAGCTACCAAACTGGATGCAAAGGAGGCTTGGTAATAAACGATAGAAGGTGATGGTTGAGAGTATTTTTGTGATTAAAGTGTGTGACCAGCATTGTACCTCAGGTATTGATGTTGGACCTCTCCCTGTTCATTTAATTGATGGCTGTGATATAAGTGTAGGAGGTATGATTAGCAAGCTTGTAAATAACATGAAAATTGTTGGTGTTGATATTGTGGAAAATAGTTTTAGTCTTTTAGCTGTTCCTCAAGTTTGCATTTGGCCTCACACTGACGGAGCAGAAAGCCAAGAACAGATAGGTTGGTATGAGAATGGGGAGGGAAGTTGAAATGGCTTGTAACTGGGAGCCCAAGATATACAAAGTGCTGCTACTTGACTAAGTGACTGCACAATCTCTGGTCTCACTGATTTAAAGGGATGTTGCACCTCCTACAATTGCAGGGTAAAGTGTCCCTTCATCTGTCTCCTCACCACCACCCTAGGATCTAAGCAGCCCTTCAAATGTGCCTTCGACTGCAATCAGTGAACCCAAACGGGGATTGGGCAGGGATGAATGTACCAGTGAGTCATAGAGAGAGCAGAAAGGATGGGAGGGAAGATGTGGCTGGTGGTGTGATCACATTGCAGCTACAGAGCTAGCAGAGTGAATGTGCAGGAGGCAGACACTGGGAGGGTGAAAGATAAAGGAGCTCCACCTCTGTTGTGCCTTGGGGTGGTACACTGAGAGCAAAACTGTGAGAATTGTAGGTGATGAAGCTGAGGACTCCATCAATCACAGTAGAAACAAAGGCACATTTTCTGAGAGGACAGCATTTCAGCTGGAATAGAAAGCTTCATTTGAGAACAGATACAGCAGAGAAAGAGAAACTCAGAGAATGAGGTGACATCCTTACAGAAAATGTCAGTGGATAATTAGTCTCCTGAGATGGAGACAGATCCAGAAGGGGCAAAGGATAGTTCATGTAAGTGTTAGTGTTTTGTATGTCTCAGAGCACAGTGAGATTGTTACGTACCCCATAACTGGGTTGCCAAACCAGCAGAAATGGAACACTCGTTGGAGTCTGTGATTACTAGGAACTAATAAATTTTTGTTAAAGAAATAAGTAATACAGTACACTAACTACAAGGATATAAATGTAACAGGTTGGCAATGATAGTATACACATATGCACAGAAATAGGGTAATAGGAATCAACCAAGCTCTATCGCAGTCTAGGGGTAAAATGATCAGTCTTAAGGTGAAGCAGAGTTCAGTTCAGTCTAGTGCAGTTCAAAGTAATTGCTGTTGTTGTACCGTTGGAGAGAGAGAATGTGAGAGATGCAGTTGGTTTCAGGCAAACCTTTCGATGCCTTCTGATCCAGCTGTGGTCACCGACTGTGACTCCTCCGTTCCGGATGCGATCGTTCTTCCGTGGTGAAGCTAGCACCCAGGCAAGGGTGGACACACACCAGGTTCCCACCGATCGTACCTTTACACCCTGTGAGCCTCTGACCGATTCCTGCGAACCGGTCCTCTAAACTCCCACCAACTTGTGGGGCACACTGCTCTTTCCAGGGTCTCATGGCACGTGTGTCGTGCCTTAGCAAACCCACTATTTTTATCCCCCTGATGGGGTATCACCTGTCCATCAAGCTTCAAACAGTTCAGGTTCAAAGCAAACGGTCTGTGGCAGACGCCAACATCTGAATTGTGTCTCTTTCTCGTTAATCTCTCTCTTCTCTCTTACCAGCATTTTGATTGTTTCTCCATTGTCTTTTGTTATCTCTCTCATTAGCATCATCCGTTCTGCAGCTCCGCTTGGCTTCACACATGACACCCCCGCCCTTAAAAGGATTTTTACTGGGGTAAAAATTTTGGGCATGGTTGCACATTATAAGATACACACTAATATACGGGTAGTTATCAGCTATTCAGCTAATACAGAGAACTTTAAGTTTTAATAACTTGACAGACAATCAGCAATCACATTGTCGGTTCCTTTTTTATGTTTTATCTTTATATCAAATTCCTGTAATACCAGGCTCCAACTTAACAAGCGTTTGTTTTTATCCTTCATTGTGGCCAAAAACACTAATGGATTGTGATCAGTGTAAACTATCAGTGGTTTCCGTGCGGACAAATATAAACCTCAAAATGTTGTAATCCCAGAATGATTGCCAGTAATTCCTTCTCCACAGTGGAATAACTTCTGTGATGGACATTAAACTTCTTAGAAAAATAAGAATCTCCTCTTTGTCTGTCTATAACAGCACCGCCCCTGCCTCTTCGTCGCTAGCATCTGTTGCTAGGGAGAAGGGATTTGAAAAGTCAGGTGCATTCAATACAAGGTGGTGACACAGAATCACCTTCAGACTCTCGAAGGCTTGTTGACAAAGGTCGTTCCACACAAACTTCTCATTCTTCGGCAAGAGCTTAGTAAGAGGGAGGGTAATATCCGCAAAGTTTTTGCAAAACTTCCGATAGTACCCCACCATCCCCAAAAACCTTCTCAGGGCTCTCTTGTCTGTCGGGATGGGAACTTCAGAGATAGCCTGCATCGGTGCCAACTGCCCCTGTCCTACCACATACTCCAGATATGTGACCTCAGCGTGGCCGAACTCACTTTTCATGAGGTTCACTGTCAGGTTGGCTTCAGACAGCCATTTAAACAGTTCCTCTACTGCCACAATGTGCTCCTCCCACGTGTCACTCCAGACCACTAAATCGTCAATATACGCTTCTGCGTTCTTTAACCCTTTTATCACTGAATTAATCATTCTTTGGAAGGCCCCTGGGGTGTTCTTCATGCCAAAAGGTAAAACATTATACTCATATAACCCGGGTGGAGTGACAAATGCTGAGATTTCTGTAGCCCACACCAGACCCTTTCAGCAAATCGATCTTTGTGATGTACTTAGCTCTCCCCACTTTATCGATGCAATCGTCTATCCTTGGGATGGGGTAAGCATCAGTTTTTGTGATGGCGTTCACCTTTCTGTAATCTGTACAGAATCGTATGCTCCCATCGGGTTTTGGGACAACCACACAGGGAGAGAAGCCCATTCCGATTTGGATGGCCGAATAATACCTGTGGCTAGCATGTGTTCAATTTCTTTCTCCACTAGCTTGCCCTTCTCCAACTTCATCCTATAGGGGTGTTGCTAAAGAGGCTGATCTGATGTAACAATAACATCATGTACCGTCCCCTTGCATCGCCTCAGGACATCCGGACATACGTCTGCATGCTGGTTAATTAGCTTTATCAGCAAAGCTGGCCAAGACAATAACGTTCTCCAATCTGGTTGGCACCATATTTATCTTTTCAAGATGGGTTTTCCCCTTATCATTTGACACCCCAGCCTCATTTACTTTTGTGATACCACCGACTAGATCTGCTTTCTGATCGTGGTAAGCTTTTACATATTAATATGCACTAATTGTGTCGGCTTACGTCTGTCCGGCATTTCAATAACATAATTCAAAGAGTCTATCTTTTTAATCACTTTGTACGGACCGTGGAATCTCGCCTGGAGGGGGTTGGTTACTACTGGAAACAGAACTAAGACCCTATCGCCCACTTGAAACACTTGCTCTCATTCCTGTGTCTGTATAAATTCCTTCCTCGCTAATGATATATCTACCTTAACTCCCTCACTTCCTTCTGCTCCACTATGCTCCTTCTTCTCACATTCTAACCCCTCTTGGTACAAAGTTGGTAAAGACGTCTCAGCTAAATCCACATTCGCTTCGGCACCCTTTCTCGACATGCGTCGAGTTACTGCGCAAACAGGATAAACCTCTGAGTCCATGGGCGGGTCCTCAGTCCTGGCAGGCTTATTTGTCAGCTTTACTGCTGGGTACACATCTCCACCTGCAAGGTCGTTACCGAGTAAGACTTCCACGTCTTCCATCAGTAATTCGGCCCTCACCCCTATCGTGACCGGTCCGGAGACCAAGTCACTTTTCAGGTATATCTGGTGCAAAGGTACTGCTTCAGTCCCTTTCCTAATGCCTCTTATCACACTGACCTCCCCAGTTCTCGGTCTCTGCACTAAAGTCTAACATCCTCCTTAAGATCAATGACTGACAAGCCCCAGTGTCTCTCCAGATCCATACTGGAACTGGGGTTGACCCCTCCTTCACCGACACCAATTCGGCCGAAGTAAACTTCTCGCGCCCTTCCTGAACTCTATCAGACCTCTTCTCCCCTAGCAGTTTGTTTGCCGGCTCAATACAGCCAGTCGGAGTCATCATTTTTCCTTTCCCCGTCTCCTTCTTTGGGACAAAACACCTGGACACAATGTGGCCGGCTTTCCCACAATTATAGCATATGACCCCAGGAGATTTCCTACCAAACTGCTTCCCATCTTTCTTATCCTTCTCACTAGTCCGCGGCTTACTTTCTGGCTTTGCCGGCAGACTTTCTCCGCCCTCTCGACTACCCTTCTGGTAGCTCTTACTCGGGGTAAACTTTGCTTTGTGTGTTAACGCATACTCATCCGCTAACTTAGCAGTTGCAGCTAAGGTTTCTGCCTCTTTCTCATCTAGATAGGGCCTCATACCTTCAGGGACACAACCTTTAAATTGCTCAATCCGTATTAGCTGTAGCAGTTTGTCATAATCTCCAGTGACCCCTTTCGAGGCGCACCAACGCTCACAATACATCTGCATCTCACAGGCAAACACTAAATACTTGTGGCCCCATTTCTTCTTCGCATTCCGGAACCTCTGCCGGTATGCCTCCGGGACCATCTCATAAATCCTGAGTATAGCCTCTTTCACCACATCATACCTCTGGGCATCCTCTGCTGACAACGCTGAGCAAGCTTGCTGAGCCTTCCCCTTAAGCACGCTCTGAAGTAAAACAACCCACTTATCCCTCTGCCAGTCCTGACTTGCAGCGACTTTTTGGAAATGTAGAAAGTACCGATCAACATCAGCCTCCTCAAATGGGGGAACCAACCTAACCTCCTGGGTCGCCCTGAACCCTCCACCTTGGTCCAGCATTTGGCCCCTCTCGAGCGCTATCCTTAACTTCTCCAGCTCAGACTCCCTTTCCTTCTGCTTCTCTCTCTCTTCCCGTTCTAACTGCTTTACTCGGAACTCATGCTTGAGCCTTAATTTTTCCATCTGCAGCTGCACTGCCTCCCCACCAAGTTTGCTCATAGACACCACCTCCAGCTCCCCGTGGGGAAACACACCTTTACATACATAATGCTGAACGATAGCTCTGTGCATCTCCGCTCTCCTCATTGTCTGCTTCCCCTTAAAAAGATTCAACCGTTTTGCAACAGTCGCCAAGTCTGATTTCTTGGCATCCTCTAATGCCTCCAAGGTTGGCGCCTTTAGAAATTCCTCAATCTCCATTTCTGCTGTTTGCCCCTTTTTTTTTCTTCAAGAATTTAACCCAATCAATTTACCCAGTCCCAATTTTGGCATTCAAGATCTCAGACAAGATCCCCACTTATGTTACGTACCCGGTAACTGGGTTGCCAAACCAGCAGAAATGGAACACTTGTTGGAGTCTGTGATTACTAGGAACTAATAAAGTTTTATTAAAGAAATAAGTAATACAGTACACTAACCCCAAGGATATAAATGTAACAGGTTAGCAATGATAGTACACACATATACACAGAAATAGGGTAATAGGAATCAACCAAGCTCTATCGCAGTCTAGGGGTAAAATGATCAGTCTTAAGTGAAGCAGAGTTCAGTTCAGTCTAGTGCAGTTCGAAGTAATCACTGTTGTTGTGCCGTTGGACAGAGAGAGTGTGAGAGATGCAGTTGGTTTCAGGCAAACCTTTCAATGCGTTCTGATCCAGCTGTGGTAACCGACTGTGACCCCTCCGTTCCGGATGCGATCGTTCTTCCGTGGTGAACCCGGTACCCAGGCAAGGGTGGACACACACCAGGTTCCCACCGATCGTACCTTTACACCCTGTGAGCCTCTGACCGATTCGCGCGAACCGGTCCTCCAAACTAGCACCAACTTGTGGGGCACACTGCTCTTTCCAGGTTCTCGTGGCGTGTATGTCGTGCCTTAGCAAACCCGCTATTTTTATCCCTCTGATGGGGTATCACCTGTCCATCAAGCTTCAAACAGTTTAGGTTCAAAGCAAACGGTCGGTGGCAGACGCCAACATCTGAATTGTGTCTCTTTTTCGTTAATCTATCTCTTCTCTCTTATTAGCATTTTGAATGTTTCTCCATTGTCTTTTGTTATCTCTCTCATTAGCATCATCCATTCTGCAGCTCTGCTTGGCTTCACACATGACAATATGTTGATACACTTTTCTGTTACACACAGGCTGTTGAGAATCTGTGTTCTTATAAGGTGTCAGCAACACTATATAAACAACTTCGACAGGTGGGTGAAAACCATGTCAAGGCAAAGATTCAAGAATTCCAAGAATATCCTTTTATTTTATCCTTTTGTGCCACGTGCTAGCGAGGACAAGAATAGTAGGATCAGGCAGACGAATGCGTGGCTGAGAGACTGGTGCAAGGGGCAGGGCTTCAGATTCTTGGATAATTGGGATCTCTTCTGGGGGAAGTATGACCTGTTCAAAAAGGACAGGTTAAACTGATGTACTTTTCAACAATCTGCAGTAATTGTACTTATCTGAGATTCAACACAATACAAACAAATGATACATATCTGACCCTGAGGGCAAGGTAAACCCACAGTCAAATAAGACTATAAGACCATAAGACAAAGGAGCAGAAGTTGGCCATTCGGCCCATCGAGTCTGCTCTGCCATTTTATCATGAGCTGATCCATTCTCCCATTTAGTCCCACTCCCCAGCCTTCTCACCATAACCTTTGATGCTCTGACTACTCAGATACCTATCAATCTCTGCCTTAAATACGCCCAATGACTTGGCCTCCACTGCTGCCCGTGGCAACAAATTCCATAGATTCACCACCCTCTGACTAAAAAAATTTCTTTGCATTTCTGTTCCGAATGGGCGCCCTTCAATCCTGAAGTCATGCCCTCTCGTACTAGACTCCCCCATCATGGGAAACAACTTTGCCACATCCACTCTGTCCATGCCTTTCAACATTCGAAATGTTTCTATGAGGTCTCCCCTCATTCTTCTAAACTCCAAGGAATACAGTCCAAGAGCGGACAAACGTTCCTCATATGTTATCCCTCTCATTCAGCTCCCAGAGACATGCATCCTTTAGCCACGTCTCAGTGATGGCCACAATATCGTACCTGCCAATCTGTAGCTATACGACAAGATCATCCACCTTATTCCTTATGCTGCGTGCATTTAAGTATAACACCTTAAGACCAGTATTCGGTACTCTTCGCTTTGATTTCACTGCAACTTTATTGCACTGCAACTCATCCCAATGGCTACAAGTTTGCCCCATCACCTGCCTGTCTTTCCTGACATCTTTACTGCTCACTATCTTAGATTTATTTCTGTTTTCCCCTTCCTCCGCTCTGTCATTCCGGTTCCCATCCCCCTGCCAAATTAGTTTAAACACTCCCTAACAGCTCTATTAAACTTTCCTGCCAGGATATTGGTCCCCTTCGGGTTCAGGAATCATTAGAAAGAGGATATATAGGATTGGAAGGTGCAGAATCTTTATGGGTTGAGCTAAGAAATCGCAGGGGTAGTTATTTATAGGCCTCCAAACAGCTGCAGTGATGTGGACTACAAATTAGAACAGGACATAGAAAAAGCTTGTCAGAAGGGCAGTGTTATGATAATTGTGGGGGATTTTAACATGTGAGTGGTTTGGGAAAATCAGGTTGGCACTGGATCTCAAGAGAGAGAGAATTTGTAGAATGTCTATGAGATGGCTTTTTGGAACAGCTTGATGTTGAGCCCACTAGGAGATTTGCTGTTCTGGATTGGGTATTGTGGAATGAACCAGAGGTGATTAGAGAGATTGAGGTGAAGGAACCCTTAGGAGGCAGCGATCATAACATGATTGAGTTCGCTGTGAAATTTGAAAAAGAGAAGCCGAAATCTGATGTGTCAATATTTCAGTGGAGTAAAGGAAATTATAGTGGCATGAGAGAGGAACTGGCCAAAGTTGACTGGAAAGGGACACTGGTGGGAAGGACGGCAGAGCAGCAATGGCTGGAGTTTATGCGAGAAATGAGGAAGGTGCAAGACAGGTATATTCCAAAAGAGAAGAAATTTTTGAATGGAAAAAGGATGCAACTGTGGCTGACAAGAGAAGTCAAAGCCAAAGTTAAAGCAAAGGAGAGGGCATACAAGGAAGCAAAAATTAGTGGGAAGACAAAGGATTGGGAAGTTTTTAAAAGCTTACAAAAGGAAACTAAGAAGGTCATTAAGAGGGAAAAGGTTAACTATGAAAGGAAGCTAGCAAATAATATCGAAGAGGATACTAAAAGCTTTTTCAAGTATGTAAAGAGGAAAAGACAGGTGAGAGTAGATATAGGACCGATAGAAAATGATGCTAGAGAAATTGTAATGGGAGATAAGGAGATGGTGGAGGAACTGAACAAGTATTTTGCATCAGTCTTCACTAAGGAAGACATCAGCAGTATACTGGAAGCATCCGACCACAGTCCGACTCTGAGTCCGTCCGAAAACTCCGAGCCTCCGACCAGCTTTCCGACACCGAGCACCATCTCTGCCGAGCACTTTGACCCCAGCCCCGGCAACAGGCAATACTTTATACTTTATAGGCAAAGCTGAGGACTTGGGACCTTCCCCTCCGGAGATTCTCGATCGCACAGTAGCAGCGGCAGCGAAGTAGGCATTTCAGAAGTTACTCCAGGTGTTCCTCCGTGCTTCTCACGGCTGTCTCCATCAAATCAGGATTGTGCACGGCCCCCTAGTTACACATACGATATTCATTCGGAACAGCCACGCACACTGCATCGTTCCACCATCTTCTCCTCCCTCCTACATACCTGAGATACGGAGATGAATCCATTAGATTGGAAAATACATAGGTGTAATTCCTTTATTCAGAAAGAGAGGGAAATAGAAAGCAGGAAACTACAGGCCAGTTAATTCAACTGTCAGTTATAGGTCCAGGTCCTCTTTGGGTTTTGAATGCCCTGGACGTACAAATGAGTGTTTGTGAAGCTGGTAAAGTGAATGAGTTTGGATTTGCTGCGATATTTGGTTGCAAGATTGAGCCAAACAGAGCTGGGAGTGTTGAGCAGACTTGCTGTCTGTCTCATTGAATCAATGAGGTGGACTGGTTGCCTTTCTGACCATGCGTCTGTACTCCTGTCACAACTATTCCTGTGATCCTCTCCCACACACTGTTGTGGTTAATTTACGGTTTATTTCTGACTTACCGATAGTTCAGGGTTATAAGCAGTTATCAGGAACCTGGAGACTGCCTGTAAAATATTAGAAACTATTATTAATGCCTTTATAACAGGGTTATTGTTTAAAAGAAAAATTGGTAAATCGGTATAAAACAGACCATGTTTGGCCAATTCTTTTTAAGCTTTTTGAAGAAATGACATATGGATATACTCAGATTTCCAGAAGGTTATTGCAGGAAAATAAAAGCTCATGATGGAGGAGGTATTGGCAGGGTGAGAAGGCTGGCTAGTGATCAGGAACCAGAGAAAGTACAAATCATTCTTTTCTGCTTGACAGGATGTGACAAGCAGTGTGTCATTTGGATCAGTGCTGGAGCCTAAGCTTTTAACAACCTGCGTAAATTACCTGAATGAATGCAGCAAAGGCATGGTTGCTGATGACACAAGTAAGTACAAAAGTAAGCTGGGAAGAGGCAATGGAAGTCTGTGGAGGCTTGTAGATAAATTAAGTGAGTGGGCAAATGTTGGCCAAATGGAGTATAAAGTAGGAAATTATAAGATGGTCTATGTCAGGAGGAGGGGGGAGGGAATCGCATTTTCAAAATGGTAGAAGTTGCAGAGATCCAAGCAACATAGGATCTGGGTGTCCGAGTGCATGAGTTGCTACAGGCTACCAGGGACATGTGTCAAGTAATGAGGCTGTCTAACAAAATACCAGCCGGTAAGGAGTTTCTACGTTCTCCCTGTGACCGCATGGGTTTCCTTCGGATGCTCCAGTTCCTTCCCACAATCCAGAGACGTAACAGTTGGTAGGTTAATTGGTCATTGTAAATTGTCCCGTGATTAGTCTAGGGTTAAATCCAGGGATTGCTCACAACGCGGCTCGAAGGACTGGAAAGGCGTATTCTGCACTGTATCTCAATAAACAAATAAATGCCATCATTTGTAAGGGGAATTAAATACAAAAGTGGGGAGGTAATGCTTCAGTGATATTTGGTGGGGCCGAAAGCTGATTCCCCTAGACGAACGTGCGGGCAAGCCTAATCTTGCCTCTAGTTGTTTAACAAGACTGGCCTCCTGTGCTTTCAATCTCTCCTTCTGACGCTTTTTCTGCTCTTTCTTCAGTTTACATTTGCCTTGCCTTGCCTTGCACCCTTAACTCCTGGTGGAGTCGTCGGGACACTGTCATGACAGGCTTTGCACCAGTCTGTTCCATGTGTCACAGCCAGAATAAAATGGAAACTCTCACATACCATTTTGTTTTGTTTATCACACATGTACTGAGATCCCCAGTCTTAGAACACATCCTGACTGATCAGCTTCACTATCCTGTACATGGCTAAACACATCCCTGGAGAATGCACTGGCTTGATGCACAATCCTGGTCAACACACAGAATTAATTTTTTTTTAAATTTCAAAATATACTTTATTCAAAAATAAAATTATATACAATAAGCCATTCAATAACTTTCCATCCTTTACATACGTTTCCATTATGGTCTGTACATATCCATACTTATGGCCACCTACGTGGCACTCCAGTTGTTCACCTTACCACATCATTGTTGAGGGGTATAGTCCCCGCCACCCGACCCCTCCCACTCCCGCGGGTGAAGAAACCTATACCGTGATCCTTCCCCACCGGGCCCTTGCGGTGGCTGCACCAGGTTTCATTGCATCCCTCAGCTCGTACTCCTGCAGCCGAGAATGTGCCAGTCGGCAGCATTCTCCCATGGACATCTCCATGTGCTGGCAGATTGTCAAGTTTCGGACTGACCAAAGAGCGTCTTTCACCGAGTTGATGATCTGCCAGCAGCACCGGATGTTGGTCTCCATGTGCGTCCCCAGGAGCAGCCCGTAGATCAGAGAGTTACACAGCTGCTGGGGATGAAACGTGACACAAGCCCGTCCATCCTCCTCCACGCCTCTCTGCGAACTGACAGTGTGCAAAGAGGTGGGCCACAGACTCCTCCTCACTGCAGTCCTCCCGTGGGCAGTGGGATGTGGAGACTACGTTCCGGATGTACAGGAGAGATCTGACTGGGAGGGCCCCTCTCACCGCCAGCCAGGCGAGGTCCTGGTGCCTGCTGGTGAGATCTGGCGATGAGGCATTTTGCCAGATGAATTGGACGGTCTGCTCAGGGAACCACCCCACTGTGTCCATCACGTCCTTCTCCTGCAGTGCCTGCAGGACATTACATGCCGACCACTGCCTGATGGCCCTGTGGTCAAAGGCGTTCTCCTGGAAGAACTTTTCTATGAAGGACAGGTATAGTGGCAACAACCAGCTGACTGGGGTGTTGCACGGGAGTGGGGCCAGACCCATCCTTCGTAGCCAGGGCGACAGGTAGAAACTGGGCACATAGTGATACTTGGTGCCCACATCCCTGGGTTCTACGCACAACCTGATGCAGCCACACACGAAGCTGGCCAACAGGGTCAGGGAGACATTGTTGTTGCCCCCATTGTCCAGGGACTTGTGCATGATGGTCCATCTGACCCGCTCCATCTTGGATCCCCAGACGAATCTGAAGACAGCTGGGGTGATTTCCGAGCTGTAGGAGCGGGGGACGGGTCACACCTGCACCAAGTACAGCAGCCCTGAGAGCACCTCACACCTGATGACCAGGTTCTTGCCCGTTATCGACAGGGAGCGCCGTCCCCACAGTACCAGTTTCTGTTTCACTTTGGCTGTCCGCTCCTGCCAGTTCTTGTTGCACAGCTCAGCCCCTCCGAACCAGATCCCCAACACCTTCACATGATCAGACCCGATGGTGAAGGGGACACTGGATCGGTTGGGCCAGTTGCCGAAGAGCATGGCTTCGCTCCTCGTGCGGTTGACCCTGGCCCCTGACGCTAGCTCGAACTGTTCACAGATGCTAATCAACCTGTGAACTGACCTCGGGTCAGAGCAGAAGACGTCGTCCATGTACAGGGAGGTTTTTACTTGGGTCTCTCCAATGCCTGGCAGCGTCACCCCTCTTATGCTCTCATCCCTCCTGATGGCTTCCCAAAGGGTTCCATGCAGCAGACAAACAAGACAGGGGAGAGGGGACAGCCCTGCCTGACTCCAGACCTGATGGGGAAGCTGTCTGTTTCCCACCCGTTGACCTGGACTGCACTACGGCTGTCTGTGTAGAGCAGTCTGATCCAATTCCGGATTCCCTCCCCAAATCCAATTTTGGAGAGCACGTCCGCCATGTACGTGTGCGATATCCTGTCGAAGGCTTTCTCCTGGTCCAAGCTGACCAGGGGGGCGTTCACCCCCCTGTCTTGCACATAGGCAATGTTGTCCCTCAGCAGTGCGAGGCTGTCTGAGATCTTCCTGCACGATACAGCACAGGTTTGACCGTGTTGGCGATATCCTTGGACAGGATCTTGTAATCCACATTCAGGAGAGAGATGGGCCTCCAATTTCTAATGTCCTCACTTTTCCCCTTCTGCTTGTAGATGAGGGTGATGATGCCCTTCTTCATGGACTCTGACATGCTGCCGACCAGAAGCATAGCGTTGTACACTTCCAGCAGGTCTGGGTCCAGATATTCATGGGGTACAGAGGACAGATCGGGAAACTCTTCTGTAGGCAGAGGAACTGGACTTTCAGTAGCATGAGCAACACTCAGACAATGATTTAGGCAGAAAGGACTCCAGCTTAACACTCTGTTATTAGAACAGTCAATGTGTGGACCGTGCTGAGCTAGCCATTGGTGGCCATACAGAACTTCAGCTTTGGGGGAAATCCATTACATGGAAAGCAATGCTCTCCTGGTGATTGCCAGAAATGAGGAGACTTACCGGAGCTGTAGAGTGGGTAACCATGGCAAGTTTCACTCCGGTTACGCCGCTGGCCTCCAGGAGTTGCTTCAGACGGGAGAGTGGCATCCCGAGATTGGCCGCAAAGCTGGAACTGATAAAGTTTCCCTCAGCCCCAGAGTTGATAAAAACTGAAACGGTGTGTCTCCTCCCTTCAGCCAGTATAAAAACAGGTAGCAGGGTTCGAGTGACGGGGAACCGGGGGGAGGAAGTACTGCTCGCCCGTAAGTCCCCTCTTTACGAGGGAGCGTTGGCTTTTACAGGACAGGACGGTACATAGTGACCAGCCTGACCACAATACAGACAGGAGTTGGTACTGATTCTCCTTCTGCTATTCGAAGGGTTCAGGCGGGTTTGATCAACCTGCATCAGCTCCGTTGGGCTGGATGGGGGTGACTGAGGACTCGGCGAGGGAGATCTGGGTACTGGCTGGGAAGAGGTGAGATGCCCCCAGTGGTTCTTCGTGACCCCCGGGCATCACGCTCCTGCTGATGCTGTTTTATGCGGCTGTCAATCTTAATGGCCAAATCGACCAGCTCTTGGAAACCAGCAGGCAGTTCCGGCTGGCTAGTTCATCCTTCACGTCTTCGCTAAGCCCAGAGAGGAACACGTCAGATTGGGCCGCCGAATTCCAGTTGGTAGTGGCGGCTTGTGTGCGGAACTGAATGGCGTGTCCGAATCAGAACGGTTACCCTGACGAACTCGCAACATCTCCCTTGCTGTCTCTGTCATGGTTTCTCGTTTCTCACAAACGACAAAGAGACGCAGAAAACTCTTCAAGATGTTTTAAACTTTTCTTTGCAAATCAAAGCTGAGACAATCAGAAAGCTAGTAGCTGACTGCCCATCGAGGCTGGTACGTTGCAGCACGCACTACGTGACTTGAGGTATGGAAGAAAACAGCACAGAATGACTGCACAGCTTAGCAATACAATACCGATGGTTATTGCAATCTTGGTCAGCCATGCTCCCCATCCTCCTAGTTTACTATCTAACCAGTCAAAGAACTGGTGTCCAAACCCTGCATTTTGTTTAACTTCCTTTCTTAGATTTTTCAGTTTATTCATTGCTCTGGTAAACGATCCCTCCGGACTCGTGTTATTCAGTATAAAAGTACAGCATTGTTCCCCAAACATTACACAAACTCCTCCTTTCTCTGCCAATAGCCAGTCTAGCACCTGTCTATTCTGCCACGCCACTCTACTGGTTGCATCTAGCTGCTGCCCCAAGGCCTCTCGTGCATCATCGGTGTAGTTAATGAATATTATAATGATTATAATATATATAATTTATCCATTCAACATTTTTGCTAACCCCTATCACAGGTAAAAGTGTTTCCCAGCCCGCAGCAATCTCATTTCTTGCCTTAAACTCGTTAGTTATACCTCTCGGCTGTCCTATACTGTCGATCCGGATTGTCAGGTCGGGCTGATATTTTCTCTTCCTCCGTTTTAGTGTCTGTTGCCTCGAGGTGTCAAACTGTACTGCAGGGGTTACTACAACTTTTTGAGTCAGCATAGCACGCGTACGTGTACCTGCCCAATTAAGGGGAAGCGTGGATCTCAGACCCCTCTCCTGTCCACACAGCCACCAGGTATCTGCTAATGGGATGGTCTGGGCGTCCAGTGCACCCTCGGGCGGAGGGGTACCCGTGTGGTATCTTCGACCTGGGGTTACATCCCAAGTCTTAACACAGTTGCCACTGAAATGCCCAACCGAGAGATCACCCGTCCGCGTGAAGCAGTCATAACTCAAATGTTCCTGCATTTTAAGCTTTCCCAATGTGGGTGTCTGGCTTCTTTTATTTATAGCCCACGGTCCGCTGTAATTACAGTTCGAGGCAAGCTTGTTTTGATCAAACTGCGAGGCAGCCTGGTATAACATACACCGATAAGGGCACATTGGAGTGTTGGCCACACACTTCTGATAACAGGGATTTACCTTAACGCAAACCCTCATGAAACAGGCCTTGGTCGTACTCGGACACTGCCGCTCACACCGTTCCCTATGCTCCCCTCGCCATTGCGCACAAGTGGAGGAGTTGTAGGGCATGGGGACTACATGCTGCGCAGGGCTTGCCCTTGAGCACAGATAATAATTCTGTCTCTTCATCATCCCTGCTGTATAATTTGCCCATTGGTACCACGTGTTCTGGTACCATGGTAGAGAGGTAATCGTTGTGCTCCTCTTGCTCCTTTCTCTCAGGTTTTGTGGGATCCTAACAGTCCCATGCCACATCTGCCAAATTAATGGTCTCCAAGTCTGCACAAGAGTATCTGAGTGTGTCATCCCGGGGGGGGGGGGGGGGGGTGCGAGACTGGTCACCCCCAAGTTGTCCCCATTATCTGAGAGAGTACTACCATCCATAACCCCATCTTCAGGGTCTTCGGGCCTGTCCTCAGGACCAAAAATTTCCCTTATTACTTGGTCAAGTTCCTGCGGTTCAGTGTCAGCTTCTTGTTGCTCTTGCCTGTCCCCCACTGTTTGTTCCTCTTCACCACTTAGCTCAGGTGGCCCACCTGACTGTACCTGCGGGACTGCTCTAGTGCAGTGATTGAGAGGATACCAGGTGGAGCGTCCTTCCACTTGAACTGCAGTGGGTGATGCTTTGGTTACTGTAAAGGGCCCTTCCCTTCTGGGTTCGTTCCACTTTCTTCGAAACGCTCGCACGTAGACCTGATCGCCTGGCTTGATTGGTGCTTCCCCTTGATCGGTCTCTGGCTCTTTCTGTTTTTCCTGTGCATAAATAGACTTATGTTTCATAGTTAATTGCCGCATGTATTGTATTAATTCCAATTCCAATTGTTCCAAACTAGGTCCTTTATATGGTCCTCTCCACTGGGGTATCAGCATGGATCTTCCAGTTAGCATTTCATGCAGTGTTAGACACGTCATCCGATTAGTCTGCATGCGGTAACTCATTAACGCTAACGGTAGTGCATTGACCCAGTTGAGTTTAGTATCTGCACAGACTTTGCTCAGTTTGGTTTTTAAGATCCCGTTAATTCTTTCCACCGTACCCTGCGACTGAGGGTGATACACACATCCGAATCTCTGCTTTATTCTCAGTGCTTGCAGTACTAACGTGACCACTTTTTAGATGAAAGCTGAACCATTGTCTGAGCTAATTTCTGTCGGTATCCCAAACCTTGGGATCACTTCGTTTGTCAGGAATTTCACCACTGTTCCTGCCCCTTGATCTTTCGAGGGTACTGCCGCTACCCATCTGCTGCATCTGTCGATTACTACCAACATGTATCTTTTCCCTCTTACTGTTTTTATCATGTCCACATAGTCAATCACTGGATGTTTAAATGGCCCTTCAGATACGGGTATATGACCTATTGGGGTTGTAATTCCTTTCCGAACATTATTCTGCGCGCATACCTCGCACTGTGACAATACATGGTCTACTGAAGCCTGTGAATAAGGTGACCAAAATCCATCCTTTTTTATTTTCCTTATTACTTCCCCCCTTGCACATTGATCCATCCCATGTGCTTCTGAGATCAGGATAGTCAGTAAAGGGGTGGGAGCTACCAGTAGGCCATCTTCCGTGGTCCATAGGCCTTCTGGGCTCTGCTTGGTCCCCCTTCGTCTCCACAGTGTTTGGTCTGCCAAAGTTGCCTTTCCCTGTATTTCAATCAGGTCCTCTACCATAGGTTCCGGCTCTAGACTTACCTGGGGTGCGATAACAGCGGATGTACACCCAGATGCTTTCCTGGCTGCTTCATCTGCAGCTTGATTTCCCTTTGTTACTGCATCGTTTCCTGTTTTATGTGCCTGGCATTTTACTATAGCCAGTGCTTTAGGTTTCATCAGCGTTTTTATTAGATCTAAAATCTGCTGACAGTGCTGTATGGGATCTCCATTGCTCTTTTTAAAACCTCTCTGTTTCCACACTGCCCCAAACAAATGACACACTCCATGAGCATATGCTGAATCTGTATTGATACCTACTTTCTCTCCTTCCATCATTTCACACGCTGCCGTCAAAGCT
Organism: Mobula birostris; assembly: GCF_030028105.1. NCBI lineage: Eukaryota > Metazoa > Chordata > Chondrichthyes > Myliobatiformes > Myliobatidae > Mobula > Mobula birostris. Next base: position 10,843,513 of record NC_092402.1, read on the forward strand.
CTGATTTCCCCTAGCTGGGCGGAGCACGGTTGGGGGCAAGCCTCTATTCTGATGCCCTTGAAGTCTGCCTGATCCTGTTGCACTACTGAGAACCCTGCGTGATTCCCATCGTGATCCCTGTAACAAGAGCCATCTATGATCAGGACCTTTTTATCTTCGTCCTCTAATGGTTCTGATTGTAAATCTGCTCTCAATTTAGCGAATGCCATTGTTTTCCCTACACAATCATGGGTTCTCCTTCATACCCTGAAGGGACATAATCAGCTATGTTACTGGTGGTGCTTCTCTGTATAGTTATATCTGGAAATGTCAGTAGCATCTGATATGCTGCTATCCTGCCTGGTGTCAACACGAATTTCCCTCTTTCCAGTAGTTCTGCTACCTTGTGGTGTGTGTACAGAATCACAGGATAGCCCATGGTTACGGATGATGCCTTTTCATATGCATAGTATAGTGCCGCCAATCCCTGATAACAAGATGGGTACCCCTGAGCCACCTCATCCAGTTTCACACTGTAGTACGCTATCGGTTGCTTTGCTTTACCTGTGCCAGTCTCCTGTGTTGAACTGCAGCGGCATAGCCTTCCTGTCGGTTGGATACGTACAGGTGAAAGGCCTTCTCATAGTCAGGCAAAGCTAATGCTGGGTCTGACTGCAATTCCTGTTTAGTAGTATGTAAACGCAAATAGGTACTGACACTGATCTGCCAGGGGGACACTGAAAAAAGCCGAACACAAATCAATCACTGAAAAATAGCCTGCTTCTGGTGGAACATTAGTCAAAAGCGTGTGTGGGTTGGGAGCTACCGCTGGCCAGTCCTCCCCTACCTCATTCACCGCTCGCAAGTCATGCACCAGTCTCCATTTAGATTTATCCGCTTTAAGGACAGGTAACAGCGGGGTATTATATGGGCTGTCTATCCTTTTAAGTACTCCTGCCTCCAGTAGCCCCTGTATCGTTGGCGCTATTCCTTCTTCTGCCTCTGGTTTCAGAGGATATTGTGGTCTGCTGGGTGGAACTCTCCCTTCTTCAGCTTTATTTCTACCGGACTGTCTGTTCTTATTCTCCCTACATTCGTGTCATGTTGTGACCACAGAATAGATGGTAACCTGTCCAGCCTGTTATCTTTCTGCTGGCCTTCCTCCTTTCCCAATAATGTCAGGTGTGGTTGAGGAGTTACTTCGACCTCCTTTGCTGTTCCTACCATATCAATATCTACCTCTATTTTAAAGTAGTCGTTGTCTGCCGATACCCACACCTGTGGCATAATTTTCCTCCACACTGCTACGGTTCCAGCGTGCTTTACTCAGGGTCCTTGGTCTTTAGACTGATGTCCCTCATTTACCAGCAGTGTTATGTGGGGCTCAGCTTCCGGTATCCTGTACCATTTCTCCAAGAAGGTATTCCACCTGACTTGCAGGGCTGCCCCTTGTCTCCCAATTATTATAGCTTCTCCTCTTAGGTGCTGCCGGTTACCTGCCTCCCTGTACCATCTCTCCTCTAACTCTTTGTTCTGAGTTTCGTCAAAACTCACTGTGCAATGTAACTCGGATTTGGGCGCTACAGCCTATGGCAACATAGCCCGCACGCCCTTTTCCCATTTTTCCCAGGTTTCCCAGATCTGATATTCTATGTCTCCTATCCAAAAGACATTAGCTTTCTTGATTTCCCGCACTAGTAATTGAGCATTTACTCTTTCCACACTCGGCCCACTTCTGGTACATTCTAATTTTAATTCTAGTTTTAATAGGGCATCTCTGCCTAGCAAATTAATCGGAGTTCCTTTGGACACTAATATCGGCAAAACTATTCCTTTGCTGCCCATCCTTAATCTCACTGGAGCTGTACATTGTGTCAACTATGTTTTCCCCGAGAACCCTACAGTCTTAATAAGTTTTCTTGTCCTGGGAAGGTGAAGGGCATATTGCAGCTGTACGCAAGTATACGTGGCTCCAGTATCTATCATCACTGGTGTCAGCTGCCCTTCTAACACAACCTGAACAATGGGTTCCTCTTCTGCCTCCCTTGTTATCACTGGGTAGTGTCCCTTCCCACCTGGGTTCTCTGGGCACCCCTAGCGTCTTGCATAGGGGTTCACAGGTCCAATCGGGCCTGCGGGGACTGGTCCTTGGCTAGACTGTGGTTCCCATCTCATTGGTTCCTGCTGTTACGTGACGGCCCATGGCTTAAGTGGGCAGTCCCTTCTCATGTGTCCTGGCTGGTTACATCCCCCGCACAATCTCTCTGTCTCTCTTTCCCCTTGTTTCCTCACTGGCCCTTTCTGCCCATAACTTCTCTGTCCCCCTCCTTGGGATTTCCAGTCCTGTCTGGGCTGCTGTTTAAATTTATCCTGTCCCTGATAGGGCATTTGCGGAAAAGCTCCCCCAAAGACGTTTATTATTGGCATGGGGCTTTCTGGGCCCTGTCTTACGGCATGACCGGTCCCTCCATATAATGGCATTTCATTCATTTCAACGGCTGTGCTCAAATCGGTCACTGCTGGCAGCATCTTCTTGTCTTTTTCTTTTTCCTTCTTTTTAAGTTCTTCAAGCTGCATTTGTATCAGCTTTCTTTGCACTTCTTCTTGCTGCTCAGTCAACTTTCGTTTGTCTTTTCGATATTTCTCGACCGCATGGACTACGTGGTCCCTGAATTCCTGTGGGGTCATTGACATCAGTCTGACCATTTCCTCAAGTTTAGACTTAACTTGGGGAGGCATTGCATCCAAAACAGTATTTCGGAACATCAAGGTCATAAACGGGTTGCCTTCCACTTCTTGTTCAGTTTCCAGTCTCCATCTTTTCAACTGATTTTCTATGTCGGCTGCTGGATTTTCAGTGTCTCCCAGTGGATCCCCTTTCATGGCTTTGGGGTCTAGTTTGGGTGGATAGAGCTCCCTGAGGGCCCCCCATACCCTCTGCCTCACTGTGTCAAATCTGGCCCCGTCAATCAGTGAGCTGTCCGCATTCTGTATACCAGCCGCTTCCATCAGTTCTCGTAGTTTGGAGGTTCCCATCAGCCTTATCAGCAGCGCCTTAAAGTCTCTCATAGCCAACATTCGTCCCGTGGTTTCTTCCTCAAAGGCCCTAATCCACTTCCCTGCACCCTCATGTAGGCTGGGCAGGGTGTTTTTCAGCCCTTCCAGGTCCTGGGATCCCCAAGGAATATACTGTACTTGTCCTAATCCTTTTACTAACAACGGCATCATTCTTCCTTTCCTTTCCCACATATCCCGACTCTCCTCCTCACCTGACCTCCCATCTGCTTCTGAGCACGTTTTTACTGGCTGCCACATGATTCTTTCCAGGGTTTCCTTTCTCCCTTTGCCTCCTCGTGGAGCTCTTCCTTTCTGACTCGAGCTAGCATTTGCTTGGGCCCATGTGAAATCCTCAAACTCCCGTTGGAAATGCATTCTCTGCTGTAATTTCCTAATTTCTCCCTCTGTTTCCAATATCTGCCTTTTCACTCTCTCTTTTTCCCCTTCAATGCTCCTATCTCCTATCCTCTGCCTACACTCTCTTGCACCCTCTCTTTCTCCACTTAACTCTTGCTCTCCCGACAAGTCACCTTCTGCTCTGGCCTGTTCAGTTCCGTGCTCATATAACAGAGATTTCTCTTCATCCCTTTTTGCTCTTAATTCTTGTAACCCTTTGATCTCTTCTTCTATTTTCCTTTTCTCCTGTTCTATCTTTGCCCTGTCTTCTTCTGTTACCTTCCGTAGTTCCTCCTGCTCCTTTTGGTGATTCTTTCTTTCCTCCTCGGTATCCCAGACTTTAATTTCTCCATTTAGATCCACTTTTCCTGTTAACATCAGACACTGCTTAAGGGTTCCTTTCTCGTAATAGGGAGGAGGTTTTGCTACGTCTTTCAGGTCTGGGTATAGAGCCGAAGCCGGCTTCCTGTTATGCTTTTCCTTTTCTTTATCAGACTGCTCCTTTCATTTCTCAGTGTCTTTTTCACTTACTATTAATATACTTCCCGTCTTTCTTAACCTTTCTCCCTCCATCCTAAAGAGTTTTAACACTTCCATTTCTTGTTTCCTTTTTTTCTCTCTTTTCTTGGATTTATCTTTGGGTTTGTGATTTTTAATTAGTGCTTCCATTTCCTCACATAAGCTTCCATCAAATGTTCCTTCTCTTGGCCACTCCGTGACCAGATTTTTAGTTCTTTTTTCCCCATTTCTCCGACGTTTCTATGATCTCATCCTGACTTACTGGGAATTTTCTGCTCAATATTTCTACTGCCGTTCCTTTCTCCGTCATGTTGTCCACTTTTTCCTTTTTCTATTATGGTATTCTTAGAATCTCACGACTTACCTATTTAATAATACTATTTCTCTAATTCTATTTCTATGCCTAGCCTTATGGTTTATCTCACCAGCGTCTGAATTATCTATTAAACTATCTTTATCTCCTATTACATTCTGCCCGTGCAGACCCCTACATAGGGCGGTATCCACAGAACTTTTCCTTTTGTACCTCGCCTGTGCAGACCCTTACACTTCTTAAGGCGTTATTCACGAGGATTTTCTCTTTTGCACCTCACCTATTCAAACCCTTACACTTCTTAAGGTGGTATTCACAAGGATTTTCTCTTTCTTTCTTTCCCTGCCCGTTCAGACCTTGGTTTCATGCAAAGCGGTATCCACAGGGACTTACCAACACCACATGGAATTTTTCTTACCTAACTTCTTATTACTTTATTCGTACTTACCTCCACTGCAGAGCTCTTGATTAATCCTCTGAGCGAATACTGCACTGGTTGCCTTGGCGTAAAGCTGATGGATTATATGAATCAGCTTGTGATTGTTGTCCTTGGCACACTAACTCAGTCTCTGCATACAGTATATTCTGCTGTTTGGTTTTTTCCATCCAAATGCCCTAAGAGCAAATGTTTAATCTCTATGTGCATAGTCGCATTCTGTTCCTGGATATTGTCACTCAGTGTTTTGGACACTGCTTAGTTTTGCTTGAGTATTCTTAGTCAGTTCATCATAGGACAGGTAATACAAGAGAAAGAAAAAGATTAAATGTTCAAAGGCCGTGGGTTACATCTTCTGCTGCTGATAATTCCCATAATAAATAAGGTGGGTCAGATGGTGCACCCTGTTGGAATCCCCTTCTAGAGGTCCCGCCACCTAGTTGTGAAATGGGCTGATGTAAATCTGAGTTTGAATCCTCCTATGTAGCTGGTGATCATGTCTCGAATAGCCACTGGATGTAGTAGTGGTCAAGTCCTTCTAGGATGAGATCATGTGGAACAGACCTGTAGGCGTTTGCAAGTTCCAACCGGACAATTGTTAGGTGGCCTTTTTTCTGCTCGGCCTCACGGATCAAATGGCTAATCATTGAGGTGTGTTCCAGACACCTCGAAAAGCCTAGAATACCGCCTTTCTGAATGGATGTGTTGATGTAACGGTCTGCGTCATGTAAGAAGTCAGCCTTCTTGTGAGCACTGAAAAGAAAATCTTACATTCCACATCTAGGAGAGAAATTGTCCTAAACTGGGCAATTGTGGAAGAATCCTCTCCCTTTGGAATAAAGCATCCCTCTGCCAATTTCCAACTTGATGGAATGGTACCTTTGGCCCAGATCTTTCTCATGACCTTCCACAGCCTCTGAAGTAGTTTTGGGCATTTCTTATACACCTTATAAGGTATGCCGCTTGGACTTGGGGCAGATGATGCTTTAGCTTTCCGGATGATGTCCTGGATTTCCTGCCATGTAGGCTCCTTCACATTGAGCTCAATTGATGGTAAGAAGGTACGACGATAAACCTACCTCTGGGTTTTTAATAAGTCTGGCCTCCTGTGCTTTCAATCTCTTCTTATACTCTTTCTTCAGTTTGCCTACAATACTTCTACTTTTCCTCAGCTCATCTGTCAGTGCACAAATCCTGCCCTCGATATCAGATTCACTCTCGTCAGAATCTGAATCTATTAGGGATGCAATCAAGTGAAAGTTATAATAGGTAGTAGCTATTCAACCAATTATTTATCATTCAAAATATATACCTCAGCAGGAAGAAATCAACAAACACTTTTACTTAGTTTCTATTCATTTATTGCTACTTGAAGCTTAAGTTTCCAATTAAAATCCATCTGATTCAATGCAGTAATAGCTGCCAGAATTAAATGGAAACTCTCACATACCATTTTGTTTTGTTTATCACACATGTGCTGAGATCCCCAGTCTTAGAACACATCCTGAGTGATCAGCTTCACTATCCTGTACATGGCTAAACACATCCCTGGAAAATGCACTAGCTTGATGCACAATCCTGGTCAACACACAGAATTAATTTCTTTTTAAATCTCAAAATATACCTTATTCAAAAATAAAATACTATATACAATAAACCATTCAATAACTTTCCATCCTTTACATACGTTTCCATTATGGTCTGTACATATCCATACTGATGGCCACCTACGTGGCACTCCAGTTGTTCACCTTACCACATCATTGTTGAGGGGTATAGTCCCCGCCACCCGACCCCTCCCACTCCCACGGGTGAAGAAACCTATACCGTGATCCTTCCCCACCGGGCCCTTGCGGTGGCTGCACCAGGTTTCATTGCGTCCCTCAGCACGTACTCCTGCAGCCGAGAATGTGCCAGTCGGCAGCATTCTCCCACGGACATCTCCATGTGCTGGCAGATCGTCAAGTTTCGGTCTGACCAAAGAGCGTCTTTCACCGAATTGATGGTCTGCCAGCAGTACCAGATGTTGGTCTCCGTGTGCGTCCCCGGAAACAGCCCATAGATCAGAGACTCCTCTGTTACACAGCTGCTGGGGATGAAACGTGACACCAGCCCGTCCATCCTCCTCCGCAACCCTCTCTGCGAACTGACAGTGTGCAAAGAGGTGGGTCACAGACTCCTCCTCACTGCAGTCCTCCCGTGAGCAGTGGGGTGTGGAGACGACGTTTCGGGTGTACAGGAGAGATCTGACTGGGAGGGCCCCTGTCACCACCAGCCAGGCGAGGTCCTGGTGCCTGTTGGTGAGATCTGGCGATGAGACATTTTGCCAGATGAATTGGACAGTCTGCTCGGGGAACCACCCCACTGTGTCTATTATGTCCTTCTCCTGCAGTGCCTGCAGAACATTACATGCCGACCACTGCCTGATGGCCCTGTGGTCAAAGGCGTTCTCCTGGAAGAACTTTTCTTTGAAGGACAGGTATGGTAGCAACGACCAGCTGACTGGGGTATTGCGTGGGAGTGGGGCCAGACCGACCCTTCGTAGCCAGGGCAACAGGTAGAACCTGGGCACATAGTGGTACTTGGTGCCCACGTACCTGGGTTCTATGCACAACCTGATGCAGCCACACACAAAGCTGGCTATCAGGGTCAGGGAGACATTGGGGATGTTCTTGCCCCCATTGTCCAGGGACTTGTGCATGATGGTCCATCTGACCCGCTCCAACTTGGATCCCCAGATGAATCTGAAGACAGCTGGGGTGAGTTCCGAGCCGTAGGAGCGGGGGACGGGCCACACCTGCGCCAAGTACAGCAGCCCTGAGAGCACCTCACACCTGATGACCAGGTTCTTGCCCGTTATCGACAGGGAGCGCCCTCCCCACAGTACCAGTTTCTGTTTCACTTTGGCTGTCCGCTCCTGCCAGTTCTTGTTGCACAGCTCAGCCGCTCCAAACCAGATCCCCAACACCTTCACGTGATCAGACCTGATGGTGAAGGGGACACTGGATCGGTCGGGCCAGTTGCCTAAGAGCATGTCCTTGCTCTTTGTGCGGTTGACCCTGGCCCCTGACGCTAGCTCGAACTGTTCGCAGATGCTAATCAACCTGCAAACTGACCTTGGGTCAGAGCAGAAGACAGTGACGTCGTCCATGTACAGGGAGGTTTTCACTTGGGTCCCTCCACTGCCTGGCAGCGTCACCCCTCTTATGCCCTCATCCCTCCTGATGGCTTCCGCAAAGGGTTGTGTTGAGCAGGCAAACAAGACAGGGGAGAGGGGACAGCCCTGCCTGACTCCAGACCTGATGGGGAAGCTGTCTGTTTCCCACCCGTTGATCTGGACTGCACTACGGATGATGTGTAGAGCAGTCTGATCCAATTACGGATTCCCTCCCCAAATCCCATTTTGGAGAGCACGTCTGCCATGTACGTGTGCGATATCCTGTCGAAGGCTTTCTCCTGGTCCAAGCTGACCAGGCAGGTGTTTACCCCCCTGTCCTGCACGTAGGGAATGTTGTCCCTCAGCAGTGCGAGGCTGTCTGAGATCTTCCTGCCCAATACAGCACAGGTTTGACCATGTTGGCGATATCCTTGGACAGGATCTTGTAATCCACATTCAGAAGAGAGATGGGCCTCCAATTTCTAATGTCCTCACTTTTCCCTTTCTGCTTGTAGATGAGGGTGATGATGCCCTTCTTCATGGACTCTGACATGCTGCTGACCAGAAACATAGCGTTGTACACTTCCAGCAGGTCTGGGTCCAGATATTCAGGGGGTACAGAGGACAGATCGGGAAACTCTTCTGTAGGGAGAGGAACCAGACTTTGAGTGGCATGAGCAACACGCAGACACTGATTTAGGCAGAAAGGACTCCAGTTTAACACTCTGTTATTAAACCAATCAATGTGTGGACCGTGCTGAGCTAGCCACGGGTGGCCAAACACAACTTCAGCTTTGGGGGAATCCATTACATGGAAAGCAATGCTCTCCTGGTGATTGCCAGAAATGAGGAGACTCACCGGAGCTGTAGAGTGGGTAACCATGGCAACTTTCACTCCGGTTACGCCGCTGGCCTCCAGGAGTTGCTTCAGACGGGAGAGTGGCATCCCGAGATTGGCAGCAAAGCTGGAACTGATAAAGTTTCCCTCAGCCCCAGAGTTGATAAAAACTGAAACGGTGTGTCTCCTCCCTTCAGCCAGTATAAAAACAGGTAGCAGGGTTCGAGTGACGGGGAACCGGGGTGAGGAAGTACTTCTCATTGGTAGTCCCCTCTATACGAGGGAGCGTTGGCTTTTACAGGACAGGTAGGTACATAGTGACCAGCCTGACCACAATACAGACAGGAGTTGGTACCGATTCTCCTTCTGCTATTCGAAGGGTTCAGACGGGTTTGATCAACCTGCATCAGCTCCGTTGGGCTGGATGGGGGTGACTGAGGACTCGGTGAAGGAGATCTGGGTACTGGCTGGGAAGAGGTGAGATGCCCCCGGTGGTTCTTCGTGACCCCTGGGCATCATGCTCCTGCTGATGCTGTTTTATGCGGCTGTCAATCTTAATGGCCAAATCGACCAGCTCTTGGAAGCCAGCAGGCAGTTCCGGCTGGCTAGTTCATCCTTCACGTCTTCGCTAAGCCCAGAGAGGAACACGTCAGATTGGGCCGCCGAATTCCAGTTGGTAGTGGCGGCTAGTGTGCGGAACTGAATGGCGTGTCCGAATCAGAACGGTTACCCTGACGAACTCGCAACATCTCCCTTGCTGTCTCTGTCGTGGTTTCTCGTTTCTCACAAACGACAAAGAGACGCAGAAAACTCTTCAAGATGTTTTAAACTTTTCTTTGCAAATCAAAGCTGAGACAATCAGAAAGCTAGTAGCTGACTACCCATCGAGGCTGGTACATTGCAGCACACACTACGCGACTTGAGGCATGGAAGAAAACAGCACAGAATGACCGCACAGCTTAGCAATACAATACCGATGGTTATTGCAATCTTGGTCAGCCATGCTCCCCATCCTCCTAGTTTACTATCTAACCAGTCAAAGAACTGGTGTCCAAACCCTGCATTTTGTTTAACTTCCTTTCTTAGATTTTTCAGTTTATTCATTGCTCTGGTAAACGATCCCTCCAGACTAGTGTTATTCGGTATAAAAGTACAGCATTGTTCCCCAAACATTACAAAAACTCCTCCTTTCTCTGCCAATAGCCAGTCTAGTACCTGTCTATTCTGCCACGCCACTCTACTGGTTGCATCTAGCTGCTGCCCCAAGGCCTCTCGTGCATCATCGGTGTAGTTAATGAATATTATAATGATTATAATATATATAATTTATCCATTCAACATTTTTACTAACCCCTATCACAGGTAAAAGTGTTTCCCAGCCCGCAGCAATCTCATTTCTTGCCTTAAACTCGTTAGGTATACCTCTCGGCTGTCCTATACTGTCGATCCGGATTGTCAGGTCGGGCTGATATTTTCTCTTCCTCCGTTTTAGTGTCTGTTGCCTCGAGGTGTCAAACTGTACTGCAGGGGTTACTACAACTTCTTGAGTCAGCATAGCACGCGTACGTGTACCTGCCCAATTAAGGGGAAGCGTGGATCTCAGACCCCCCTCCTGTCCACACAGCCACCAGGTATCTGCTAATGGGATGGTCTGGGCGTCCAGTGCACCCTCGGGCGGAGGGGTACCCGTGTGGTATCTTCGACCTGGGGTTACATCCCAAGTCTTAACACAGTTGCCACTGAAATGCCCAACCGAGAGATCACCCGTCCACGTGAAGCAGTCATAACTCAAATATTCCTGCATTTTAAGCTTTCCCAATGTGGGTGTCTGGCTTCTTTTATTTATAGCCCACGGTCCGCTGTAATTACAGTTCGAGGCAAGCTTGTTTTGATCAAACTGCAAGGCAGCCTGGTATAACATACACCGATAAGGGCACATTGGAGTGTTGGCCACACACTTCTGATAACAGGGATTTACCTTAACGCAAACCCTCATGAAACAGGCCTTGGTCGTACTCGGACACTGCCGCTCACACCGTTCCCTATGCTCCCCTCGCCATTGCGCACAAGTGGAGGAGTTGTAGGGCATGGGGACTATATGCTGCGCAGGGCTTGCCCTTGAGCACAGATAATAATTCTGTCTCTTCATCATCCCTGCTGTATAATTTGCCCATTGGTACCACGTGTTCTGGTACCATGGTAGAGAGGTAATCGTTGTGCTCCTCTTGCTCCTTTCTCTCAGGTTTTGTGGGATCCTAACAGTCCCATGCCACATCTGCCAAATTAATGGTCTCCAAGTCTGCACAAGAGTATCTGAGTGTGTCATCCCGGGGGGGGGGGGGGGTGCGAGACTGGTCACCCCCAAGTTGTCCCCATTATCTGAGAGAGTACTACCATCCATAACCCCATCTTCAGGGTCTTCGGGCCTGTCCTCAGGACCAAAAATTTCCCTTATTACTTGGTCAAGTTCCTGCGGTTCAGTATCAGCTCCTTGTTCCTCTTGCCTGTCCCCCACTGTTTGTTCCTCTTCACCACTTAGCTCAGGTGGCCCACCTGACTGTACCTGCGGGACTGCTCTAGTGCAGTGATTGAGAGGATACCAGGTGGAGCGTCCTTCCACTTGAACTGCGGTGGGCGATGCTTTGGTTACTGTAAAGGGCCCTTCCCTTCTGGGTTCGTTCCACTTTCTTCGAAACGCTCGCACGTAGACCTGATCGCCTGGCTTGATTGGTGCTTCCCCTTGATCGGTCTCTGGCTCTTTCTGTTTTTCCTGTGCATAAATAGACTTATGTGTCATAGTTAATTGCCGCATGTATTGTTTGAATTCCAATTCCAATTGTTCCAAACTAGGTCCTTTATATGGGCCTCTCCACTGGGGTATCAGCATGGATCTTCCAGTTAGCATTTCATGCAGTGTTAGACACGCCATCCGATTAGTCTGCATGCGGTAACTCATTAACGCTAACGGTAGTGCATTGACCCAGTTGAGTTTAGTATCTGCACAGATTTTGCTTAGTTTGGTTTTTAAGATCCCGTTAATTCTTTCCACCGTACCCTGCGACTGAGGGTGATACACACATCCGAATCTCTGCTTTATTCTCAGTGCTTGCAGTACTAACGTGACCACTTTTTAGATGAAAGCTGAACCATTGTCTGAGCTAATTTCTGTCGGTATCCCAAGCCTTGGGATCACTTCGTTTGTCAGGAATTTCACCACTGTTCCTGCCCCTTGATCTTTCGAGGGTACTGCCTCTACCCATCTGCTGCATCTGTCGATTACTACCAACACGTATCTTTTCCCTCTTACTGTTTTTACCATGTCTACATAGTCAATCACTGGATGTTTAAATGGCCCTTCAGATACGGGTATATGACCTATTGGGGTTGTAATTCCTTTCCGAACATTATTCTGCGCGCATACCTCGCACTGTGACAATACATGGTCTACTGAAGCCTGTGAATAAGGTGACCAAAATCCATCCTTTTTTATTTTCCTTATTACTTCCCCCCTTGCACATTGATCCATCCCATGTGCTTCTGAGATCAGGATAGTCAGTAAAGGGGTGGGAGCTACCAGTAGGCCATCTTCCGTGGTCCATAGGCCTTCTGGGCTCTGCTTGGTCCCCCTTCGTCTCCACAGTGTTTGGTCTGCCAAAGTTGCCTTTCCCTGTATTTCAATCAGGTCCTCTACCATAGGTTCCGGCTCTAGACTTACCTGGGGTGCGATAACAGCGGATGTACACCCAGATGCTTTCCTGGCTGCTTCATCTGCAGCTTGATTTCCCTTTGTTACTGCATCGTTTCCTGTTTTATGTGCCTGGCATTTTACTATAGCCAGTGCTTTAGGTTTCATCAGCGTTTTTATTAGATCTAAAATCTGCTGACAGTGCTGTATGGGATCTCCATTGCTCTTTTTAAAACCTCTCTGTTTCCACACTGCCCCAAACAAATGACACACTCCATGAGCATATGCTGAATCTGTATTGATACCTACTTTCTCTCCTTCCATCATTTCACACGCTGCCGTCAAAGCTCTGATTTCCCCTAGCTGGGCGGAGCACGGTTGGGGGCAAGCCTCTATTCTGATGCCCTTGAAGTCTGCCTGATCCTGTTGCACTACTGAGAACCCTGCGTGATTCCCATCGTGATCCCTGTAACAAGAGCCATCTATGATCAGGACCTTTTTATCTTCGTCCTCTAATGGTTCTGATTGTAAATCTGCTCTCAATTTAGCGAATGCCATTGTTTTCCCTACACAATCATGGGTTCTCCTTCATACCCTGAAGGGACATAATCAGCTATGTTACTGGTGGTGCTTCTCTGTATAGTTATATCTGGAAATGTCAGTAGCATCTGATATGCTGCTATCCTGGCTGGTGTCAACACGAATTTCCCTCTTTCCAGTAGTTCTGCTACCTTGTGGTGTGTGTACAGAATCACAGGATAGCCCATGGTTACGGATGATGCCTTTACATATGCATAGTATAGTGCCGCCAATCCCTGATAACAAGATGGGTACCCCTGAGCCACCTCATCCAGTTTCACACTGTAGTACGCTATCGGTTGCTTTGCTTTACCTGTGCCAGTCTCCTGTGTTGAACTGCAGCGGCATAGCCTTCCTGTCGGTTGGATACGTACAGGTGAAAGGCCTTCTCATAGTCAGGCAAAGCTAATGCTGGGTCTGACTGCAATTCCTGTTTAGTAGTATTGAAAGCCACTTCCACCTCCTCATTCCACTGTAGACTACTCCTCAAGCTTGTATGTCCCGCTTCCTTCATTATTTTCCTTAGCGACGTTACAATTTCAGCATATTCCCCAGTCCAATCTGAACTATATCCTGTCAGTCCCAGAAACGTCATCATCTGCCCCTCTGTCTGGGGCTTAGGAGCTTTATTTATGGCCTCAATTTGATCCGGCACTATCGCCTTCGCTCCCTTGGATATCACTCTACCTAGGTATTCTACCTGTTGCTTGCAAAATTGCAGCTTCTTTTCAGGTACCTCATGCCCTCCGTGCGCCAGTTTCTCTAAAAAGGTTATGGTATCCTGTTCACACTGTCCCTCACTTTCGGTACAAATCAACAAATCATCCACATACTGTCTCAATGTACTTTCCAACGATTTGCCTTCTAGGTCCGCCTTTAACACTTGGTAAAAATGTGTGGTGAATGTTTAAATCCTTGTGGCATTCTAGTGTAGGTATACTGGTTGCCTCTGTATGTAAACGCAAATAGGTACTGACACTGATCTGCCAGGGGGACACTGAAAAAAGCCGAACACAAATCAATCACTGAAAAATAGCCTGCTTCTGGTGGAACATTAGTCAAAAGCGTGTGTGGGTTGGGAGCTACCGCTGGCCAGTCCTCCCCTACCTCATTCACCGCTCGCAAGTCATGCACCAGTCTCCATTTAGATTTATCCGCTTTAAGGACAGGTAACAGCGGGGTATTATATGGGCTGTCTATCCTTTTAAGTACTCCTGCCTCCAGTAGCCCCTGTATCGTTGGTGCTATTCCTTCTTCTGCCACTGGTTTCAGAGGATATTGTGGTCTGCTGGGTGGAACTCTCCCTTCTTCAGCTTTATTTCTACCGGACTGTCTGTTCTTATTCTCCCTACATTCGTGTCATGTTGTGACCACAGAATAGATGGTAACCTATCCAGCCTGTTATCTTTCTGCTGGCCTTCCTCCTTTCCCAATAATGTCAGGTGTGGTTGAGGAGTTACTTCGACCTCCTTTGCTGTTCCTACCATATCTATATCTACCTCTATCTTAAAGTAGTTGTTGTCTGCCGATACCCACACCTGTGGCATAATTTTCCTCCACACTGCTACGGTTCCAGCGTGCTTTACTAAGGGTCCTAGGTCTTTAGACTGATGTCCCTCATTTACCAGCAGTGTTATGTGGGGCTCAGCTTCCGGTATCCTGTACCATTTCTCCAAGAAGGTATTCCACCTGACTTGCAGGGCTGCCCCTTGTCTCCCAATTATTATAGCTTCTCCTCTTAGGTGCTGCCGGTTACCTGCCTCCTTATGCCATCTCTCCTCTAACTCTTTGTTCTGAGTTTCGTCAAAACTCACTGTGCAATGTAACTCGGATTTGGGCGCTACAGCCTGGGGCAATATAGCCTGCACGCCCTTTTTCCATTTTTCCCAGGTTTCCCAGATCTGATATTCTATGTCTCCTATCCAAAAGACATTAGCTTTCTTGATTTCCCGCACTAGTAATTGAGCATTTACTCTTTCCACACTCGGCCCACTTCTGGTACATTCTAATTTTAATTCTAGTTTTAATAGGGCATCGCTGCCTAGCAAATTAATCGGAGTTCCTTTGGACACTAATATCGGCAAAACTATTCCTTTGCTGCCCATCCTTAATCTCACTGGAGCTGTACATTGTGTCAACTATGTTTTCCCCGAGAACCCTACAGTCTTAGTAAGTTTTCTTGTCCTGGGAAGGTGAAGGGCATACTGCGGCTGTACGCAAGTATACGTGGCTCCAGTATCTATCATCACTGGTGTCAGCTGCCCTTCTAACACAACCTGAACAATGGGTTCCTCTTCTGCCTCCCTTGTTATCACTGGGTAGTGTCCCTTCCCACCTGGGTTCTCTGGGCACCCCTAATGTCTTGCATAGGGGTTCACGGGTCCAATCGGGCCTGCGGGGACTGGTCCTTGGCTAGACTGTGGTTCCCATCTCATTGGTTCCTGCTGTTACGTGACGGCCCATGGCTTAAGTGGGCAGTCCCTTCTCATGTGTCCTGGCTGGTTACATCCCCCGCACAATCTCTCTGTCTCTCTTTCCCCTTGTTTCCTCACTGGCCCTTTCTGCCCATAACTTCTCTGTCCCCCTCCTTGGGATTTCCAGTCCTGTCTGGGCTGCTGTTTAAATTTATCCTGTCCCTGATAGGGCATTTGCGGAAAAGCTCCCCCAAAGACGTTTATTATTGGCATGGGGCTTTCTGGGCCCTGTCTTACGGCACGACCAGTCCCTCCATATAATGGCATTTCATTCATTTCAACGGCTGTGCTCAAATCGGTCACTGTTGGCAGCATCTTCTTGTCTTTTTCTTTTTCCTTCTTTTTAAGTTCTTCAAGCTGCATTTGTATCAGCTTTCTTTGCACTTCTTCTTGCTGTTCAGTCAACTTTCGTTTGTCTTTTCGATATTTCTCGACCGCATGGACTACGTGGTCCCTGAATTCCTGTGGGGTCATTGACATCAGTCCGACTATTTCCTCAAGTTTAGACTTAACTTGGGGAGGCATTGCATCCAAAACAGTATTTCGGAACATCAAGGTCATAAACGGGTTGCCTTCCACTTCTTGTTCAGTTTCCAGTCTCCACCTTTTCAACTGATTTTCTATGTAGGCTGCTGGATTTTCAGTGTCTCCCAGTGGATCCCCTTTCATGGCTTTGGGGTCCAGTTTGGGTGGATAGAGCTCCCTGAGGGCCCCCCATACCCTCTGCCTCACTGTGTCAAATCTGGCCCCGTCAATCAGTGAGCTGTCCGCATTCTGTATACCAGCCGCTTCCATCAGTTCTTGTAGTTTGGAGGTTCCCATCAGCCTTATCAGCAGCGCCTTCAAGTCTCCCATAGCCAACATTCGTCCCGTGGTTTCTTCCTCAAAGGCCCTAATCCACTTCCCTGCACCCTCATGTAGGCTGGGCAGGGTGTTTTTCAGCCCTTCCAGGTCCTGGGATCCCCAAGGAATATACTGTACTTGTCCCAATCCTTTTACTAACAACGGCATCATTCTTCCTTTCCTTTCCCACATATCCCGATATCCCGACTCTCCTCCTCACCTGACCCCCCCATCTGCTTCTGAGCACGTTTTTACTGGCTGCCACATGATTCTTTCCTGGGTTTCCTTTCTCCCTTTGCCTCCTCGTGGAGCTCTTCCTTTCTGACTCGAGCTAGCATTTGCTTGGGCCCATGCGAAATCCTCAACCTCCCGTTGGAAATGCATTCTCTGCTGTAATTTCCTAATTTCTCCCTCTGTTTCTAATATCTGCCTTTTCACTCTCTCTTTTTCCCCTTCAATGCTCCTATCTCCTATCCTCTGCCTACACTCTCTTGCACCCTCTCTTTCGCCACTTAACTCTTGCTCTCCCGACAAGTCACCTTCTGCTCTGGCCTGTTCAGTTCCGTGTTCATATAACAGAGATTTCTCTTCATCCCTTTTCGCTCTTAATTCCTGTAACCCTTTGATCTCTTCTTCTATTTTCCTTTTCTCCTGTTCTATCTTTGCCCTGTCTTCTTCTGTTACCTTCCGTAGTTCCTCCTGCTCCTTTTGGTGATTCTTTCTTTCCTCCTCGGTATCCCAGACTTTAATTTCTCCATTTAGATCCACTTTTCCTGTTAACATCAGACACTGCTTAAGGGTTCCTTTCTTGTAATAGGGATGAGGTTTTGCTACGTCTTTCAGGTCTGGGTATAGAGCCAAAGCCGGCTTCCTGTTATGCTTTTCCTTTTCTTTATCAGACTGCTCCTTTCGTTTCTCAGTGTCTTTTTCACTTACTATTAATATACTTCCCGTCTTTCTTAACCTTTCTCCCTCCATCCTAAAGAGTTTTAACACTTCCATTTCTCGTTTCCTTTTTTTCTCTCTTTTCTTGGATTTATCTTTGGGTTTGTGATTTTTAATTAGTGCTTCCATTTCCTCACATAAGCTTCCATCAAATGTTCCTTCTCTTGGCCACTTCGTGACCAGATTTTTAGTTCTTTTTTCCCCATTTCCGCCTTTCTGAATGGATGTGTTGATGTAACAGTTCTGCGTCATGTAAGAAGTCAGCCTTCTTGTGAACACTGAAAAGAAAATCTTACATTCCACATCTAGGAGGGAAATTGTCCTAAACTGGGCAATTGTGGAAGAATCCTCTCCCTTTGGAATAAAGCATCCCTCTGCCAATTTCCAACTTGATAGAATGGTACCTTTGGCCCAGATCTTTCTCATGACCTTCCACAGCCTCTGAAGTAGTTTTGGGCATTTCTTATACACCTTATAAGGTATGCCGCTTGGACTTGGGGCAGATGATGCTTTAGCTTTCCGGATGATGTCCTGGATTTCCTGCCATGTAGGCTCCTTCACATTGAGCTCAATTGATGGTAAGAAGGTACGACGATAAACCTACCTCTGGGTTTTTAATAAGTCTGGCCTCCTGTGCTTTCAATCTCTTCTTATACTCTTTCTTCAGTTTGCCTACAATACTTCTACTTTTCCTCAGCTCATCTGTCAGTGCACAAATCCTGCCCTCGATATCAGATTCACTCTCGTCAGAATCTGAATCTATTAGGGATGCAATCAAATTCAAGTTATAATAGGTAGTAGCTATTCAACCAATTATTTATCATTCAAAATATATACCTCAGCAGGAAGAAATCAACAAACACTTTTACTTAGTTTCTATTCATTTATTGCTACTTGAAGCTTAAGTTTCCAATTAAAATCCATCTGATTCAATGCAGTAATAGCTGCCAGAATTAAATGGAAACTCTCACACACCATTTTGTTTTGTTTATCACACATGTGCTGAGATCCCCAGTCTCAGAACACATACTGACTGATCAGCATAAGTATCCTGTACATGGCTAAACACATCCCTGGAAAATGCACTAGCTTGATGCACAATCCTGGTCAACACACAGAATTAATTTTTTTTTAATTTCAAAATATACTTTATTCAGAAATAAAATACTATATACAATAAACCATTCAATAACTTTCCATCCTTTACATACGTTTCCATTATGGTCTGTACATATCCATACTGATGGCCACCTACGTGGCACTCCAGTTGTTCACCTTACCACATCATTGTTGAGGGATATAGTCCCCGCCACCCGACCCCTCCCACTCCCGCGGGTGAAGAAACCTATACCGTGATCCTTCCCCACCGGGCCCTTGCAGTGGCTGCACCAGGTTTCATTGCGTCCCTCAGCACATACTCCTGCAGCCGAGAATGTGCCAGTCGGCAGCATTCTCCCACGGACATCTCCATGTGCTGGCAGATCGTCAAGTTTCGGGCCGACCTATGAGCGTCTTTCACCGAGTTGATGATCTGCCAGCAGTACCGGATGTTGGTCTCCGTGTGCGTCCCTGGGAACAGCCCGTAGATCAGAGAGTTACGCAGCTGCTGGGGATGAAACGTGACACTAGCCCGTCCATCCTCCTCCACACCCTCTCTGCGAACTGACAGTGTGCAAAGAGGTGGGACACAGACTCCTCCTCACTGCAGTCCTCCCGTGGGCAGTGGGGTGCGGAGACGACGTTTCAGGCGTACAGGAGGGCTCTGACTGGGAGAGCCCCTCTAACTGCCAGCCAGGCGAGGTCGTGGTGCCTGTTGGTGAGATGTGGCGATGAGGCATTTTGCCAGATGAACTGGACGGTCTGCTCGGGGAACCACCCAACTGTGTCCATCATGTCCTTCTCCTGCAGTGCCTGCAGGACATTACATGCCGACCACTGCCTGATGGCCCTGTGGCCAAAGGCGTTCTCCTGGAAGAACTTTTCTATGAAGGACAGGTATGGTGGCAACGACCAGCTGACTGGGGTGTTGCGCGGGAGTGGGGCCAGACCGACCCTTCGTAGCCAGGGCGACAGGTAGAACCTGGGCACATAGTGGTACTTGGTGCCCACATACCTGGGTTCTATGCACAACCTGATGCAGCCACACACGAACCTTGCCATCAGGGTCAGGGAGACATTGGGGACGTTCTCGCCCTCATTGTCCAAGGACTTGTGCATGATGGTCCATCTGACCCGCTCCATCTTGGATCCCCAAACAAATCTGAAGACAGCTGGGGTGATTTCCGAGCTGTAGGAGCGGGGGACGGGCCACACCTGCGCCAAGTACAGCAGCCCTGAGAGCACCTCACACCTGATGACCAGGTTCTTGCCCATTGTCAACAGGGAGCGCCCTCCCCACAGTCCCAGTTTCTGTTTCACTTTGGCAGTCCGCTCCTGCCAGTTCTTGTTGCACAGTTCAGCCGCTCCAAACCAGATCCCCCATACCTTCACGTGATCAGACCCGATGGTGAAGGGGACACTGGATCGGTCGGGCCAGTTGCCAAAGAGCATGGCTTCACTCTTCGTGCGGTTGACACTGGTCCCCGACGCAAGCTCGAACTGTTCACAGATGCTAATTAACCTGCGAACTGACCTCTGGTCAGAGCAGAAGACGTTGTCCATATGCAGAGAGGTTTTCACTTGGGTCCCTCCACTGCCTGGCAGCATCACCCCTCTTATGCCCTCATCCCTCCTGATGGCTTCCGCAAAGGGTTGTGATGAGCAGGCAAACAAGACAGGGGAGAGGGGACAGCCCTGCCTGACTCCAGACCTGATGGGGAAGCTGTCTGTTTCCCAGCCGTTGACCTGGACTGCACTACGGATGTCTTTGTAGAGCAGTCTGATCCAATGCCGGATTCCCTCCTGAAATCCCATTTTGGAGAGCACGTCTGCCATGTACGTGTGCGATATGCTGTCGAAGGGTTTCTCCTGGTCCAAGCTGACCAGGCAGGCGTTCACCCCACTGTCCTGCACGTAGGGAATGATGTCCCTCAGCAGTGCGAGGCTGTCTGAGATCTTCCTGCCCGGTACAGCACAGGTTTGACCCTGTTGGCGATATCCTTGGACAGGATCTTGTAATCTACATTCAGGAAAGAGATGGGCCTCCAATTTCTAATGTCCTCCCTTTCCCCTTCTGCTTGTAGATGAGGGTGATGATGCCCTTCTTCATGGACTCTGACACGCTGCCGGCCAGAAGCATAGCGTTGTACACTTCCAGCAGGTCAGCGCCCATCCAGTTCCACAGAGCCGACTACAACTCAGCCGGCAAGCCGTCGCTTCCGGGAGTCTTACTTGACTCAGAGGAATGGATTGAGCCTGTCAGCTCGTCCAGGGTCAGTGGCTGATCCAGACTCTCCCGCTTGCCGTCGTCTAAGATCTGCGTGTTAGACAACAGGAAGTTGTGGGAGGCTGTGGATTCTGTGGCCTTTTCATCGTACAGCCCAGCATAGAAGGACTTGGAGATCCTCAGTATGTCAGTCTGTGAGGACGCGACTGAGCCGTCCTCTTCCTTAAGGTTGTGGATCACAGAGCTCCCCCTGTGCACCTTTTGGAAGAAGATGCGTGAGCACGTCTCGTCCTGCTCCACGGTTTGGACCCTTGATCGGAAGATGACCTTGGAGGATTCGGCGGCGAGGTGCTGGGCTTGTCGGCCCTTCACCTCTCGCAATTCCTCCCTGACATCCACCCCCTTTGACTGCAGAAGGAGAAGTTGCTGCAACTCTGTCTGGAGTTTACGCAGTTCCCTCTGCTCCTGCCTTGCTTTCTGGATACCCTTGCGAATGAAGAACCTCTTGATGTTCTCCTTGGTGGCTGTTCACCAGTGAACCGGGGAATCAAAGAAGGCTTTCAAGGTTCTCCAACCTGTGTACTCCCTCTCTAGTTCCTCGATGTACTCTGGGGTCAGCAGCTTTACATTCAGCTTCCAAGTACCCCTGCCTGCCTTCAGGTCCTCCCGCAAGTGACAGGTGACTCGCAGAAGGCAGTGGTCAGAGAAGAACACCGACGTGACGTCGGTGGCCTCTTCCCCAGGGCACCACTGCTCAATACAAGAGGGCATGCTTTAAGGTAAGGGGTGGGAAGTTCAAGGGGAATATTAGTGGAAGTTTTTTTACTCACAGAGTGGTTGGTGCGTGGAATGCACTGCCTGAGTCAGTGGTGGAGGAAGATACACACATGAAGTTTAAGAGACTACTAGACAGGTATATGGAGAAATTTAAGGTCGGCGGGGGGGTTATATGGGAGGCAGGGTTTGAGGGTGGGCACAACATTGTGGGCCGAAGGGCCTGTAATGTGTTGTACGATTCTCTGTCCTGTGTGAGATCTCAGATTGATCTTCGTACAGGTGTTTGATTTGTCATTGCATGAACAGAGTTCTGATACACCAAACGGAAGTTGTCCACCTTGTGCTGTAGGGAAATGTCCCCCTTGCCTATCACTTCAATGGACTTTTTGAAGGTTTGGATAAATCTTTCAGCTAATCCATTCATTGCTGGGCAGTGAGGAGCTCACTTGAAATGTCTGATGCCATTTTTCTTCATGAACAGTCAGAATTCTCCTCACCTGTATTGTGGTTCGTTGTTACTCGCAGTTTATTCTGGTAAGCAGTTCCTGGCGAAGGTAGTCCTCAGAGTGGAGACAGTCTTTGCTGAGGTGGTTGACTTCCTTGGTATAACTTCCGACCACTTTGAACGAGCATCCACAGCAGTCAGAAACATGAAGTCCATGAATGGTCCAAAGTCAATATGTACTCTTTGCCATGATGACGATGCCACTGCCACAGGTGTAAGGGTGCCTGTGGGAGTGCATTTTCAACTTTTTGGCATCCAGAACAGCTTTTGGTCAAGTCTTCAATCTATTCATCTATTCCTGGCCACCAAGCGTAGCTCCAGACAAGATTCTTCATCTTGACTGTACCCAGGTGTCCTTCATGCAGATTTTCTACCACTCTGGTGTGCAGCTCAGAGGGAACCACAACATTAGATCCACGCATCAACATTCTGTGATGTCCTGACATTTGGTCTTATCTCGCTGAGAACTCTGGACAGATAGGGTTACCATGAACTGGCCATTCTTGAGGGATGAACGTTTGACAATGTAGGTCATTCCTCATCTCCCTTTGTTACCGACAGTGGGTCCACCAATGCGGTGTGGAACACTTTTGCTGGGTCACAGTATGAGTGATTTTCCTCTTCAGTTGCCAACAGTGGAAGACGTGACAAGCCATCACTGTTGCTGAGTTGTTTGGTACCCTTGAACTCTATGTCACAAGAGTGGGCTCCTCAGAACAGTGCCCAACATTGTATCTGGGTAGCAGTCATCACTGGAATTCCCTTCCTGGGAGTGAAATGGACACGGGAACTGGTGATCTGTCACTAGCATAAACTTTTGTCCATAGAGGTAGTGGTGGGACTTCTTTATTCCTCATGAGGGACTATGGGACCATCTGTGCGTAGTGTTCTGTGCTCGTCAGTGAAATTGAAGCAAACGCAATTGTGCATTTATATCCGTCTTTCATAATGTGTGACAAAACAGCTCCAGTGCCATATGGGGACACATTGCAGAGCAGTCTGATGGGCAAGGATGGGTCATAATAGGTGAGCACATCATGGGATGCTTTTATTCCCTTTGTTTTCTTGAATGTTCTTTCACATCTTTCTGACCATTCCCACTTTGCTCCTGTCTGTAACAGTGCATTCAATAGATGCAGCACCACAGCAATGTAGGGGGAAAATGGCGGTAGTAGTTTACAAGGCCCAAGTATGACCTGAGTTGTGACACATATTCTGGTTTGGGTGTCTGTTTCAATCTTCTTGTGAGTTATATAAGCCATGCTTGTCAATGACATGTCCACAATATGAGATTTCATTCTGAAAAACTCACATTCCTGTCTCTTTGCACACAGACCATACTCACTCAGTCAGAAAGCACTTTACCAAGGTTCTGGAGGTGCTCGTCATTGTTCTTGCCAGTCCTGATGATGTCATCAGGTAACATTGAGTTCCTGGGATATCTTGGGGCACTTGGTCCATTGCTCTCTGCCACGGACGAGACGATTATACTGGAACAGTCCCTTGTGAGTGTTGATTGTAGGGAACTTTCTGCTTGATTTCTCAATCTCCATTTGCAGATAGGCTTGTGACAAGTTAATCTTTGAAAACCTGTCCTCACCTGCCAAAAATGCAAAAATGTTTTCTATTCATGGCAGGAGATGCTGCACAATATGCAGCACTGGGTTGATACTTATCTTGAAATCCCCACGTACATGAGCAGCTCTGGCCTTCCCTTTCTTGATTACTGGGACAATGCTCCACTCAGCCTTGGAGAGAATGCCAGGCACCTCTAAGTTCTGAAGTTCAGCATCGACTTGAGAATGTAGTGCATAAGGCACTGGACACGCTTTATGGAATCTTGGTGCTACTCCTTCATTCAATTCAGTTCTGGCCTTTATGCCTTTGACCTTACTGATCCCCTTCTCAAACACTTTCTCAGTAGCATTGAGCAGCTGTTCCACTCTCTGGTTAGTGCTGCCATTGGCTTTTGGTGCCACAGTGAGAGCCTTAATTGAGTGCCTGTCTAGTTGGACTTTTCTCAACCATTCATGTCCAAAACGTGCTGGCCCTCCACTTTTCAATATATAACTGCTGTGTTTGGCCTCCATACGTGACATTCACCTTCGTAAGACCGTAGGACAAAGGAGCAGAATTAGGCCATTCAGCCCATCGAGTCCACTCCACCATTTCATCATGGCTGATCCCAGATGCCATTCAACCCATACACCTGCCCTCTCAGCATATCCCTTGATTCCCTGACCAATCAGGAATCTATCAACTTCCGCTTTAAATATACCCACGGACTTGGTCTCCACCACAGTCTGTGGCAGAGTATTCCACAGATTCACACTTTGCCTAAAAAAATTCCTCCTTACTTCTTTTCTAAAAAGTTGCCCCTCAATTTTGATGCCATGCCCTGTACCTCTGGATACTTCCACTAGAGGAAACATCCTCTCCACATCCACCCTATCTAGTCCTTTCAACATTCTGTAGGTTTCAATGAGATCCCTACGCATTCTTCTAAATTCCAGTGAGTACAGGCCCAAAGCTGCCAAACACTCCTCATATGTTAACTGCTTCATTCCCAGATTCATCCACATGAACCTCCTCTGGACTCTCTCCAGTGACAATACGTCCTTACTGAGATAAGGGACCCAAAACTTTTGACAACACCCCAGGCGCAGCCTGACAGGTGTCTTATAACGAGGGAGATGTCTTCCTTTTTTAAAGAAAGGGGCTTCCCTTCCTCCACTATCAACTCTGCTCTTAAACGCATCTCCCCCATTTCACGTACATCTGCTCTCACTCCATCCTCTCTCCACCCCACTAGGAATAGGGTTCCCCTGGTCCTCACCTACCACCCCACCAGCCTCCGGGTCCAACATATTATTCTCCGTAACTTCCGCCACCTCCAACGGGATCCCACCACTAAGCACATCTTTCCCTCCCCCCCTCTCTCTGCATTCCACAGGGATCGCTCCCTACACAACTCCCTTGTCCATTCGTCCCCCCCATCCCTCCCCACTGATCTCCCTCCTGGCACTTACCTGTGTAAGCGGAACAAGTGCTACACATGCCCTTACACTTCCTCCCTTACCACCATTCAGGGCCACAAACAGTCCTTCCAGGTGAGGCAACACTTCACCTGTGAGTCGACTGGGGTGATATACTGCGTCCAGTGCTCCCGATGTGGCCTTTTATATATTGGCGAGACCCGACGCAGACTGGGAGACCGCTTTGCTGAACATCTACGCTCTGTCCACCAGAGAAAGCAGGATCTCCCAGTGGCCACACATTTTAATTCCACATCCCATTCCCATTCTGACATGTCCATCCACGGCCTCCTCTACTGTAAAGATGAAGCCACACTCAGGTTGGAGGAACAACACCTTATATTCCGTCTGGGTAGCCTCCAACCTGATGGCATGAACATCGACTTCTCTAACTTCCGCTAAGGCCCCACCTCCCCCTCGTACCCCATCTGTTACTCATTTTTATGCACACATTCTTTCTCTCACTCTCCTTTTTCTCCCTCTGTCCCTCTGAATATACCTCTTGCCCATCCTCTGGGTCCCCGCCCCCTTGTCTTTCTTGCCGGACCTCCTGTCCCATGATCCTCTCGTATCCCCTTTTGCCTATCACCTGTCCAGCTCTTGGCTCTATCCCTCCCCCTCCTGTCTTCTCCTATCATTTTGGATCTCCCCCTCCCCCTCCAACTTTCAAATCCCTTACTCACTCTTCCTTCAGTTAGTCCTGACG
Organism: Mobula birostris; assembly: GCF_030028105.1. Lineage (NCBI taxonomy): Eukaryota > Metazoa > Chordata > Chondrichthyes > Myliobatiformes > Myliobatidae > Mobula > Mobula birostris. The sequence goes on from NC_092402.1 coordinate 10,869,082, forward strand.
AAGGGTCTCAGCCTGAAACGTCGACTGCACCTCTTCCTACGGATGCTGCCTGGCCTGCTGCATTCACCAGCAACTTTGATGTGTGTTGCTTGAATTTCCAGCATCTGCAGAATTCCTGTTGTCAGCATTATCTCTTTGTGTTTATATTCTGTCCCCCTTGAAATAGATGCCAACATTGCATTTGCCTTCTTTACCTCACGCTCAACCTGTGAAGTAACATTCTGGGAGTATTGCACAAGAACTCCCAAGTCCCTTGGCACCTCTGATTTTTGAACCTTCTCCCCATTTAGATAATAGTCCGCACTATTGCTCCTTTTACAAAAATGCATTATCGTACATTTCCCAACACTGTATTCAATCTGCCACTTTTTTGCCCAGTCACCAAATTTTCTAAGTTCTGCTGCAATCGCATTGCTTCCTCAGCACTACCTATCCCTCTAGCTGTCTTCAAATCGTCCTGCAAACTTTGTCACAAAGCCATCAATTCCATTATCCAAATCATTGGCAGTGTGAAAAGTAGCGATCCTAATACTGACCCCTTAGGAACACCACTAGTCACTGGCAGCCAACTAGAAAAAGTCCTTTTTATTCCCACTTGCTACCTTCTACTTGCCAGCAATTCCTCTATCCATGCCAATATCTTTCCTGTAACACCAGAGGATTTTATCTTGTTACGGAGCCTCGTGTGAGGCACGTTATGAGATGCCTTCCGAAAATCCAAGTAAATGACATTCACTGCCTCTCCTTTGTCCACCCTGCTTGTTACTTCTTTGAAGAATTCCAACAGATTTGTCAGGCAAGATTTCCCTTTACAGAAAGCATGCTGACTTTTGAGTTATTTTATTATTAGTCTCCAAATAGTATACTCAAACCTCATCCTTAATAATGGATTCTAACACCTTCCAACCACTGAGGTTAAGCTAAATGGCCTATAATTTCCTTTCTTTTGCCTTCCTCCATTCTTAAAGAGTGGAGTAATGTTTGCAATCTTCCAGGTTTCCTGGGCCATGCCAGAATCAAGTAATTCTTGAAAGATCATGACCAATGCATCCATTATCTCTTCAGCAACCTCTTTCAGGACTCTGGAATCTAGTCCATCTGATCCAGGTGACTTATCCATCTTATGACCTTTCAGTTTGCGTAGCACGTTTTCCTTTGTAGTAGCAATGACGCTCTCTCCTGCTTCCTGACACTCATGGACTTCTGGCACACTGATAGTGTCTTCCACAGTAAAGACTGAAGCAAAGTACTTATTAAGTTCATCTGCCATTTCTTTGTCCCCCATTACTACCTCACCAGCATCATTTTCCAGTGGTCACAATCAACTCTTACCTCCTGTATGGGTAAGTGTATGGGTGAGATGTGTGGGTCTGAAAATTGGTACGGCAAGGAAATACAAGTAGGAATTTGTGGGTCTGTCCTGTTTTGAAGGTCTATCTGCGTGTTGGGCAAATTGACCCTTGATACTAGATAAGGGGAGAACAATGTGACTCTGGTCTACCGGATAACATGGCCTGAAAGCAATCTCAAAGTGCTGATTGTGTAAAAGTAATTGCTCACCTTGTCTCTAAAGAATGTTTTTTTCACATTGTTTAGTTGTATGCTTAATAGGATGCATTGCCCCTGGGGAGGCAAAGGCTGATTGTTGAAGATTAGGGTCGTGTAAACGTCAGATTGGATGCTTGGACCCTTCCAGCTGGATTGGGAGGTGGCGATAGTGCTATAAAGGTGGGCAAGTTCTTTCTTGGGCAGGCCACTCACCTGGATCCCACCTGCGGGCCGAGCAGCTGAACAGGCACCAAGGACCTCCACCCGAGCCAGTCCACAGTCGATCACCTGTCTCAGGGACCACGCAGACATTGCTAAGTATACTTGACGGTGTAGACCACCAGGGGTTGCTTCTGTTAGCCCTACCTATTAGTGGTGTAGGTACTATACAATATAAAGTGTTTCTCACAACTCTCTATTTCTTCCCTGTATTAACAATAAAGTGAGTCTCAGAGGAACTACTGACTCTGGGTCCATTTGTTCGAGCGAAACCAATTAGTTGCAGCATCCACCCGTCACGGTTATACTTATTGGTTATCAGTTTTGTGGAACAATTTGCATAGTCGACAGGATTTGTGGATTGCTGACAATGTTTCGCTGGAACAAAGAGGTTGCCCCGTAACAATATCGCATACCTGGGTGGACGGATAATACTGATGGGTTTGCTGCGCTTGCTAACACCCTTGCTAAATTGGGACTTCCCATAAGTTGGGATGATCGCCTAGATAATCCTGGCGACAAATTGGGAAGTAAGGTGGCTAGGTTGTTGCGAGAAATAAATTTTCCATCGAAATGAGGTTCTCATACTGATGGCTGTTGGCTGCTGGCCTGTGAAGCGGAACAAGGAAAGGATAAGTTGAGGGATGAAGTGAATGCTACAGAGAGGTGCTCAGTAATGACTGAGGACCAGACAGAATAGGGCACAGGAAGCTGAGGAGAAGGGAATTAAGATGGTATGTAGGCTAGTGCAAATTAAACATCAGGAGGTGGCCCGCTGCCAGAATTATACCCCCGATCCCATGAAGATAAGATTGATGTTGCTATCCAGGGGAGACCCAGACACCTGGGATGGGGATATATGGTATGATGATACTGATAATAGGTCCTTTGGTGAGGGGGAAACTGCTTTTGCCCCAGAACCATTGCAGGCTCGGCCTGCTGTGGTGACTTCTGAGAAAAATGTCCATGGGCAGCCGGGAGTACAGCCTCTCGAGTGCAAGAAGTATAATGATAGCGAGCTATCTGAGATGGCTGCTCGTTTTAAATGAAGGTTCGGGGAATCGCTGGCCAAATGGTTACTCCGCTTGTGGGATGATGGAGGTGCTAGTATAACCTTTTATCCTGAAGAACTAGCAAGGCTAGGGTCTTTAACCTCGAATTCTCGTATTAAAATTGATATTCTTGTATTTGGAGTATTGTGTGCAGTTTTGGTCACCAAATTACAGGAAGGATATTAATAAGGTTGAAAGAGTGCAGAGAAGGTTTACCAGGATGTTGCCGGGACTTGAGAAACTCAGTTACAGAGAAAGGTTGAATAGGTTAGGAATTTATTCCCTGGAGCGTAGAAGAATGAGGGGAGATTTGATAGAGGTATATAAAATTATGGTGGGTATAAATAGAGTGAATGCAAGCAGGCTTTTTCCACTGAGGCTAGGGGAGAAAAAAACCAGAGGACTTGGGTTAAGGGTGAAGGGGGAAAAGTTTAAAGGGAACCTTAGAAGGGGCTTCTTCACACAAAGAGTGGTGGGAGTGTGGAATGAGCTGCCAGATGAAGTGGTAAATGCAGGCTCACTTTTAACATTTAAGAAAAACTTGGACAGGTACATGGACGAGAGGTGTATGGAGGGATATGGTCCAGGTGCAGGTCAGTGGGATGAACCAGATAAATGGTTCGGCACAGCCAAGAAGGGCCAAAAAGCCTGTTTCTGTGCTGTAATGTTCTATGGTTCTCTGGTAATACTGAGTTACGCCAATTTCCCCATGCAGATAGGTTCTTTTTTCAAGTGTTGGAGGCTGTTAAGAAGCTATTCCCGCACCCTCTTGATTGGGATTCACAGGTTCAGGGGGACTGGGAGACTGCTGCTGAAGGCATTCGCCGCTTAAGACAACAGGCCCTGGTCAATAGGATGTATGGGGACTGGGACGCACAGTGGCGACTGGGTCGGGGTCCCATCCAAGAGGAATTCACCGGAGGGATGTACACGAGATTGGTGCGGTCAGTCGCCCCCTCTATTCAGGGTGTGGCTCTCACTTTATTGGGGTCGTTAGTTCAGGAGGATGTGGAGGGCGTGACTAATGCCCTGGCGAAACTTTCGGACTTGCAGGTGGTTAAACCCCGAGTCCGTTGGACACGGCTAACGAATACTGGAGGGGAAGGTACAAATGGTACCAATGGGACTAGGAAACCTGCTCTGACACGCAGGGAGATGTTCACTAACCTTTTGAAAGCAGGCATCAGTAAGGAGAAGATTGACGGTGTACCAACTAATGCAGGGGTCCCCAACCCTTTTTGCACCGCGGACCGGTTTAATATTGACAATATTCTTGCGAACCGGCCGACCGGGTGCGGGGGAGGTGCTCAAGTAGGGTTAAACTCACCTCAACATGTCTTTTACAGTTAGGGTTGCCAACTTTCTCACTCCCAAATAAGGGACAAAAGTAGCAGTCAAATCCTGACGAAGGATCTCGGCCAGAAACGTCGACTGCACCTCTTCCTATAGATGCTGCCTGGCCTGCTGCGTTCACCAGCATTTTTTGTGTGTGTTGATGGGACACTTGTGTTGACCCTGAGAAAGACTACCATGACCATGAAGCCTTGCACGGGTACCTGTGCGCGCATGCGTGTACATGCCGATTTTTTTTCCCACAAATCGGTTTTGGCTTAATCTTCCCGACTACACTGTACATACATTATTTCTACTTTATATAGGCTGTGTATTTATCATATCATTCCTGCTTTTACTATATGTTAGTGTTATTTTAGGTTTTATGTGTTATTTGGTGTAGTTTGGGTCTGGGAACGCTCAAAAAGTTTTCCCATATAAATTAATGGTAATTGCTTCTTTGCTTTACGCCATTTCGGCACGAAAGTTTTCATAGGAACGCTGTACCTTAGCGGGGAAATACAGGACAAGGGCGGTCCCGTATAGGACAAACCAATTTAGCCCAATATACATACAAACATAGAAACATAGAAAATAGGTGCAGGAGTAGGCCATTCGGCCCTTTGAGCCTGCACCACCATTTATTATGATCATGGCTGATCATCCAACTCAGAACCCCGCCCCAGCCTTCCCTCCATACCCCTGATCCCCGTAGCCACAAGGGCCATATCGAACTCCCTCTTAAATATAGCCAATGAACTGGCCTCAACTGTTTCCTGTGGCAGAGAATTCCACAGATTCACCACTCTCTGTGTGAAGAAGTTTTTCCTAATCTCGGTCCTAAAAGGCTTCCCCTTTATCCTCAAACTGTGACCCCTCGTTCTGGACTTCCCCAACATCGGGAACAATCTTCCTGCATCTAGCCTGTCCAATCCCTTTAGGATTTTATACGTTTCAATCAGATCCCCCCTCAATCTTCTAAATTCCAACGAGTACAAGCCCAGTTCATCCAGACTTTCTTCATATGAAAGTCCTGCCATCCCAGGAATCAATCTGGTGAACCTTCTTTGTACTCCCTCTATGGCAAGGATGTCTTTCCTCAGATTAGGGGACCAAAACTGCGCACAATACTCCAGGTGTGGTCTCACCAAGGCCTTGTACAACTGCAGTAGTACCTCCCTGCTCCTGTACTCGAATCCTCTCGTTATAAATGCCAGCATACCATTCGCCTTTTTCACCGCCTGCTGTACCTGCATGCCCACTTTCAATGACTGGTGTATAATGACACCCAGGTCTCGTTGCACCTCCCCTTTTCCTAATCGGCCACCATTCAGATAATAATCTGTTTTCCTATTTTTGCCACCAAAGTGGATAACTTCACATTTATCCACATTAAATTGCATCTGCCATGAATTTGCCCACTCACCCAACCTATCCAAGTCACTCTGCATCCTCTTAGCATCCTCCTCACAGCTAACACTGCCACCCAGCTTCGTGTCATCCGCAAACTTGGAGATGCTGCATTTAGTTCCCTCATCCAAGTCATTAATATATATTGTAAACAACTGGGGTCCCAGCACTGCGCCTTGCGGTACCCCACTAGTCACCGCCTGCCATTCTGAAAAGGTCCCGTTTATTCCCACTCTTTGCTTCCTGTCTGCTAACCAATTCTCCATCCACATCAATACCTTACCCCCAATACCGTGTGCTTTAAGTTTGCACACTAATCTCCTGTGTGGGACCTTGTCAAAAGCCTATACGGGATATCCCGGCAAATACGGGACAGTTGGCAACCCTATGTTCAAGTTCAACAGTGCGTGACAGGGAATGAGGAAAGGTGCAGCATTTCCTCGCGGCCCGGTGGTTGGGGACCGCTGAACTAATGTATTGCATGCTATGTATCATGAGCACATGAAAGCTGGGAAGACGCCGGCTGCCCTTTCTGCTCCTCCCATTGTTAGCTGAATTGCAGGACGTAGTGAAAAATGCCATACAGGAGGAGACCGGGAAATGGCGGCTTCCCAACCCCTCCCAAACCTAGGGGGGTGACCGGGCTCACCCGACATATAAGATCAATTCGATGCGGACCCAGGGGGACCCTAGACCTTCTGCACCTATAGTGGTCCACTGGGCTAAGGGAAATGATCAACGGCTTGTTGCTCTGGCGGATACGGGAGCAGAACATACTGTGATCCCGGGCGATCCCGACAAATGGAGGGGACCTGTGTATAATATTGAAGGGATGGGGGGGTGCCCTTACTAGGGCCCGGGAAGTAACGGTGCATGTAACGATCGACAAAAACGTCCCGCATTCTATATCTGTCCTGATTGCTGAAACCACCGAGTGTATTTTAGGAATGAATGTGTTACGGGGAATGCAATTGAAGACCTCGATAGGGACCTTTAGGTTTGGGATCCGGAGCATGTGGGTGGTAGTCGGAAGGGCTAAGTGGGAGCCCCTGTTTATCCCTCCACTGACGCAGATAGTGTCGATTCCACAATACCAGATCCCGGGAGGTCACAAGGAAACAACTGATACTATTGCCTCCTTGGAGCAAGCTGGGGTTATTCGACCCACCACGTCCCCGTACAATAGCCCGGTCTGGCCGGTAAAGAAACCAGACGGGTCCTGGCGAATGACTGTTGGTCATCGACAATTGAGTGGATACTCTTCCCTGTTGAGTTCTGCTGCGCCTGACATAGTGACACTGGTAGATGATATTTCGGATGATGCAGATGGTCGATGGTACGCTGTTATTGATTGGGCCAGCACCTTCTTTTCGATCCCCTTGGAGGAGGAATCACAGGAGCAGTTCGCCTTCACCTGGAACGGTAGGCAATATACCTTTACTCGTTTGCCACAGGGATATGTTCATAATCCTACCTTATGCCACGGGATAGTGGCACGTGATTTGGAGACCTGCGCACTGCCCCCTAACGTCAGAATACACCACTATATCGATGTTGTTATGTTACAGGGACCTGACGAGGAGAGTGTCGCAGAGGCACTGGGGTCCCTGTTAAAGTGTGTGCGAGAGAGGGGATGGGCTGTGAATGAAGATAAGGTTCAAGGCCCCAGTCAATCAGTGACGTTTCTGGAGAGCCACTGGCATGCTGGGGAGAGGATTATACCGGAAATGGTACGAAATAACTTTCAAGCCGCAGCTACCCCCACTAATAAGCAGGAAGCTCAGTGCTTTGTGGGGTTATTGGGATATTGGAGAAGACATATTCCCCATGTGACTCTCCTATTGAAACCATTGTACGCTGTCACTCGTAAGAAGAGCGAATTCACATGGGGAGATAAGCAAAAGGAGGCATTCGAGCAGGCCAAAATGGCAGTTGGACGAGCCCTTCTCCTTTCACCTCAAGTTCAGTTAATTACAAGTGTCTGTTCAGGATAACGTGGCCGTTTGGAGTCTGTGGCAACTGCAGAATGGAAGGAGGGTGCCCCGAGGGTTCTGGTCACCCACCAAGCCAGAGGCTGCCACACGATATACTGTACTCTGTTCGAACGACAGCTCCTAGCTTGCTACTGGGCCCTGGTGGAAACGGAGTCCATCACGGGATCGGACCCCACGGTGTTGTGACCTGATTTGCCTATTATGTCCTTTGTGCTGGCCCCAGATACGAAGGTGAGACAGAGGCGTGCACAGCAGTCATCCATAGTGAAGTGGAAATGGTATAAACAGGACAGCGCTGCTAAAAAACCCGAAGGACTCAGCTGTCTTCATGAACAAGTAGCCAGCTTACCTATAACAGCTGGAACCGAGGAAGAGAAGGCGGTTCCCCCTCTCGAACACCTCCTCCATTTGATGGGGCCAGCCGTACGAGGAATTGACATCGGATGAAAAGGCTAGTGCCTGGTTTATGGATGGCTCCAGCCGTTGGGTGTCGGGGCGCCAACGGTGGAAGGCCACTGCTCTGCGACCCTCGGACAGGACTCAGTTAATACAAGAAGGAGAGGGCAGATCCAGTCAGCTGGCAGAACCTGTAGCGGTTACCCTGTCCTTTTCACTCCCCACCAAGGAAATTCTACCAACTCGTGGGCAGCGGCCAATGGAATGGCTATCTGGATGGTGAGTTGGCAGATGCACCAGTGGACAGTTCATAATAGACCTATCTGGGGCAAGGAATATTGGCAACAGATACGGCAGGAGGCGCAAAGGCGCGACATTTATGTGTATCATGTGAATGCTCACCAAAAGGACCTTAGCCCTACGACGCTCTACAATAATCAAGTAGATGGATTGGCTGTGGTATCTGCTATTACAGTGCCTCTAGTTAGATGGGCCCACGGACAGTCTGGCCATCTCGAGGAGAAAGGGACGCGAGAGTGGGGACGAGACCATGGGATATCTTTGACGGTGGATGACTGTCGGACTATTGTGTCGGAGTGTCCTATTTGCCAGTAAGTCAAGCCTTGCTCTGTCCCGCGTAGACCTTTCACCTGTATTAGGAGAGGCTCTGTACTGGGTTAAGTATGGCAGATTGATTACATTGGACTCTTGTCCCCACATAAAAATGATAAATCTGCGTTGACAATGGTGGACACCTATTCCGGATTCCTGCTGGCCAGACCCTTCCCCAGTGCCGGTCAGGAACCCACCATCCGAGGGGTGGAGAACCTGACGTCACCTTATGGCACACCCGAGGAAATACAGTCAGATACTGTAACGGATCCCATTTTACAGGGCAACAGATCCAGGATTGTGCGAAAGAGCAAGGTATTTAATGGGTCCACCATATAGCTTATTACCCCCAGGCAGCTGGTTTGATTGAACGATTAAATGGACTTTTGAAGCAGCAGATTCGACTGATGACCCCCACCCACACTAGGAAGGGATAGCATTCAGTACTGCAACAAGCGACGAACGTTCTGAACAATCGACCACAAATGGGGGAGTTCCCCTATTTCCCGTTTGATTCAGACTTATCCTGTGGCTTTAGAGGGGCTCCCACGAGTGAGATAAGTGAGGTAGCTAGTAAAGTATGGGTGACAGGGCCAAGAGAGGAATGACAGAAGGGGGAAATAGTAGCCCCCACTCAGGGCAACACTCGGTGGGTCGCTAGAGAAGGACAGGAGGAATTGCAGTGTTTAAATTCCGAACGCCTGACAGCTCGGAACTAGAACTAATGTTTTCTTGTGTATTACAGACCGATGGCTGGAGTGCTGCTCTGGTACATTGGTCTATTAGGGGCACTTCAGGGGAAGACCCTAGGGTCTGAGCTTGGAACCCCTCCCCAGCCAGTCATAAAAGAAAGTGGAACCTTACGCGACCAATATAGGCAATCTCCGAATTCAATGGGTGATACAGGTGCTCTGTCCAAGGCGAAAGGAAAGCACCCTTGGTCTATGGGTCACCGTCCGGAGTCGCGGATTCCCCCTGCTTTTCCCCTCCGTCGAATGGTTTGGGAGGAGGAAGTCTGGACGGTGCAACCACATCGAAGGATTGAGGACTTTGATGATAGTATCGGGCATGGAAATATGTTTTTGAGAATGAGTTATGAATATGCTGTACGATTGAATATATCAAAGTGTTGGGTGTGTTCAATGGGTAATATGGATTGTAATAATATTAGTCGTTAAAATAGTTACTGACTATGTGCTGAAGTCAATGTGTGCTGCTGTAATTGCTTTCAGGCGTCCGTAATCCGCTATACCACGGTCAGAGGGTGCAGTGTATAGGTAAGTGTGTGGCTCTGAAAATTGGTACGGCAAGGAAATGGTTAACAAGTAGGAATTTGTGAGTCTGTCCTGTTTTGAAGGTCTACCCACGTGTTGGGCAAATTGACCCTTGATAATAGGTAAGGGGAGAACAATGTGACTCTGGTCTACCGGATAACATGGCCTGAAAGTAAGCTCAAAGTACTGATTGTGTCGAAGTAATTGCTCACCTTGTCTCTAAAGAATGTTTTTTTTACATTCATTAGTTTTAAGCTTAATAGGATGCATTGCCCCTGGGGAGGCAAAGGCTGATTGTTGAAGGTCACCCGACCGACAGGTTAGGGTCGTGTAAACGTCAGATTGGATGCTTGGCCCCTTCCAGCTGGATTGGGAGGTGGCGATAGTGCTATAAAGGTGGGCAAGTTCTTTCTTGGGCAGACCACTCGCCTGGGTCCCACCTGCGGGCCGAGCAGCTGAACAGGCACCAAGGACCTCCACCCGAGCCAGTCCACAGTCGATCACCTGTCTCAGGGACCACACAGACATTGCTAAGTATACTTGACGTGTAGACCACCAGGGGTTGCTTCTGTTAGCCCTACCTATTAGTGGTGTAGGTAGTGTACAATATAAAGTATTTCTCACAACTCTCTATTTCTTCCCTGTATTAACAATAAAGTGAGTCTCAGAGGAACTACTGACTCTGGGTCCATTTGTTCGAGCGAAACCAATTAGTTGCAGCATCCACTAGTAACAGTTATTCTATCTCGAAAATTAGATTTGCGGAAAACACTGACATGTCAGTTTGCCAGTTCTTTGTGACAGGATAACTCTCCAGTTCCCACTGACAAGGCTGTTACCCTGTTACAATGAAACGATAGTTCCCCCGTTCACAGGGATGGAACGGTTTCCCCGTTCTCACCGACGGGACGGGTCCCCCGTCGGTCCCCCCGGTCTCACCGACGGGACGGTTACCCAGTTCTAACCGACGGGACGGCTCCCGCGTTGTCACCCAGACGGGACGGTTCCCTCGTTCACACCGACGGGAGCGTTCCGCCGTTCTCACCGACGGGACGGGACAGGTCCACCGTTTTCACCGACGGCACATGTCCCCCGTTCACACCGACGGGTCGCTTCCCCCATTCCCACCGGTGGGACGCGTCCCCCGTTCACACCGACGGGACCGGACGGTTCCCCCGTTCTCACTGACGGGACGGGTGCCCCGTTCACACAGACGAGACGGGTCCCCCGTTCACAGCGACGGGACGGTCCCCCCGGTCTCACCGACGGGACGGTTCCCCCGTTCACACCGACGGGTCGCTTCCCCCATTCCCACCGGTGGGACGCGTCCCCCGTTCACACCAACGGGACGGTTCCCCGGTTCTCAGGGACGGGACGGTCTCCCCGGTCTCATCGACGGGACGGTTCCCCCCTTCACACCAACGGGTCGGTTCCCCCGTTGTCACCCAGACGGGACGGTTCCCTCGTTCACACCGACGGGACCGTTCCGCCGTTCTCACCGACGGGACGGGACGGGTCCACCGTTTTCACCGACGGGACATGTCCCCCGTTCACACCGACGGGTCGCTTCCCCCATTCCCACCGGTGGGACGCGTCCCCCGTTCACACCAATGGGACAGTTCCCCGGTTCTCAGGGACGGGACGGTTCCCCCGTTCACACCGACGGGACGGGACGGTTGCACCGTTCACACCGACGGGTCGGTTCCCCCGTTCTCACCGACTGGACGGTTCCCCCGTTCTCACCGACGGAACGGTCCCTCCGTTCTCACCGGCGGTACGGTCCACCCGTTCACACCGACCAGACGGTTCCCCCGTTCTCACTGACGGGACAGTCCCTCCGTTCTCACCGGCGGTACGGTCCCCCCGTTCACGCCGACGGGACAGTTCCCCCGTTCTCACCGACGGGACTATTTCCCCGTTGACACCGACGGGACGGTTCCTACGTTCACACCGACGTGACGGTTCCTACGTTCACACCGACGTGACGCTTTCCGCAATCTCACCGACGTGACGGTTCCCCCGTTCTTACCAACGGGACGGTTCCCCCGTTCAGACCGGCGGGACGATTCGCCCGTTCTCACCGACGGGACGGTCCCCCCGTTCACACTAACCGGTCGGTTCCCCCGTTCCAACCGATGGGACGCGTCCCCCGTTCACACCGACGGCGGGATTCCCCCGTTCACACGGACGGGACCGGACGGTTCCCCCATTCTCAGCGACGGGACGGAACCCCGTTCACACAGACGGGACGGGCCCCCCATTCACACCTACGGGACCGGACGGTTCCCCCGCTCTTACCGACGGGACCGGACGGTTCCCCCATTCTCCCCGACGGGACGGGCCCCCGTTCACACAGACGGGACGGAACCCGCGTTCACACCGATGGGTTGGGACGGTTCCCCCGTTCACACCGACGGGTCGGGACGGTTCACACAGACGGGACGGTTCCCACATGCACACCGACGGAACGGTTCCCTCGTGCTAGGTACGGGATGTCCCCCCGGTTCTCAGGGACGGGAAGGGCCCGCCCCACGTTCTCAAGGACGGGACCGTTTCCGCGTTTACACCGACGGGACCGTTCCCTGGTTTACACCGAAGGGGTGGTTGCCCCGTTCACACCGACAGGGCGGTTCCCCCGTTCTCACGGATTGGATAGTTCCCCCGTTCACACCGACGGGACGGTTCCCCCGTTCTCACCGACGGGATGGTCCCCCCGTTCACACCGACGGGTCGGTTCCCCCGTTCCAACCGATGGGACGCGCCCCCCTTCACACCGAAGGGACGGTTCCCCCGTTCACACCGACGGGACTGTTCCCCCGTTCTCACCGACGGGACGGTTCCCCGGTTCACACCGACGGGACGGTCCCCCCGTTCTTACCGACGGGACGGTACCCACGATCACACCAATGGGTCGGTTCCCCCGTTCACACCGACATGACGGTTTCCCCGTTCTCATCGACGGGACGGTTCCCCCGTTGTCACCGACGGGACGGTCCCCCCGTTCACACCGACGGGACAGTTCCCCTGTTCTCAACGACAGGACGGTTCCCGCGTTAACACCGACCGGACGGTTCCCCTGTTCATACCGACGGGACGGTTTCCCCCCGTCCACACCGACGGGACAGTTCCCCCGTTCTCAGGGATGGGGCGGTTCCCCCATTCTCACCGACGGGTCGGTTCCCCCGTTCACACCAACATGACGGTTCCCCCGTTCTCACCGACGGGACGGTTCCCCCATTGTCACCGACGGGACGGTCCCTCCGTTCTCACCAACGGGAGGTTTCCCCCGTTCTCACCGACGGGACGGTTCCCCCATTGTCACCGACGGGACGGTCCCTCCGTTCTCACCAACGGGAGGTTTCCCCCGTTCTCACCGACGGGACGGTCCCCCCGTTCTTACCGACGGGACGGTTCCCGCGTTCACACCGACGGGACGGTTCCCCGGTTCACACCGACGGGGCGTTTGCCCCGTTCACACCGACGGGGCGGTTCCCCCGTTCTCACCGACGTGACGGTCCCCCCGTTCACACCGACGGGTCGGCTCCCTCATTCCCACCGATGGGACGCGTCCCCCGTTCACACCGAAGGGACGGATCCCCCGTTGACACTGACGGGACGGTCCCCCCCTTCACACCGAAGGGACGGTTCCCCCGTTCACACCGACGGGACTGTTCCCCCGTTCTCACCGACGGGACGGTTCCCCGGTTCACACCGACGGGACGGTCCCCCCGTTCTTACCGACGGGACGGTTCCCACGATCACACCAATGGGTCGGTTCCCCCGTTCACACCGACATGACGGTTCCCCCGTTCTCACCGACGGGACGGTTTCCCCGTTGTCACCGACGGGACGGTCCCTCCGTTCTCACCAACGGGAGGTTTCCCCCGTTCTCACCGACGGGACGGTCCTCCCGTTCTTACCGACGGGACGGTTCCCCCGATCACACCGACGGGTCGGTTCCCCCGTTCACACCAACATGACGGTTCCTCCGTTCCCACCGACGGGACGGTTCCTACGTCCACACCGACGTGACGGTTCCCGCAATCTCACCGACTTGACGGTTCCCCCAGTCACACCGACGGGACGATTCCCCCGTGCTCAGGGACGTGACGGTCCCCCCGTTCTCAGGGACGCGAAGTTTTTTCCCGTTCTCAGGGACGGGACGGTTCCCCGGTTCACACCGTGCTCCGAGACGGGGCGGTTCCCCCGTTCAAAGGGACGGGACGGTTCCCGCGTTCACACCGACGGGACGGTTCCCCGGTTCACACCGACGGGGCGTTTGCCCCGTTCACACCGACGGGGCGGTTCCCCCGTTCTCACCGACGTGACGGTCCCCCCGTTCACACCGACGGGTCGGCTCCCTCATTCCCACCGATGGGACGCGTCCCCCGTTCACACCGAAGGGACGGATCCCCCGTTGACACTGACGGGACCGGACGTTTCCCCCGTTCTCACCGTCGGGACGGTTCCCCCGTTCACCCCGACGGGACGTTTCCCCCGTTCACTCCGACGGCACGGTTCCCCCGCTCTTACCGATGGGACGGTTCCGCCGTTCACACCGACGGGACGGGACGGTTCCTCCGTTCTCACCGATGGGACGGTTCCCCCGTGCACACCGACGGGTCGGTTCCCCCATTCTCACCGACGGGACGGGTCCCCCCATTCTCAGGGACGGGACGGTCCCCCCGTTCACACCGACGGTTCGGTTTCCCCGTTCACACCGACAGGACGTTTGCCCCGTTCTCACCGACGGAACCGGACGGTTCCCCGTTCACACCAACGGGACGGGACACGTTCGCACCGACGGGACGGTTCCCCCGTTTAAACCGACTGGACGGGTCCCCCGTTCACACTGACGGGTCTGGTCCCCCGTTCTCATCGACGGGTCGGTTCCCCCGTTCTCAGGGACGGGATGGGTCCCCCGTTCCCACCGACGGGTCTGGTCCCCCGTTCTCACCGACGGGACCGTTCCGCCGCTCTCACCGACGTGACGGTTCCCCCGTTCTCACCGACTGAACGGTTCCCCCATGCACACCGACGGGTCGGTTCCCCCGTTCTCAGGGACGGGACGCTGCGGTGAATGAACCCTACACTGTGGTCCTTCCCCACCGAGCCCTTGCAGTGGCTGCACCAGGTTTCAGGTGTCTCTCAGCACGTAGCCTGGAATGTGCCAGTCGGCAGCATTCCTCCAGGGCCATCTCCGTGTGTGGGTGGACAAACGTTTTGGGAGGACCCAGATGGGAAATGGTGGCAATACCAAGACCATAAAATGCGGAGGGCATTTGGCCACTGGTGCCTGACCTCCTTCAATAAACTCCTGGCTACAATGACCTGACCTCAGCTCCTCCTTCCTTCCCGCTGGGTATAACCCTTCATTCTCCTACAGTCCAAAAATCCACTTCCCTCACCCTGGGATGCAGAGGGAGTTCACCTGCTTTATCCAGTTCCACCAGCCTCCCATCACCCGCTATCCCACCGCTACCTTGTACTGCAGTACTCGGGCAATCCGTTCAGATTTCAGGACGCAGTCTTCGACGAGTTCAGAGCTCGAGGCCTCGTGCTCGGTGATCAGCAGGTCCTTTTGGGTCGAGGATAAGGATCGAGTCAGAAGTCCGGAAGCTGGTCGGAGGCCCGAGTCTGAGTATATCGCTGAGATCACCAGGGAAGTCGAAGCCCAATATCTGCGAGCCCGAATCCGGGACTCAGCCCGCTGGAAGATAGCCTGTCATGACGTATGTGTGAGGGCGGGAGGGGGGGGTGGTTGGGGCTTGTTTTGTTGCTGTTGTTTTGTTGCTTGTTGTGTTACGTGAAGGGAGTCAGTTAGCCCCTTCAAGGGTCTCGGCCTGAAACGTCGACTGTACCTCTTCCTAGAGATGCTGCCTGGCCTGCTGCGTTCACCAGCAACTTTGATGTGTGTTGCTTGAATTTCCAGCATCTGCAGAATTCCTGTTGTTTGAATATCACAGAGAGTTCTGAATACAGCCCAATGTATCACGAAAACCAGCCTCCCCTCGATTACCTCCGTCTACATTGCATATTGTCTCAGAAAAGCAGCCAATATGTTCAAACGCCTTCCCACATTCTCTCTTATCCTTCTGCACCAGGGGTTCCCAACCTTTTTTATGCCATGGACCAATACCATTAAGTAAGGGGTCTGTGGACCCCAAGCTGACAACCCCTGCACTACACCTTTCTTACCTAAGCCCCTGTCCAAATGCCTTGAAACCTTGTAATTGTGTCTGCCTCTACCACCTTACCTGATGACACGAAAATTGCTAGAACAATGGACAGTGAAGAATTGTGTTTAAGGTTACAACAGGAATCCAGATGATATGGAGAAGTGGGCAAAGGAACGGCAGATGGAATTTAACTTAGACAGTTGTGAAGTGATGCACTTTGGAAAGTTAAACCAGGACAGGACATAAACAGTGAATGCCAGAACCCCAGGGAGCGTTGTGGAACTTAGAGACAAGTACATAGTTCCCCGAGTCTGCTGACACATTGTTAGGGTATTGAAGAAGGTGTATGGCATACATGCTTTCATTCGTCTTGACAGTGAGTACAAGAGTATTGATGTCATTTTACAGCCATGCAATACGTTGGTGGGACCACACTTGGAGTACCGTTTGCAGTTCTGGTCAGGATATGATTAAACTAGAGAGGGTGCAAAAAAGATCAGAATCAGAATCAGGTTTATTATCACCGGCATGTGATGTGAAATTTGTTAACTTAGCAGCAGCAGTTCAATACAATACATAATCTAGCAGAGAGAGAAAATAATGATGATAATAATAAATAAAATAAAACATAATAAATAAGCAAGTAAATCAATTAAGTATATTGAATAGATTTTTTTAAATGTGCAAAAACAGAAATACTCTATATTTTTAAAAAAGTGAGGTCGTGTCCAAAGCTTCAAAGTCCATTTAGGAATCGGATGGCAGGGGGGAAGAAGCTGTTCCTGAATCGCTGAGTGTGTGCCTTCAGGCTTCTGTATCTCCTACCTGATGGTAACAGTGAGAAAAGGGCATGCCCTGCGTGCTGGACGTCCTCAATAATGGACGCTGCCTTTGTGAGACACCACTCGCTGAAGATGTTCTAAAGGACTCAAGATTCAAGATTGTTTAATATATTTTCCTGAACACAGTGTAAAGGAAAATGAAACAATTGTTACTCCAGATCTGCTGCAGCACAAAAAACATAACAAGATAAAGAACACAATAATAAAAAAGCACAATAAATATAAATACATAAGTTAGCTTATATATTGATCGTATGTCCAGAAAGTGACAGCAAGGCACAGGAGTGTCTGTACACAAGGTGACTCAGACAGGAAAAGATGAGCTGGTGGTGGTTGGGGGTGTGGTGGGGTGGGTTAGTGGGTAGAGGTGTTGATCAGCCTTAATGCTTGGGGAAAGTAACTGTTTTTGAGTCTGGTGGTCCTGGTGTGGATGCTACGTAGCCTCCCTGATGGGAGTGGGACAAACAGTCCTTGAGCAGGGTGGGTGGGATCCCTCAGGATGTTACTGGCCCTTTATGTAAATATGTCCTTAATTGCGGGTAGACTGGTGCCAATGATGCAGTGGGCAGTTTGATGTTATCACACCAGAAGCCTTGATTTATGAGAAGGGACTGGATAGGTTGTGACTGTTTTCCTTTTCATAAAGGAGGTAGAAGAGTAACTTTATAGAGTTTTATCAATTCATAATGATAATGAAGTGAATAATCACAATCTTATTTCCAGTAAAGTAAAAGTAAAGGGCATAGGTCTAAGGTTAGAGGGGAAAGATTTAAACGGGATCTGAGGGGCATATCTTTCCATGTGGTCAGTTTATGAAACAAGTTGCCAGAGGAAGTGGCAATTACATTGTTTAAAAGATATTTGGGTATTCAAATGTATAGGAGATGTGGGCCAAATGTAAGCAAATTGGATTAGCTTAGGTCGGCATGGATGACCTCGGCTGAAGGGCCTGTTTCCTGCAATGTAACTCCATATTCACCACTGTCTCTATGTGAAAATGTACCCCTCAACCTCGTTTCAATTTCTCCCCTTTCTGCTTAATCCTGTGCCCTTCAGATCTAGAGTCCCCTGACCTGGAAAACATATTCTGATAATCTATCCAAGTTTCATGAACTTCTATAACGTCGCCCCCCCGCCTCCCCCACAGCCTCCTATGCTTCAGTGAAAATAAATCCGGCCTCTCCAATCTCACCTACTAACTACAGCCCTCCATGCCAGGCAATATCATGGTGAACCTCTTACGCATTCTCTCTATTGCTGCTGCATCCTTCCGTGATTAGGTCAGGATCAAATTGGGAGTTGCTGGGTGGCGCAGCTTGAAGGGCTGGAAAGGCCTATTCCACGCTGTGTATCAATAAAATAAAATAAAAATAAGATCAGGGCTATATCTCATGATACAGAAGTTCGAAGGCTGAAAGTCAATCGGAAGTCAAGGCCCAATGGCCAAAGCCCTCGGTCTGTGAGTCCACCGGGCAAGTTGAATCCCTGACATTTGTTAATCTACGAGTCCAATGGAGGCTGGAGACCTGAAGGTGGCCTGTATTTATTTACTTATTGAGATATAGCACACAATAGGCCCTTCTGGCCTTTCAAGCCACACCACCCAGCAATTCCCCCAGTTTAATCCTGGTCTAATCACGGGACAATTTACAATGACCAATTAACTAGTACATCTTTGGACCGTGGGAGGAAACCAGAGCACCCAGAGGAACCCATCTTACAGGCAGATACGGGAATCGAACCAGGGTCGCGGTACTGTAAAATGCTAAGCACTACACTCCCGTGCCGTCCTCATCTCTGTGTTTGAGTGGGTGGGCGGGTGGATGAGAGGGAGGAAAGGGGCTTGCTGCTGTGCCGTGGAGTATTGTGGGCACGCTATGTTGGCACCGGACTATGTGGAGACATTTGTGGGCTGCCCCCAGCACAACCTTAACACAAATAATGCATTTTACAGTATGTTTTGATGTACAGGTGATAAATAATGTTTCAATAGGTTTCAATAGATACATTGAATGTCAGAGAAATGTATATAATATTCATCCTGAAATTCTTTTTCCACACAAACATCCACGAAAATAGAGGAGTGCCCCAAAGAATGAATGACAGTTAAATGTTAGAACCCCAAAGATCCCCCCAGCTCCCCCCTCCCACACACAAGCAGCATCAAAGCAACAATCTCCCCTCCTCCCCCACCAGCAAAAAAGCATCTGCACCCTCCACTGAGCACTCAAGCGTGCAGCAAAGTACCAATAAAGACACAGATGCAGTACCTCAAAGACTACTTGTTCACCTGGTAATTCGACATAACACAGGCTCTCCCTCTCTCCCTAATAAGGGAAAAAGAGATGTCCCTGTTTCACAGCGAGAGGGGAGACATAGCAAACAACTCGCTGATTTATGGTGTTAAGAGTCTGTTGCGTCGCCTTTTCTGAGCCCTGTGCCCAAAGCTCGCTGCTTTCGATCTTCCGTGTACTCCCATGCCACATCAGGCCGCGGCACCAGCCTCAAATCAGCCCGTCTCCAGAGCCACGAAAATCTGGCACCCTGAAGGCGCACTGGCCTTCCAGGCCGTGACCTTGGCATATTGCAAAGCGGCTGGTCATGAGGCCCTGAGGGCGGGCCCCGTTTCCGCAAAGAACCAAAGTCAGCCAGTAACTCCAGGTCGGGGTCTTCAAGAGGACCCTGAAATGGGAAAATAGAGGTATTAACGATAGAAACAGAGCTGTTTCCATAGATGCAAGCAAGACACCATCGTCCTCCTAAGCTCCGCCCCTCCGAGAACGGTGAGGCGATGGCAAACTGCTTCTGTGGAAAAATTTGCCAAGAATAATCTTGGTCATGGAGACCGTGATCGCCCACGCCATACAACGCGGCGCGTAATGATGATGTGATAAATAAGTGAATCTGAATGTGATTAAACATGGGTCTCTGTCACTGTGAGACAACAACTCTACGAGCTGTGTCACCCAGCCGTACCATTGTGTTACTGTCTCTGTAGGGGCCATGAATCTATTTTCTATCTGTACTGTATTTCGTGTTGCCCATTTATTATTTTATTATGGGTAGTTGGGGTGTATCGGATGTCTGGAGAGCAATGTTCTCTCTAATTTGTGATGACCAGTGTGAGCAAAAATATTGTGCTGTGCAATTTTTTACCCAGTAACAACAACATGAGCTCACTGAATTTTATATGTGGAGGTGTTCATTTTAACAGCCAGCAAAACATTGTCAATAAGAACGTCGATCTCCTCTGGGTTTGATCGTTTTTGCTCTCGTTCATCTGCACTCTCACAAAACAAATGAAACAGGCCTGTAAAGGGTAATGAAGGATTTTCTCACTGGAGCTTTTGCACACCACCTGTATGTGATTTACTTGCTAAATGACACTTCAAAAATTCAAGTTTCCAAATATCACTCCACTTCTTCCCACTTACAAATTCTCCAGCGACTTTTGTATCATGACAACACACGCAGCTAACACCAGTTTCTGTATTGTGCATAAATATTTCTCATAGCTGCACATTCCTGACCTCATGAGCTTTCAGTGCAGCAGTTTCTACTGTTTCATTCAGCCATTCCGCTTTAAATGAACTAGCAACTCTTTTGTGCTTCATGCCTTTTGCTTCTTTGGAACTTGACATAGTGAATCAGTAATTCCTTACTTCCTTAGGAGTCTGCGAAGATTCGGTATGACATCTATAACTTTGACAAACTTCTATAGATGTGTGGTGGAGAGCATATTGACTGGCTGCATCACCGCCTGGTATGGAAACACCAATGCCATTGAACAGAAGATCCAACAAAAAGTAATGTGTACGGCCCAGTCCATCACCTGTAACACCCTCCCCACCACTGAGCACATCTACACCGAGTGTTGTTGCAGGAAAGTAGCATCTATCATCAGGAACCTCCACCACCCAGGCCATGCTCTCTTCTCGCTGCTGCCTGCAGGAAGAAGGTACAGGAACCTCAGAACTCACACCACCAGCTTCAGGAACAGTTATTACCCCTCAACCATCAGGCTCTTGAACCTGAGGGGATAACTTCACTCAACTTCACTTGCCCCATCATTGAACTGTTTCCACAATCAATGGGCTCACCTCAAGGGCTCTTCATCTCACACTCTCGATATTTATTGTTATTTTTTCTTTGTGTTTGCACAGTTTGTTTTCTTTTGCACTCTTGTTATCCCTCCATTTGGCGTGGTCTTCCATTCATTCTATTATGGTTCTTGCATTTATTGAGTATGCCTACAAGAAAATGAATCTCAGGCTACTTTGATAATAAATTTACTTTGAACTTTGAAAACCCACATATACAATTTGTGATACTCCAATGAATGGAACCATATAGCAGCAGAAGTCAGTGCCTTCAGGGGAGGAGGGAGGCTAGGTTTTTATAGTAAGGTATTGTTCAGCGCAGTACTTACACATAATATGAAAATCATATATCCTCTGTTCCCAGTCACTCACAGTCTTAAAGATTTTTAAGCCATTGATATCCATCCCACCTGTCCTGAGATGTATGGAATTGCATTGCTTACATTGGCAACATTACCCATGACCATGATTGTTCTTGGCAAATTTTTCTACAGAAGTGGTTTGCCATCGCCACCTTCTGGACAGTGTCTTTACAAGACGGGTGACCCCGGCCATTATCAATACTCTTCAGAGATTGTCTGCCTGGCGTCAGTGGTCGCATAACCAGGACTTGTGATCTGCACCAGCTGCTAGTACGACCATCCACCACCTGCTCCCGTGGTTTCCGTGACCCTGATCAGGGGGCTAAGCAGCTGCTACACCTTGCCCAAGGGTGACCTGCAGGATAGTGGAGGGAAGGACCGCCTTACACTCCCTTTGGTAGAGACATATCTCCACCCCGCCACCCAACTTAAGAATTTATTTTACATTTGAGTCTCAACACTTGTATAAGCATCATTGTCATCTGCCCAATTTTATCTTTGGTACTCTTGTCTGGAATGTTACATAAGACATATGTCAAGACATACTTTTTTTATGAGTAAATTAGTCTTCACTTTGCTTTTCCTTTTTATGATACAGAAGATTTAATTAAAATTTTCATTTTGATGCAAATACTTTCAACCAGAGTCCAACACTTCACTGTTTATTTCCAGCTCCTAATAATTTTATGGTGTAGTTGACAATTCCAGGTCATGCTGAAGTACATAAGGGACTATTAATATGTTAAAAAAAAGATATTTTTCAGTGGATTCCTGTGATTTGTCTTTCCACAGACAGCCACAAAACAAAGGAACACCATGGAAACCGTTCGAAGAAAAACATCAGACAATCAACATGCAAAAAAAAAAGAAGAAATTGCACAAAAAAATGAGCAAAAAACACAGACTATTAAACACCAAGCCACAAATCATCGAAACAGTCCAGGCATATTCAGCTCAGTTCAGTTCAATCTGGCTCTGTGTCGTTTGTTAACTTCGGGCCACGAAAAGAAAGGAGCAACCAAAACCAGTAAGTTATTTAAAATACTATGTACATATTGTTAGCTACTGAAGCATTGCTTTTCACTGACCCACAGCAGCACCATGTTGGCTCATGAACCTTCATTACTTTAACCTCCATTTCCTTATTAATTTGAGTTCCTCACTAACTAATATAATTAAGATGTGACACATAGGGAGCAAACTCAATGCCATTTTAGTAGAGTTTTATTTTTAAGTGAATTTCATCTTTGTTTTTCAAATATATTTAAAATTTTCCCCCTTTCCTTCCTTGAATTTTATCTATGTTAAACCACACCCCCGCCACTCCTTAAATACGAGTGAACACAGGTGATTTGCTTGTTAGCTCAATGTGAACAGTTGTTATGAGGGACAAGAAGAGGTACGGGTAGTTTTGTGGTATTAGAAATGAATCTGGATTGCAGATCCACTGTGCTCTAAGCCTCCTGTGATGGCACGAGTTCATTTCAATTCATGCCATGTCCACATGGTCCTGATTTTGAGAGAATTCTGATTGAAAGAGTAAGTCAGAAATAAAGTCCTTCTCTGACTGGCCTCAATCCTTTTAACAGAAATGAATCTCTCCAAAGCTATTAGTGGTCAATTAACATGCCATGTGACTGTCATCTGATGAGTTCAGAATCAGGCTGATTCTCACTGACGTATGTTGCGAAATGTGTTGTTTGTGGCAGCAGTACATAAGAAATTGCTATAAGTTACAATAAGGAATATAAAACAATATAGATAACTATTGCAAAGAGAGAGCAAAATAGTGAAGTAATGTTGATGGACCATTCAGAAATCTGCTGGTAGAGGGAAGAAGATATTCCTAAAACATTGAGTGTGTGCTTTCAGGCTCCAGGACCTCCTCCCTGAGGGTAGTAATAGGAAGAGGGCATATTCTGGGCAGTGAAGGTCCTTAGTAATGGATGAAGCCTTCTCGAGGTACTGCCTTTTGAAGATATCCTCAATGCTGGGGAGGCTTGTGCCTACGATGGAGCTAGCTGAGCTTACAACCCTATGAAGCTTTTTTTTTGTTCCTGTGCACCCTTTCACCAAAATCATTCAGAAGTCCACAAATGACCATGCCACGCCTGTTAGAAAGTGCACCTTACTGTTGACTTTTGACGCCAGAAATAGTAATTGATTTTAAAAACGCAAACACGAGGAAATCTGCAGATGCTGGAATTTCAAGCAACACACACAAAAATGCCAGTGAACGCAGCAGGCCTAACTGGAAGAGAGGAGGAGGAATGGGGTGGCACTCACTTGGTGTCGGCTCTGTCCAGAACCCGGTCCGATTGGTCTGCAATTACCTCCTGGTTCAGGTAGTAACGCATTCTAACCCTGAGGAGCACCCTGGGGAAACAGGATGGGGGAGAGGGGGGTAAGCTTAGTCCTGACGAAGGGTCTCGGCCCGAAACGTCGACTGTACCTCTTCCTATAGATGCTGCCTGGCCTGCTGCTGTGTGTTGATAGTAATTGATTTACTGGATTTTAGTTTTGCAATCATGTGACATTATCTAAGCATTGTCTGTTAGTCAACTGCAAATGTTTGACTAACAGCATTTCTTAATATCCTCATTGATGCGGTCTTTTAGGAGTCGTTCGATATTTTGAGCACTTATGAGCAAGAACATTCATTTGGCAATGTCGAAACTGAATTAAGAAATTCGGAAATGCAAAGACACATACAAAATGCTGGAGGAACTCAGCAGGTCAGATATAATCTACGGGAGGAATAAACAGTTGAAGTTTCTGGCTGAGTACAATCCTTGGACTCTGGTGGTCGTTGATGCAAAACGACTCATTCCACTGAATGTTTTGATGTACGTGTGACAAATAAAGATTTAAACTGAGTAGCTTTCTATCTTGTTTCAGAGGGAGAGGGTGGGTCTGGAGTCACATTTACGCCAAACTGACTAACATACGCTCATTCTGCCCTAAATGAGCTCGTCCATTTTTTGCACATCTACCCTCAGCCCATCCACCGCCATCATAACAGAGATAGGATTACCTACCACCCCATGAGCCTCCGTATCCAGCACATCATTCTCCATAACGTCTGCCATCTCCAGCGGGATCCAACCATTAAATACATCTTCACCACCCTCTTCTGCTTTTTGTAGGGACCGCTCTCTATGTGACTCCCATGTCCACTCATCCCTCCCCACTGATCTTCTTCCTGGCACTTAACTGTGCAAGCATGACAAGTGCTACACCTGCCCCATACCTCCTCCCTTACCACTATCAGGGCCCCAAGCAGTCCTTCCTGGTGAGTTGATACTTCACCTGCAAGTCTGTTGGGTCATCCATTGTATCTAGTGCTCCATTGATGAGAACCTATGCAGATCTGAGGACCACTTTATTGAACACTTTCACCCTGCCACAAAGGGCAGCATCTCGCAGGGGCTTCCCATTTCAATCTGACTTCTCATTCCCATTCTGACATGGCTGTCCCTGGCAGCCTCTACTACTATGAATGATGAGAAAAAACTCAGGTTTGAGGAGCAACATCTCATATTCCATCTGATGGTATGAACATCAATTTCTCCAGTTTCTGGCAATTTCTCCACCCTTTCTTCCTCTCCTTTTCGGTTCCCCATTCTGGTTCCCCCTCACCCTTTCTCTTGTCCTCACCTGCCCATCACCTCCTCCTGGTGCTCCTCCTTACCTCTTTTCCATGGTTCATTATCCTTTCTAATTAGATTCCTTCTTCAGCCCGTTACCTCTCCCACCTATTGTCTCCCAGCTTCTTACTACATTTACCCACCTCCCCCACCTACCGTCCTTCTCCCTCACTTGGCC